>NW_025336011.1:1154248-1285029 GCF_004798865.1 Varanus komodoensis | reverse complement strand
TAATAATAATAATAATAATAATAATAATAATAATAATAATAATATAGCAGAATAGTACAAAAAACAAATGAGAAAGCAGTGTGTTTTGCTTTTTTAATGAATAACTGTTTTCTCTGCTTGAAATCTCACTAAAAGCATGCCTGATGTCATCTAAAGAACATATAAACAATCTGAGCAGGAAATAATAAGTGCAGGATAAATACTTTGTTTAGAACAGTCTTTTGGAACAAGGCAAAAAACCTGGTCAAATAAAAAGGTCTTGAAAGCTCATCAAAACCTGAAAAGGGAAGGAGCACAGAGGGAAAGATGCTGCAACCAAGGGAGAAAATCTAGTCCCCCAACCAAGTGTACATTTGAGAATGGTGGGATGAATAGCAAGGCCTCTGAGGGTGGGTAGAACCATCAGGGTGAAGGAACCTCAAAGATCATTTAGCCCAACCCCCTGCCAATCCAGGAAAATCAGTACTATGGCATCCAGAACAGATGGGCATTCAGCTTCTGCTTAAAAATTGCTGATGAAGGTTAGTGCAGTCAGTCCCACTATCAAACAGCTTGTACCATCTGGTTGTTTTTCCTAATGTTTAGTTTCAATTTTCTTGCAATTTACACCCATCATTTTGAGCCCTGCTCTTTGGAGCCATAGGACACAAACTTGCTGCACCATTTATGTGACTAGCTCTTCAAGGACTGGAAATGGCTATCATACTGACCAGTTTTTTATGTCATGGTAGCAATGGCACAAGCTTGTCTAACCAGGAATTACAGGGATGAGTGGAATGTTTGAGCAACATGCTTGTTTCTGCATCTTAGTTACAAGCCAAGAATGCCCCTCTGGGTTGTTTATAGGCTATCATTTTTTTTACTTTTTTCGTATCATGGAAAATCCACTGAGGGAAAAAAAGACAGAACTGTTGCATAAAGTCTTCTAATTCACAGTGGTAGTAGCTCTCTGTCTCCCTTGGCCTCTATGCTTGCTTACCTTCTCTTTAGGGGACATTTTAATTAGTCCTTATATGGGTAAAAGCCCATATCATTTAGGTTTTATAGGAAAAATAGTATAAATTGCACTTGAAATTGCATTAATGTCATATGTTAATTTCAGTTAATATGCTATTGCATATTAACTGAAATTAACTGAAAGCCGATGTAGATTACAGTATCAGAGTACTATGCTCCAAAAGACAAACTCCAGAAACAATGGTGTCCACCTTTTACTCTACTTTATGGACACTTTTTAAAGGCAGCTGTATATAAAGTGTGTTGTCGTACTCTAACTCTGGTACTCTAAGAGTTGCTGTGGGCTCACTAGCCACAGCTGAGCAAAAGCATTGCTGGTTACAGCTGCCTTTGGAACATTCAGAAACTAGACTGAGTCCAGGAGTACACCCAAACTGTAGACATGGTCCTTTAAGGGGAATGCCACCCCACCCAGAGGAGATGTACCCACCCCAGTTACCCTCTCTAATGAACAGCATTTTTGTCTTTTCTGTAAACTCAGTCCCACATGTAAGATGTTAACTTAAGGGCATGAGCCTGTAGGAAATATTCCAATGCTTACAGGAGCACTTTTCTTTCTCAATGTGTGATTCCAAATTATATTTAATTTTCCTCTTTATATTTTCTAGAGCTGAGCATTGGGGAAATGGGAGTTTGCCAAGTGTCAGCTCTAGTGGCTGCCTGCCTGCCTGCCTTGAGAAGAACCCTTTTTCATTTAGAATTCCTTTCCTTTGATCCCAGAAGTGTGCGAAAAGGCTTCTGGTTCCCTCTGGCTGGGCAAGAAATACACTTTGCACATGCTCACAGGAACTCAATGATGTAATAAAAATTAATTGGAAAAACCTCTATTATTATACTTAAGCGATGTGAGGGGAGAAATCTGTTACACTTACAATAAGATGTGGAGGGAGAATAGCTCTTGGGTAGGAGAGCAGGAGAAAGTCCATAGTGTCCAGGGACATTTTGCCTCCCCTTTCTTAAGTTTCCTGTGGAGGCTGACCCAGTCAGTATTAGGAGTCATAGGTGGTTTTTTCTTCAGTATAATAAATGTCCCCAAGTGTATAGTTTTCCCCCTAATGACTGGAAGAAAGTTGAATACAGGATTTATTACTGGAGGGGATCTGCCCTGATTATCACATCACCACAGCTTCCATCTGCATTTTCAGTTGCATTTGTAGCCCATTGTCTATATACAGGGAACCACTAAAAATCAAGGCAATGCCCCACCTGCTATGTTTTGTTTTGTTTTGCTTTGCTTTGCTTTTGGAGTGGGGCAGAATGTTAGAATCTGGGTGAAAGAGATTTTCAATGTGAGTTCTCTTGCTGAAAACAATTTTTCACCCAAAAGACAAGTCCTGCTTGTCACAAGCCCTTGTGCATATAAAATAGGTGAAACATTTCATAGCAAGCTTCTGTGCTTCACAGAACTCTGTCCTAGCATGAAGCGTGTACATTCTTCTGAAAACCTCATAGCTGGTCCAATGAAAGTTTTAATTTGAACAAATTGCACACCATGGCTCAACCCCAGAACCTTTCTTGAGCAACTGTCTTACCCTGGGCTTTTTCATTACCATGGAAGATGCCTTATTTTTCCTTGCTATTCAATAGGCACAACTTTGCACACCTAGGAATTGAAGAAATGGAGTCCAGGTCACAAGGCATGACTTCCAAACACTCTTCAACCAAGACAACTCGCACTTCCAGAAGATGGTACTAATTAACAGTTGTCATTGTTTATCTTCTTTGTCAGCACTATTATCTTTTGAGTCTCATTGCTGGACTTTGATTTAGGGCTTCATAAAAAATAGCCATGTAACTATGAGGGACACAGAAAAAAGCCATGGGAAAATAAAAATGTCAATCAGGTGGTAATCCTATCTTTTCTCTTTTCAAATGGACTTGTGCACGGGATTTCAAGTTTGATAAAGACTGTTTTGTAGGAAGGCGTGACTTTAAACCATAGGGGGTGTGGCCTAAAGAAGGGGGTGATTGAATGGGGCAGGGGGCGTGGCTTGGTAACATCTGCTTGCCTTCTAGCTTGAAAAAACAGCTGGGAGAAAGTGTACGGGAGGAACGCGCGGTGTTCGAGCTGCAACCGTGAACGGGTTTGGTCACATTGGAGACCGCATCATCGGTCGCATCAGCGGAAAGGGAAGTCGGAGGGCGTGCACACCCGCTGCTCGGGCGGGCCCCTAAGCAAGCAAGCAAGGGGTGGAAGTAAAACCTCAGCTTTGGGCAGCCGATCTAGATCAGGGGCTGGCCTCCCCGTCCAGATTGTTTGGTGAGGCCGGCTTGTCTTTTACTCCATGCAATGCACTGCCTCCCTTAGCGCGATGCAGCGGGCCGGAGCAGCAGCAGCAGAACCTGGAGGAGGCGGAGGCGGCGGCGAGGCAGTTGCAGCCGCAGCGGCCTCATACCGGGTGTTGAGCCGCTTACTGGGCTATGGTGGGGCTGAATCAGCCGCAGCCGGGTTGGCACTTGGAGGAGCCGTCGGAGAAACTGCTGTTACTGTTACAGCTGCTGATCGAGGAAGGGCAGGCGGGCTGCGGGGCTCGCAGCTTTTGGTTTTTCGCCCTGGCGAAGCTGGAGAGCCGTCGGGGGTTTCCTCGGCCGCTTGTCTGCCGCCGCCTCCGCCTCCTCAACAGCCATCCGAGCTACTGTGCGCAAGGCACCGGTGCGCTTTCTTGGACGCACCGAAAGGCGAACCTGGAGGGGGACGATGCTGGAACGGAGCTGCTGGAGGCCTTCTTTTTCCTCCGGGGGCCGGCCTGGAGTTACAACTGGCCGCTTTGGGGTTACATCAGGCCCCTGCGACGGTCCCAGGAGGGCCGGGCAAGCCTCCCGCCGATTGTCCCTGCATGAGCCTCCTGCCTCCGCCGCCCCTAGCTCCGCCGCCCTCTTTGCCCTTGTTGCCCCCGGGGGAGGAGACTAGTGACGCTCTCCTGGTATTGGAAGCTCTTGGCCCCGAAGAGGATGAAGAGGAGGAGGTGGCAGCTACAGGGCAAGCAGAATCCTCCAATTCAGCGGGTATGGGGGGCAGTCGTGTTCAACTCCCCCGGGCAGCAGTCCCGGCTTCTGCTCCCGCTCCGGCAGGCCCGGTGCCCGCCGTCTCAACCAACCGCTGTAGCTCATCCGCCCCCTCCAGGAAAGGCTCCTTGAAGGTTCGCCTGAGCCGCCTTTTCCGCACCAAAAGCTGCAGTGGACCGTCCTGCAATCCCGCAGCCCCCACTGGTGCACGTCGAGGGGCCGGGGAGAGGGAGCTGCTGCAAGCCACTGCCACTCCAGCCACCTCAGGCACGGCAGGCAGCCTTCCGGATGTGTCCCAGCCTGGGTATCGGGAACAAGACACGGGCAGGTAAGAGACTAGAGGAAGGAGTACAAGGGGTTGTGAATGGGTGTGGAGAAGGGTCGAGGGCGATAGTGAGGAGGCCCATCATAGGTGCTGGGTGAGTGCCACACGGTTAGTTGGGTTTCTTTGAAGCTGTGTTTGGACTAGTGGGTTCTTGGGTATCCTGTGACCATGAATCCAGGTGGGAAGGTTTATCATTAGATTGAGCCTGTGAAGGACAGGGCCTAGGCCAGCCTTCTCTAAGCAGGTACCCATCAGAGGTGTTGGACGACAACTCACATTTCCAGCCAGCAGCATGGTCCTGCTATTTAAGAATGATGGAGGCTGGGGCACCTGATCAAAGGAGGCTGTCCTGAACTCTACCTGATTTGAGAGGGTTTGGCACCGGGTTTTCTTGAGCATGGGCTATAAAAGGGCAAGAGAAGATGTGCTGTTTGTCCTTGATCCTTCTGGCTTCCAGTCTGAATTCAAATGAACCCATTCCTCACCTTCTGCAGCCTCTGTTGCAGAGGGCATGCTCTGAATGCCGGTGGTTCCAGGCATGCTCACACTTGGTGACATTTCTGGTTGAAAGGTTTGTATAGCAATTGGTAGCAAAGAGTTTCTTCCTGAGTCCCTGGAGAGTCACTGTCCAGAGTGGATGGCTCTGGGACAGATGAATCTGGCCTGTTGTAAGGCAGTTTCCTGAGTTCCACTTGGTCTCCAAGTCTTGAATCCCAAAAGGAGGATTCCGCTGCCATCTAGTATTCCTATGGTGGTGGCTAAAATCTGCTGATTTTGGAAAACAAAGGCTGTGAACTACTCAGGAAGGTGTAGAATTGAGAGGGTTTAAAGATTGGCTGTCCGTGGAAGACTGTGTAGGGATTTTCATAGATTTTCTAGGGCCCTAATGGGAAACCTTTTCAAAAACTGTATTCTTTTCAAAAACTGAAAACCTAGGCCATGGAAAGCTAGAAGGCAGGTCAGGGTCTACTTGGTGTTTTGCAGTAGATTGGCAAGAGTTTCTGATCCTCTTAATCATCTAATAATAGTAACAACTAAAAGCGTTTCTCTTGCTAAATTAAGTTGCTGGAAAAGAACACTTCAGAGTAGGTATTTTTGTGGGCTAAGTTCTGGTACTGATCATAAATTCTTGGGTTGAGCATTTGCGCAGAGGCATCCTTTCCTTAATTCGGGGTCTAATTGGTGGATCTTAGGGTTTTGTTTACAAACCATAACTAGATCCTCCAAGCCTGAAATCTGTCTTCCTCTGCCACTGGCTGGAAGTCAGGAATTTTACAATGCCTAGTGGATTCATTATTGTTAACTATTATTGAATGAAGTGATCAAGAGTAGATTCTCTTATATTGGAGGCCTAGCACTGTGGTTTTCAGTTGTGGTGGGGTTAGGATTATATTCTCCAGTGTTTTTACATGTCAGAATAAGGATACTTTCAGTATTTAATTCTCCTAGCCCTTAAAAGTCATTGACCTGGTTTGCACATAACAGCAGTCCGGAGTGTGGGTTGAGTGCAGGTTGTTGCTGAATGATAGGTTCACACATACTGTGAACCTAGATGTTGTTAACTATGAATAATCAAGGGTTTACAACACAACAACAAACCATGGGCTCTCTTCCTGGGTGGTTCATTGTTATTCACCAATACTTAAACCATAGTGTATGGTTTATAACAACCCACACTTCATCAACAATCTGTACTCAGCCCATACGCTGGGTTCTTCTATGCATGCCAAGCCATTGTGCTACTATTCTGGGTTTTTCTCCTTAACAGATTTTTTTCCTAGTAGGAAAAAAGCTAGAAAATGCTTGGAAAACACAGGAGGATTATCAGTGTAAAATCCTCTGTAAAGTTCCATCTGGGTCTCCTGTAAAATTTCGCAAACAAGACAAGGGAATTGCTTAGCAAAAGACTCATCTGGAAGCACTCCTAGTTGTAAATGGTGGTTTCTGGTGTAGTGCATTTTCCAGCTCTTGAGGCCTAGCAGTTGTGGTTTAATTTGATGGAAATGAGAATTTAGGGAGTATTGCATGATGACAGGTTGCTGAGTTGTAGGAGTTTTTTAAAAAAATTATTTCCCCCCTGCTGCAGAATCTTGATGCACTGTCTGAGATCTGCTAAGAACTGTAGTCCAACATATTTGGAAGGTTGCCTTAAGAAAAATCTTGAAGTTGGTTAGGCTAATGGACTTTGTCTTGCTCATGGCCAGGCAGTGAATGAGTATTTGACCTTTATCTCATACACTAAAATCTAATACTGTATGCTCCATACTGCATCGGTGCATGAGTCTTAAGTTCTCATTTGTAAGAGGTTAATTAGTTAATGTTGGTGCTGAATGTTCTCCAAGATCTGTTCTTTCCTAGCTCTTTTGCATGCCGAATGTTTTAGAGACCTCCAGGGAAGGATTCTGGGTATCAGGGCTAGGGAAGACCTCTGTATGAAAACTCCTGCTGGTAAAATAGAAGAGACTGGGCTAGATGGACCAGAGGTCTGGCTTGGACAGATTCATGTGTTCACAAAAGCTCTGCAGGCCTGATAAATTGCCAGGGGTTCAGTCTTGCACATGTGCTGCACTGGTGGTCCTTGGGCATGGTCCAGAAATGTGCTCAAGCTAAGTAGGTTTGATTTTGGTCAATTCCTGGATTGGACTGGCAGACTCAGGAAAATCTTGTGTATGTCACCTTGTCAAGTTCTAAAGGAACAAGATTAGGATACAAATTTATTTATTTCTCTACCACCCCACAGCTGAAGCTCTTTGATTCACACAGCCCATAAAAACAGATGATAAATATGCAATTAAAATATCAATTTTATTGGAAAAGTAAAAGTCTTAAACAGCTAAAAACAGATAATAAAGCCAGACAATAACAAGGAATAAAAAGAGTGATTCTGCAAAACACCTGAATCAATAGGTATACAACCAGCCTTGTGGATTATGTATCCTCACAGGCAAAAGCCAAAGGGTGGGGGGCAGGAGATATTAGTGTATACTGAAGTTGAAACATAGCAAGTAGGAAGGGGCCTCTCAGTCTGTTAGTACAATTTTTGTCCTTTTTTGGTCATTATGAAGGTTGTGAAGGTTCCCCATTTTGACTCTTCCAATAATTCAGCAAACATAGGAATGGTACATTACAGTTTAACAGTGGTCAGGTAATTGGTCTGGGATTGGAGGCCTAGGGTGTCTGGATAATATTGGTAGATTTTCTGGTGACAGTGACTCAAGTTCGAAGGGAGTGTGATGTGTTTTCTGCTAATGAAAGCAGGTCTGGGGTGATGTTTGTGGTGTGCAAAAAAGGCCTAGAACTTTCATTATGTAAACAGTCACTTACTTGAAATCCTAGAAAAAAATGTATGTGTTGAGGCAAGTACTAGATTATCTGTATAAAAGTTTACCTGTGGCACGAAGCAGTACATGTTCTTGAAAATCAAACCTTAAATTCTGTACCTGGAGTAACCCAAATTCTGAACCAGGAGAAGTGGATTAATTCAGTCACAGTAATTTAATTCAGTCACACTTAATTAACTGTTCACTTCATACTGTCAGTTGTAGTGTGCTTATTGTACAGTAGTATAGTTCAATACACAAAAGAGGAAATATTCTAAAATCCTGGGTAGCCATGTTTGTCCACTGGGGGTAAAAAACAACTCAGAGTTATGCTATACCAGGGTAGGTAGTGTGGAGGGCCATGGGCATCAGTGTACCCTAGACACCTTTTTTAGCTCCCACCAAAGTGTCCTATCCCTATACTGGAAAAAAAAAACACATTTTTGTTTGCAGCTAGGATTGCTGTGAGATATGCTTCTATTTGTGCTGAAAATGGCAGATTTAAAGGAGTTGCTTAGGGTGCTAGGGCTCAAACTCCATCTTTGCCTTGTACTCATTCGTTTGGGCAGGTAACTTCACTAGTGACTAGCCATGCCTCCATGGCAGCCATTTTGTGGTAGTGTTCTGGAGAGTTTCTCAAATTGTCAAATATATCCATGACCCAAAAATATTGCCCTGCCCTGGGCTATACCTTTGTGGGGAGAAACCAGAACAGTACAAAGTTGTGAGCAAGAAGTAGAGCTGTCTAGATCTCTTCATCAAGCTCAATGCTAAACAAGAGTAGGAGAAGAAAACAGGCACTTTGTCAAAAGACCCAACGCTTGTGGTTTGGGAAGTGTTAGTGTAGAAAAAATGGGAGCATGGATGCATGGTAATGAGTTCCCTTGGCTGTTAATGCAGGTGCATTGTTTAAGTTGAAGATAGTAGAAAACCAGAACTAAGGGAAGAAAGGGGGGTCTAATTCAGGTCAGGGTTGGCCTTACTATTGTGAAGAATAAAGCAGCGCCTCAGGGAGCTGATTTTGGATAATATGAAAGGGCAGCAAATTATGTTATTTATTGTTGTGTTTTTGCTGCCAGGAAATGTGCTTGTGGGAATTTCTGCCTCAGGTGCCAAAATACATTGGCCAGCCATATGTATTTATTTGAAATCTTCCTGTACTGCCTTTGTGAAGCCAATAATGGTGGTTCATGATATTCAGATACTGAAACAAAGCTTCCCTCCCCTTCCCCACAAAAAAGAAACCAGTAACCAGCAAACCACAGGAATAAAGCTCAGGCAGGTGGAAGGTCTCTTCAGGAGGTGATGGCATGAGCTCTCCTCCCTGGGCTTTCCTTCTTTTCTCTTCCCTGGGTGGTGGGGGATACAGGGCTCAGGTGGCCCAGGGAAGTGTGGGGGGGGGGGGCTGCTGCCCCAAGAGTCCTTTCAGGTCATTGATGCTTCCATTAGGACAGGGGTCTCAAACTCGCAGCCCGCGGGCCAATTGCCGGGACGGACGGGGCACGGGGGAGGGGCCCTGCGGCCTTCAAAGCGCCAGCGGCGCCCGGGCCGGCCACGGGATGAGCGGCCCACCACCACCGCAGTGGTGGAATACTTGCTGCGGCCCGGCCTCACCCAGACTCTACTTCCAGCGGCCCCCAGGTAAGTTGAGTTTGAGACCCCTGCATTAGGAGCTGAAAGCATGAGCCATCTAGCCTGGGCTTCTCTTCCCTATTCTCTCAGGACAAAACTATCCAGGGAAGTACCTTCACTACTGTGTGCTTTGGGCAGAGTTGGCTGTTCACCTCAGGCAGAGGTACTGGACCTGTGGCAGAAGTTGTTGGGCGTTCAGAAGGCGTGGGATGCCATAGAAAAGTAGCTACTGGGAAACTCTAGATGTGCTTATATACACTGATATTCTGTCTGAAGCAGGACTCCTCAGAGTGGTTAGACTGGAAAGGTCTGGATTGATATCACGGTTCACACAGGAAGGCTGATTGGGTGACCTTGAGCCAGTCATTCTAACAGAGGTGATAAACTGTTTGGTTTATTTGAATCCACATTGGAGATAGACTTGCATAATGGAGTGCTTCTTGGTGATTTTACAGAAATCCCCCAAGCTCACCTTTGCAATGTGACCCTCAATGTGGTATTGTTACTTAGCTCTAGAGATAGTCATATGCCTAGAGTTCAGACTGGCTTGTTCACAGACATAGATGTTCTTGTACATCAGAGAACTGTGTTTCTTCTTCCATTTTTACTTCCTTTCGTGGCCGTTGATGTGTCATTGATGGCTTATATGAGTATGGTGTGGGTAAGCAAGCTGCTAAAAACTTAAATGACAGGTAATTATTTGCAAGGCTTGATATAAGGAAAAAAACCCTTACAGGGTAATCAGTTTGACCCTAAAAGTTCTTATAGCCTATAAGAGAAGATGTTGGGGTATCAATATTTCTGAAGAATCCCACTCTTTCTTCTTGGATACTAGCTTAAATCCTTTGAAGAACTGAATTTAAAAAATGCCATGGTGAGGTCTAGAAACTTGGTTGCATTTTAGTTCTTAAATCAAGAGGGTGGGAGCCTGATGAAGGAACACACTTCTAATAGCTGCTGCACATTTTTTCCCTGTCAGAGGTACAGTTCATTCGTGCAGAGAAAACAGTTATTTGTAAGAGTCACGCTTGTTCAATCTGCGTGGAGAATGATTGAATGAACTGGAGTATTGGGTTCTTATTTACTTGAAACATTTACACCCTCCTACAGTTCCAAGAAACAGTGTTGATCACAAGACAGAAGTAGATCTGAAGCAGAGACTCTTGGGTGTGTGGGAGAAAGAACAGACCTTCTTGAGAGGTGAATAGACACCCAGCATTATCTTATTTACAGGCTCATCTGTCCATCTTTTTGTAGAAAACCAAGATTGATGCGAACACAAAGTGCCTTTTCTCCAGTTGCTTTTGGTCCCCTCTTCACAGGTGAGTTTTAAATCTGATTTGTTTCCTTCCATGAAGGAAGCATTTATGGCTACCTTAATCTGTATATGTAACATGTTGCCATTAGTGTTTTTAAATTCTGGTCTCTGTCACACATGTGCATGCATGAAGGCACACACAGACAGGGATAGATCTCTCTAGAATGGTAAATAGAATTCTTTGTAGCAGTCTTTCTCACCTTTGTACCTTACAACCCCCATCATCCCCAGCCAGCATGGTCAAGACCTTAAGAGAGTTCTCACCTGAACACACCAGATGGGGGTGTGTGGTAAACTGAATTAGTTTTACTGTGTGACCAAATACACTTTAAATATAGCAGTCTCTATAGCTATCCTTAAGCTCTGGGTTAGATCTCTCTTCCCTTTTATCCACAAGACTTACCGTGGTCAAACTCAATTATTGTTGCTTACTTCATTATTTTCATGAATCATTTACTAATAGCAATAATTTGTGTGTTTGTATTGCCTTTTCATAAAATCCACTAAGGCAGTATACAACTGCTCAAAACAATAACCTTTAAACCAACTATATTTAAGCAGCTATTTAAAAGACAAAGACAGAATGTTGCCTTCGTCTTCTCTAATGGCAAGAGAGGTTTGGCTGTTACTGTTCCAGCATCTAAACTCAAACTTCCCAACTCCCTATGAGGATTAGTGTATACTTTCTGAGTAACTTGGATGAGAGAACAAAGACATTAATGCCAGGTTAGATAAGATTAAATGGAATCCATCAGATGAAACATAACAGTATTAACCGCAGTGTTAGTTATTTCAGAAAGGAACTGACCACAGAATTGCAGTGAAAGAAATGCAGAACAGCAAAATGTTAATTCTGATATTTGATACATTCCCCTAAATGATATAATAGCAGCTAGGTTCCATTTATGTGGCTACAGAGAGTCTGTAATGAAAGGCAGTAGTTCTGAGTTGAAAATTAAAAGTGCATCTTTGCCTCCTGGCAGAAAATAGAGTTGGGAATCTAGGGAGCATGCACTAACTGCAGGATGAACATATCCCCTGCCCCAGTGGAAGAGTAGGAGTACAATCCCATGTATGGCTGCTCAGAAGTAAGGCCCTTTATGTTTCATGGAGCCTATTCCCAGGAAAGTAGATCTAAGATTACAGTCTGGGCTGTGTATTTATGAGGGGTGTGCAAATCAACAAAGCCTGAACCTCTCCAGATTTTACCTTGAATTTGTTTTTGACTAGTGACCATATTAGGTATTTTGAGGCTTTTTTTTACCATTTGTGTATGCATCAATTCTGTGCATTTTTGAAATGTATACTTTTCTCCCATTGATTAAACTTTCTGTTTACCCTTCTAATGCATGTTCTTCAGACGTGGCCGTTTTAGTTATATTTTTCTTCTATGAAACTGAAATGTATGGGCTTTGGCATTTGGGTCTGTGTGAATTGGGTGAATTCTGTTTTTTAATAAATGAACTGAAACCAACAAAATTAATTCTAAATATTCATCCCAAATATTACCAGGACTATGACTATGAAATGGATGCAGAAGCATAACCTGATTCATTCCTGGCTTCAGTTATGGGTCAGGGCATGTCTGTGCAGGTCTGTTTCAGTGACTGGGGTGGAATAGATCAACAGGGAGTATTTACATAACACTGACTTTTGAATGAATGCAGGATGGCTCATTCAGATACAGTCTAACAGAAGACTATGTTTAATCTCTAATGACTTGCATTCCTAACTATGCATTTTGGGATGCTTCTCCCAACTTCTTAGGTGTATTATTGGTGAAGTGAGGAGATGCAGTCTCTATCTTTCCCTTATTTAGATAAAACAGGAGCTAAAGATCCTGCAGCAACTAGAAAGTTGCAGTGAAAAGGGAGTGATAGATCTAGATGGAACCCCACAGTTTAGGGTACAATCCTTAGCATGTTTTGATAGAAAAAGTCCTGCAATTCTGGGAGGTGTAGCCATTTCTTTTTAATCTTAAATAGGCTTGCACCCTTAGATTCTCAGATTTGACTACCCAGGGATTAACATTTGTTGGTTTATGCTTGCTTTACCCAAAGAATATCAGTGCTTTTGGGGATGGTGTTGACAAATCAATCTTCCGTTAAAGGATAAACTTCTCTTCCATGAAGACTTGTCCTGAAATGAGATGTTGCTTATTTTTTCATAACTTCATGGAATTTTGTGATTTCCCTTCCCCCATTCTAAAAAGTTTGAATTCCTCTCCTGAGGCATAATTATTGGCAGTAAGTGCTTTAAGGTAAAGTGTGTTGGTATTTGGGGTGGGGGGAGAGATTTGGCCATGGCCCTTTTTCCTTCAGTCCTGCCCACCCCTGGATTGCAGCCTCTGAGACCTTCTTTAAAAGGGAATACATCCCTTGACCTGAAAGACATGCTGCACTGCTGCCTTAACCGATGAATTTGGAGACAGGGTGTAATGCTAGAAAAGTAAGAGAGAGGCATTCTGCATATGGTCAGGGGAACTTTTCCATATTCCTTCACATAATTGAATATTTGGACTAAGTATTAAAAATACATTCTGAGTCCCAGCACAAATTAGGTCCTCCTTTAATTTAAAGTGTGGGTGCATTTCTGTAATCTATACTGTTGGAGATTTCACTATATTGGTATGTCTTGAAGTATTCTCAGAGGTCAGGAATGGAAACTGGTTGCAGTTGGTCACTGGCAAGCAGAATGGGACTCTACGCTTGTTCGTTCATTTTTATTTTCTGAGCTGGCATTTCTGTACCTCCTGTCATCCCTAAAAGTGATTATAAAATGAAGTATCACAAAAACAATAATTAACAATATCACAATCTCAGTTTCACATTAGAAACCATTAGGAGATGGTCTTTAGATACTCTAGCTTTAAGCAATTAATTGCTAAGTAATTAATTGCAATTAATTGCACCTTGAATTGGACCCAAAACAAACGAGGCCAAAGTAATTGATATTAAGATCAGTGTAATATGCTCTAAAAATACACACTAGTAAACACTCTGGCTGCTGGATTTTGTACCAGTTATCATTTCCAGATGCTCTCAATAGAAGCCCCATGTAGAACATGTTGCAGGTGACTAATCAGGTGATGGCCAAGGCAGTCATCAGTGTGGCCAGATTTTTAAAGGGACTTGAATGAGTTGTTCCTAGGTCTGAGCGCACAACATTAAAAAATACCTTCTGGGGGTAGAGTCCTAGATGAAGTCCTTCTGGTACTTGGGAAAGTTGCTGGCACTAATGCTTTCATTTTTCTTCATTTCTCCAGGTGAGACAGTGTCACTGGTGGATGTGGATATCTCTCAGCGTGGTTTAACGTCCCCGCACCCCCCGACGCCCCCACCTCCGCCACGGCGAAGCCTCAGCCTTCTGGGTACTGCTTGCCTCCCTTTTGCAAAACCTCACATTTCTTCCAGCATCTTTCCTGAGGAATAAGTCCTAACCATTTCTCCTATCCTCTACTTTGTGCTTTTATTTTAAGAGGTCAAACCCTCTTGGAACCATTTGCATAACATTTGGTAGTTTTCACATTCTTTGGCCAAAAAGAGAACTTTGTGAGGAAACAACCTTGCTGTTTTCTGTCCTGAATGCACCAATCTTCTTCCTCCCTCTCCCACCCCTGAATTCTGTGCCAAGTCAAACTCAGAGCCAAATTCTACAGGTTGTCAAACATTTTGCAATTTTGTGTGTTTTGCTTCAGCTACATGTGGGGAAGGATAAGGAGTCATGTAGAAGATTGACATCTCTGTCCCTGCACCCTTGGAATTCCATCTCATACTTTTCCTGAGTTTCTACCTAACCATTGCCCATGTCTGCCTTGAAAAGGAAATCTGTAATCACAGTCAGAAGGTCTAGAAACCTACTTTTATAAAGTGAACTGGTTAATGGTTTCTGTAACCTTATTCTATGTATCCATATGTAGAAGCAAGTCCATATCTGAGCGTATGTTGCTGCCTGACACTAACCATTGTTGACCTAGTCCAGTGTTGCTGCAACATTAACTGTATGTTGCCTGTAACTTGCCTTGAATTGAAGACTCTTATTTGGATCCAAAGCACTTGTGTCTCTTTGAATGGGTTAACATCACACACAGCTGTCTTGGGCATTGGAACTTTCCTTGAAGGATTTTACAGCATGAAATATATTTAAATTTAGCTATAATTGGGCATTAATAATTGTTCTGCATACCTTTAGTTCTCCTTGAATTTCATTCTGTCTATGCGTCTGAATAAACAGAAAGTGGGGATGGCACCAAGCCAGTGAAGGTTTTAGTACTGTCTTTCCTGACTTGGGGCCCTCTGGATGTGTTGGACAACAACGAAACCTCAGCTGTCTGGGGATGATAGGAAATGTAGCCTTGCATACTGTGGGGCACACAGTTGTAGAATGCTGTTCTACAGGCGTAGAGGAAACTTGTTGAATTGGGTAGAATTGTACTGGATGTTACAAGAGATGCCAAACTCAGTGCTGTGGGTCTTCCTTCTCCCTCCACTTTAACTCCTTGGTCTAAATAATGGATATGATGAAGTCATCTCATTGTTCCACCTCCACTTTATGCCTCTGGCTTTTGGGAATGGGTTATTATGCAGCATGATGATATAACATATATTCTACAAACAAGAGTGCTGGAGTAGAGGCATGAGATGGTGGCAGCATTGTGTCTAATGTTTAGCTAAACCTGCTGTGCATTTCAACCTAAAAAATCATTTATGCAAATACGGTGTGTCTGGCTTGTATTATGCATGGACCCAGTTAACATGATACTGCTGATACATTGTGGATTATTTAACCCATGATTAGCCCAGTGTGTGCTACAGCTCTTTTGATAGTGAAATTAGGCCTATTGGAAGTTGCACAGTGTCAGTCATTGTGGGTTACTCAAGGGTTAAATAGCACTTGCTTAACGCAGTATATGCAGTAAGGGTCAAATGAGAGGTATTTAACCCTCAAATAACAGATAGTGACTGGGTTCAGATGACATGGGGCAAGTGGGAGTTGTACAGTCAAAATGATGGCTGCACAGTACAGCTTGTTGTGGATTAAATAACCCATAATGAGACAGCTGTGTTATATGAACTAGTTCATCATTTGTCAAGCCAGATGTAAAAAAAGATCTGTTTGCTCTGGCTTGACAGGTACTTCAGAGCTCTCCCCCCCCCTTTTTTTTCCTGTCCAAGTAGGCAGCAAATTCAGATTTTTATTGAGACCCCAATGGGCTACCATGAATGTTTTAGCATCACAGGTTCCATATTGGATGCACATGCTGTATGTCAAATGTAGCTCTGTTAAAGAGCTTTCAATTCTTTATGACCCCCTTAAACACAAACTGCCCTACATATATAGGTTCGTTTAATCCACAAATTGAAATATGAATGTATGCATCCTGTTTCATTGACATCACTGTGTGTATTTGAAATCTGGGCACATCTTTGAGGCTATCAGATGCAGTTGCTTGTATTAAACTAAGAAGAAATGTTCCAAGGACAATTGGCTTCTGGACATCCAAATTTATCCATATCTAAGACCTTCAGTGATTGTGGCTATGTTGCTGTTTCTTTCAGAGATTTTTTAAACAAAACTTTCTAAAACCATAGCTTTTATTCTTAACACACCCGATATCTGATGCTTTATAATTTATACAGTCAACAAAAAACTCTTCAATAGGTATGTTATAGACACACATTTTTATTAATGTAGAAGACTACCAAGAAGTGTGTTTGGTGCTCAGAGAAAGGAATCCTACTGTGAGCCTATCTTTTTGCCCTGTTATTTTATACTTCCTGGACCTTTCAATTTTTTTGTTCTTCTTCTAGACGATATCAGTGGGACACTGCCTACATCTGTCTTAGTGGGTCCGATGGGGTCTTCGTCCCTCCAGTCTTTTCCTCTGCCTCCGCCGCCTCCACCGCACGCCCCTGGTCAGTTTAGTTTTGATCCTCAAGGTTTCCAAAATTTCCATTGTAAAATTTCCCTGAGCTTCTTTTAATTTAAAGATTTGGATTTTTGGGCTTAAGGCGGTGTGCAAGAAATGCAGCAAAGCTAAAACCAGTCCACAAAAATGACATGATTATGTGTGCACACAACAGATTGTTCTATGTCTCTTGGTCATGCTTGGCTTTCAAGGTGGCGAGTATGCATTGGACGCCCCAGAGCAACATGCACAGAATTTCCTTGCTTCTCTCTTGACTCCACACCCCTTGCAAAACTCTTTGCAACTTTTGCTTGACCTGATTCTTGCATACATGCTTATGGTGGTTCTGCTTGACTTTTACAAGATGCTTTTATGAAACCACATCTATTGAACTGGTAATAATATCAGTTATATTGGGGGATATTTTAAATTGCAATTGATGGTATATACGGTACAGTATAGTACATGACCTTGGGAGGTTTAAAAAAAACCAAAACCTGGGATGGTCTTGTAGGTAGTGTTGCTCTTGGTGCAGAAGATCAAACTGAATTAGACTGGATAACTATATCACCCTCATACTGGGGTCATAATTATCTGGATTGGAGGCATAGAGTTCTTGCCCTCATCTTAGCTGTACCTCTGCAGCTGCAGCTTTGACCTCCCATCAAAGTGATGAATCCTATATGCTTCTAAATGCAGCTTGTTGTGCTGATGGGTGGCATGCTTGGTATATCAATTAAAAGAATTAGGCAAATTTATTAGGAATATCAAAATCTACTTTTCCTCTTAGGAGTGGTTGCTAAATATACAGTGTTCTTACTGCTTCCAGAATATAGAAAAACTTGGGATCATACAGGTTTCTATGGAGATTTTAAATATGCTGGGATCTAGAGCAGGTCCAAAGTAATCCTTGTGTAGCTTTGTTGTGTCACATGGCCAACTCATTGCAAAGTCAATAAACTCTTCTGGAAAGTTAGCACTTGTTTTCTGAGAATAACTTGGATTGATATTTCTAACTTATCAGGAACTTAAATTATGTAGTGACCTTCCTTCCCAAGAATATATTATTCACTAACCAAGGGAAAATAGAAGGGATTGAATAAGGATGTCACATAACCGTGAATAAGTGTTTATACATGTTATTACCTCTTCAAATCCTTGTGAGACAATGGAGTAGAAATCAAAATAACACTCAAGAATTGAGCCTTGTGTGAAAATGGTCTGGGTAGCAGTTCTTTGGCTTGGATATCTTCCAGATCGGATTTCAGGTGCTGCTCTTGGGTAGAAATGCAGTCATTGTGAACTCCAGGTTTTTGAAGACAGGTGGGGAAGGTGCACTACATAGCCCCCTTGAATCGAAGGCCATTTCTCACTGCTGTTGTCACTTGCTGCTTTGGTTCCTCTTCTTTCTCCTAATTGCTCCCACTTGCGCCACTGGGGCCAGCACAGGGGAGAGCCAGTGAGTAGATAGGAAGAGGCATTTACTGAATGCCCTTCTCACTGCTGCTCTTGTTTGGATCAGAGTGAGAGGCAGGTTGCAATGAAGAAGAGGTGAGGCAGCACTGGGGGTGGGGGTGGGGGGTCTTGTCTGTGAGTTTCTCTTAGAGCATAGCCCCTCCATGCCTACCCTGGATACCAGCTCTATATGTAGTGGCTCATTCTCACAATTAAATGTTTCCCTCCTCATTTATAAAAAGGAAATGCCCAATGAATTGTTTTGTGAATGCCTGGTTTTGACCAATTAAATTAATGCCCAAAATCAAAATGCAAGTTGAGCAGAAATGAAGAGCTGTTCCGTTTGTTGGTCAAGTGGGACAGTGGATCTTTTCGATCTTCCTGCTGCTAGTAGGAATGGCCAAGATCCGGCTGCTGGATCCTTCCCTTATCTCCCCACCTACTGTTGCCCACCACAGCTTTTACTTTCCTGCCCACCCTTGCTTCCACATATAGTTCTGCTTCCCCTTCCTCTGCATCCCTCTGAGATCTGTTTATGAAGCCTTTCTATCAAGGTATAGGTTAGGAGGTTTTATTCTGTAGTGGATTTCAAACTTAAGAAATACTCTGCCCAGGCAGTATCTTGAAACATGTTTTGCTAGCAGGTGAAGAAACCATTTTCATTGTATACAACAGTTCCTGACTGTTTGTTGATGTGAACGTCTACAGACCTAATATTTATGCTGCTTTTGAGCTACTTTTTATATGGTTGTATTTAAAGTTTCAGGTTACTTCATGGTAACATAAAAGTTACTTTATGGGTTTTGTATGTCATGTTGAGCATGGCTTTCTGTAGAAAAAGAAAGGTGGTTCATGATAATAGTAATAAGCACATTTATTTATACTTCCATTTATACGCTGCCTATTACTGTAAAGTTTTTCCCTATAGCCAAAAAACTCATTGTTCTCAGGTCAATGTGCCCCTATTTCTCCTCCCTCCCCTTGCTGTAACTTAAACTTCTAATAACTGAGAACTTTCTGATGACATTGCCCACTTAGCTCTCTGTGAAGTTGTTCAACCCCTGAACTCCTGGGGACTTCACTCCTGTTCCCACACTACCTACAAAAAACAAAAAAGCAGTTTTTCACTGAAATATACAGCAATTCAAAAGCTCCATGTTTGGTTTGAAAAGAAACTCAAATTAGCAGTCTTTTGTAACTAATAACTGAATTTGAGTAGTGTATTAGTAGGAGTGGAGACTGTACCCAAGGCCATGGGGGTTGAATGAGGCACATGGCTCACCTCTGACCTAGAAGAAAACAAGTGGGGAGGTGGTTATCATAGTATTAAGAGGGAAACGGCGGGTCAGTATAGGCACCAGTGCAGTACATACTGGACTACAATATATTAATATCTTGAATGGTTGCTGTTCAAGAGCTGCTTGTATTTTAAAGGTGGGCATTCTCCTAAACTGGGCTGTGGAAAAGGAGAAAAATGTGGTGGGAGGGACATGTGTATGGAAGGGTTTGTGTGCCAGTTTCAGTTCTGATGCTGAAAATGGATTGCTGAGTTGAGCACATGCTCAGATGCTCTCTTGATCTTCAGTTTTTGTCCTTCTGAGCCCCTCATTGTTTGTACCTGGTGGACCTCAGGTTTCTAGTGGAAAGGAAAGTAGATCCTGCTGTCCTGAAGTCTTCCAGCAGTGCTGTAAACTAATCTGCAAGGCCATGCTTCCAATAACTTAGCTCTATAAGGGGGGTGGTAAGCCTCTTTATTTACTCCGTAGTTTATAAAATAGGAACACATCCCCTGTGGAGAGCTGCTGCACAACTTCTTGTGTGCTATTCCTTATAATGTTAATTGGGTGACTGTTTGCCTCTGTTATTTCTCCTATCCCTTTTTAGATGCATTTCCCAGGATCATCCCAATCAGAGCTCCAGAAGCAGTACACAGCCAACCTGCACAGCACCTTCAGTGCCCCCTCTATCGGCCTGACTCAAGCAGTTTTGCAGCTAGCTTGCGGGAGCTAGAAAAAGTAAGATTTTTCAAAATATAATAAAGTTCAGTGGAGGTGCTTCTGTTCTGATAATGTTTACTGTACAGTGTAAGTATAACAGAGAAGCTAGATGGGATGAAATGGGTGATTCTCAGGAGCTTGTATGGCACCTATTGTATTGTCAGCACTATATTGTGTGGAAAATTAAAGCAGGATACATTATGTGTGGTCAAAATTATTTTATGTCATAAAACAAAGAACTACAATGTTTTCCATTTTAGGAAAGGGTTGCGGGGAGTTGCTGGAGCAGCTTCAGAGTGCTGTCTCAGCCAGCCTTGGCTAATCAGAAAAATGCTGTTCTGAAAATGGAGAGTTGTGTACTTGAAAGATCAAAGAGAATATGTACATACAAAGGGCAGTGGCTATAGCTTTACATCTGCAGTGAAAATGACCAAGATGTGCCATTGTCACCTGTTTGCATGGAATTGATTATAAAAATACAGATCCTTTTATAGGTTGCTGCCTGCATGCAGAACTGCCTTTGTGCAAAGTTACAGAGTATTTTTTAGAATCAAAACAGTTCCGTGCCTATTGACCATCTTCCTGTTTGTTCTCTTAGCAAATCATATCCTATGCCAATGTATTCCACTGTGTGAAGGCTTCTTTTGAACATTTTGCTTATGTTTCTAGTTAAAACTGCTAAATCAAACCTCTTCCTCTCTCCTCATCTCTATCTTTGGCACAGTGTGGTTGGTACTGGGGACCTATGAACTGGGAAGATGCTGAAATGAAGCTGAAAGGAAAACCAGATGGGTCCTTCCTGGTTCGTGATAGTTCTGATCCTCGGTATATCCTGAGCCTCAGTTTTCGGTCACAGGGTATTACCCATCACACTAGAATGGAGCATTACAGAGGTGAGCCTGATGGGCCAAGGGCATAAAGCTAGAATGGCTTCTTACTAACCTTGCAGAGAGTTAAATGGAGGCTAAGAAGTAACTGTTTATAGAAGATTACCCAATTAATCCATGATAGAGTCTCCCCTGGTGGCAATATTTAATTTACTATGCTGATTACCATTATTTTGATGTTTCTATATGTAGCCAGCACACTGTTTCACCCAGTTTTCCCCCCTTGTGACATGCATCTCTTTTTCTTGGCTCAGGAACCTTTAGTCTTTGGTGTCATCCCAAGTTTGAGGACCGCTGCCAGTCTGTGGTAGAATTCATCAAGCGTGCCATCATGCACTCTAAAAATGGAAAGTTCCTTTATTTCTTAAGATCCAGGGTCCCAGGTATGTGTTGGGTACCACTTAGATATTTGTATTGTGACAGTCATTAAGCACGCACAGTGGTATCTAATCATTTTCATTTTCTTCTGACAAATAATATCCATGCTCTTAAGAATAATGTCAGAATTATGTGACAGGCATTGAATGTTCCTGACTGGTTGTCTCTAGAATTATGAGACCTAGAAACTTGTTTTCTTAATTTAAGAGGGGTCAAACTTCAAGATGTTTTGTGTTTCCACATTGCCACAGGGGATAGTTCAAGTGAAAGGAGTATGAGGATAACTTTTCAGGATACTGTGTTTCAGGTTCATCTAGGGATCTGTATTGGCATTTTGCACAAGCAACAATCTAGACTTAAGATTTCCTGGGGCTGCTCAATCACTCACATGAATGGACTTTGAGAGAACTGAGCTCTCAGCTCTTTTCCAGTTTCTACAGCATCCCTGCTTAAGTGAACAGATGGAAAATACATTCATATCCCTTATGCTGAGTCAGATCCCTTGTTGATCTAGCTCAGTGCTGTCAGCTCGAGTGGTCTTGGAGGAAGAAGCGAATTAGGTCCTCTTAATGGGATGCTGAGGAATGAGCTTGGGCCTGCATGCAAAGGAGCTCTACCACTGGACTCTTCCACTGAGTTTATAACCCCTCTCAAAATGTACTGTGAATGTTACATTGCCTCACATGCAGTTCTTGGTCCATCTTGCCCAGGGGTGGGACTGTCTGCCCCTCCAGACATTACACTCCAGCTTCCATCATTGCTGACTATTAGCTATGCTAAGCTGATGGAAGTTGAAGTCCGACAACATCTGGATGGCTTCTCCAAATTCCTCATATATACTAGCAAGACTATGCAATTTGAGAGGCTGCATTTCCAAAACAGAACTTGAATCCCTCTGCTAGAAGGGTGCAGCATATTGGTGTGGGGAGGAGGTCACTGTCAGCATGCCCAAGAAGCTAGTTTTCCTTCATTTGGTATCTGGATGTGCACAGTAATCTAGCCTATGCTGAATGAAACCCTAAATGCCCTCAGCTCTTATGTGAAGCAAGCAAAGAACACAGACTTCTTCTTGCATTACATTCCTAATCCAGGGGTGCGTGGAGTCAAGTGTCCACAGGAGGCTGAGGCAGCCGTTGCCTTTATATGCGAGTGGTATGTCCTGGCAATAGTCAGAGCAGCTTCCAGTGTACACTCTTCTCCATGCTCCTGAAAAAGGTATTTCTCAGTTGCTCCTGTTGTGTCTTGCTCTAGGCTAACCAAGCATCCCCATTTCTTTATTCCCCCCATCCTTAAATTTGCAGGTCTCCCTCCAACACCTGTCCAGCTCCTCTATCCAGTCTCTCGGTTCAGCAACGTTAAATCGCTGCAGCACCTCTGCCGCTTCCGGATAAGGCAACTGGTCCGCATCGATCACATTCCAGAACTGCCACTTCCCAAGTAGGTGTTGCCTTGAGCCTTTGCTTTCTCTTAGCTCCTTTTAAAGCAATGCTGTGGTTAAAGGAATTGCTGCTGTTTCAACATCGTGTCCTCTAATAGTGAAATCAGGCACCAATCGCTTTTGAATATGGGTCATCCAACCAATACCCATCCGAGGTATGCAGAATTATCTGTATGTTTGTTGTTTGGGGGAGGCTTTACAAAGGTATAGGGAATGTTAAGAGAATGGTTTGCAGATGAGGGAGGAAAATGAAAAGGAAAGGAGACAATTGCCTTCCGCAAGCCTCTAAGAAGGGGTGGGAAACTTGTGGCTCTCCAGATGTTTTGGACTACAATTCCCATGCTCCCATCCAGTGTTATTTCACTCTTGGATATTCTGGCTAAGGGTGATGGAAGCTGTAGGTCCACAGGTTGCTCACCCCTTCCTTAACAGCTTATGGCAACCTTCTGCAACTTGGTGCCCTCCAGATGTGTTGGTCTGGGACTGCTGGCAGTTGAATACAGCTGGAAGACACCGGGTTGGGGGAGCTTGTCTGATCGTGTCCTTGATCAGCCTTCCCCAACCTAGTGGCCTTCAGAGGCATTTGGACCACAGCCCTCAGAATTCCCATCCAGCAGCGGCATTGACTGGGGATTCTGGGTGTTGCAGTCCAAATGTGTCTGGAAGGCATAAGGCTGGGGAAGGCTGCCCTAGAGGCAGGGATGCATGGCATACAGTCAGGCTGTTCATACACAGACCACACACAGGGAGGTTTTAGCAGGTTGGGAAGGACACCTTTACTTTTTCCAGCACTATCCAATAAGCATTGGTTACTTGGCTGGCAACATGGCACATTGCTTGCTCAGTGATGATAGGATCAGGCAAAGAGTT
Organism: Varanus komodoensis; assembly: GCF_004798865.1. NCBI lineage: Eukaryota > Metazoa > Chordata > Lepidosauria > Squamata > Varanidae > Varanus > Varanus komodoensis. Next base: position 1,261,478 of record NW_025336011.1, on the reverse strand, counting down.
ACCGTTATGAATTAAGGGATTGAAGACTGAACACAGCAATGAGAATCTTCATAATCTTTTCAGAAAGCTATTCTCCTCAGTGGTGTCTGAAAAGCTGCTACCTGACAAATATAGCAGAGTAATCGAATCATGAGCATGCATGTTGCAACCAGACTTTGTGCACTGTTGCATTCCAGGCAAAGATCCTCATGTTAGATGGCACTGGGGAAAAGGAATCCTTTTCCGTGCACTAATATGTGTGCCATTTGCACTTTGAAATAATGGGCCATTGCCTAAAGCAGACTGCTTGCTTGAGGGAAAACATCTGGGGATTCCACAAATGACTGAGCACTGTGCATTTTATCGTGCTGAAAACTGACTGGAAAAGCCTTAGGCTAGAATGCTTTCCTGTGAGCTATTTCTTTCAAACACCCCCATTCCAGAATAGTTTTAATTGCTATGGTGTCCACATAGCAGTTTGTGTGCATACAAACAATTTAGAAAGAGTGTGTTGGTTTATGTGGAATATTGGCAATGCAACTTGCTATGAAGGGAAACAGAAACCGAGTTTGGCTGGAAGGTGCGGGGAGCAATCAGCTTTGGCCCTAGGGCAATGGGAACCTTAAATGCAATGGGAGAGAGGTAGCTGGTTTGGCTGAAAGCAAGAAAGCATGACCTGCTGGAGGGAAAACAGTACAAAGGATATGTATTTTGATGGTCCTAGTATTCTTCAGATGCTAGAGTCATCTAAAAACTAGAGCATGCAATGCAGGTCTGTTTTTGAAATCTTTCCATGTATGTCCATCTTTTTCTGTAACCTTCTCCATAAAAATTGAAGAGCATTAAAAAGATGCAGCTCCCATACAGTTCCAACCTATGTTGTTGTATTTGCAGTAAAAAGCCCAGTTTTTACCTGAAGGTTTCTAGCATTAATTTTAAAGACAGAGATTAGAATCTGGTTGTGTGTTTGCTTGTTTATTTGTTTGAAATTAATTTTGTGCTGAAATGATTATGGTGCGAAAATCTTGATGCTTTTTGGCTTTCTGTTCATCTAGGCCTCTGATCTCGTATATCCGCAAGTTCTACTACTATGACCCCCAGGAGGAGGTGTATCTCTCACTGAAGGAGGCTCAGCTTGTTTCCAAACAGAAGCAAGAGGCAGAGTCTTCAACGTAGTGAGGGACCCCCACCACATCCCTGCCCTGCTGCTGTCCTCAATGGTAACATACATATTGTATGCAAGGGCTAGAGCAGTCTTCCTCAACCCAAGCATGATGGAGGAGTTTAACACATCTGGAGGGTGCCAGGTTGAAGAATACTGGGCTAGAGTATGTTGCTTTAAAAAAAGATTGAAATCTGGGCCTGAATGGTCAAGTTGTCAAGAATGATAAAGCTATAATCCAACAACATCGGGAAGGCCACTGCTTCTTCACCCGGGAAAGAGCAGAAGCATTTAAAATTCATTGTGCATCCTGACATGTCTGTGGTTCTTCTAATTTTTGATGCTCTTTCCAATTTCTCTAGAAATGAATTGCCTTGCAGGACCAGCCCTATCATTAGCCAAAGTGAGGCAGCAGTGACTTTTGGGTGTCATGAAAGGACAGCAAACTAAATGCTATTCTTAGGAAAAGGGGGAATTGTAAACAATGATTTGAAACGATAACAGATTAATCACAGTTTGGTTTGGATGTCACAGCAAACTGGTAAAAGAGAAGCAAATGTTTTTGAACGTTTGTTCATGGTTGCCTTGGGAGAAGGGAGGAAGAACAAATCAAGGGAAAGGTTAGGGTTGTTATCCTAATGCTAAACAAGCCCAATCTTGTTCTAACTATGGTTTAGCATTGCATCTGAATGCTGCCCAAATGTGTTTTATGACGTCTTACATCTTGCTTGCAGCTTTGTTTACTCTGCATTTTTATTTAAGATATATCTACAATCTAAGTAATGCAGCATAGTGTACATCTGCTTATCTTCCATAACTGCTTTGTTGCCTCTTGCTCTGTTTCTTCCACCAGGTAGCTGCCGGCAGCAGCAGCAGACTGAAATCCAGTTTCTTGATTACACTGGAAACTTTTCTCTGAGTCCAGAATTGGTGTCATACAGGCTTCCTTAGGCCCTGCCCCATGTCTTTGCAAGTTCTTCTTCACAGCCTTAGAGACTATAAATATTTTACCCTGTAAAAGTACAGACTTTTGAATTCTATGCTTAGAATCAAACTTCATGCTTATACATCAAGTGCAAAATATGCTCAGAAAAAAAAACTGATGCAATTTTGTCCTAAACTCACACTGTGCTTTTTTTTTCTCTCCCTCCCACCACCTATCTTTCTACATCCCTTCTTTACCTAGAAATTTGGTCACCAGTAACCTGTAGCTATGGAAGCTGCACTGGAGAAGATGCCTGGCATTTGCTCTGTCTGTCTCCAGGCCTCCAGAGAAGGTCCAGGGCTCAATAAGAAGCACAGCTGTGCATGGAAATGGGAGCCTTGACCCCATCTGGTTCCATAAGGAGGTCGGAATTCACTGAAACTGGACTACAAGCTCCTGGAAGGATGGAGAATGTTATTTTTCTTGTTAAATTTCTATTTTTTGTGCCCCCCCCCTCTTCTGGCATGGGAAATTGTGAGCCAATTTTACATTTTGTTTACCTGTTGCCATTTTTGGGATGGGTGGATGGGGGGGGTGCATATCAGTTTTTGAGACTTAATGAGCAAAACTGCATTTTCCATCTATTCTGGTTGGATGCTGCTTTCATAAGTAAGGCCTAAACTCAAGCTGCATTCAACTGTATAAGACTGTTGCACTGGGGAGGGGAAGAGCCAGTGGGGTGGGGGGAGGTCAGAAAATGCGAATTGTGGCTTCCTCATGATTAAGGAGAGCTTGCTGGAGGAGTGTGTGCACGTGTGCAAGTATTGAAAGCTGGTCAAGCAGTGGGAAATTAGCCAGATTGGAAAAAATATGCTGTTGCCTTTGAGTGCAAATGGGACATGGCAGTGGAACAGCTCCACAATGCTACCCAGGCTGTTAGCATTTGGAATCATGGATGGATCTCTCTTGCCTTTCCTCCCACCACCACTGATGCTGGACCTCATCCATGGGCTGGCTGTTGTAACAGTGTCAGTAATCCTATCAGGCAGAGGTAAATGCACACTGGACATCTGATGCCATATGTGATTGCAAATGGGCCTTTCAGCCCATTAACAGCTCCTGACAACTTGCAAACCCAGATGACCTTCTGGACAAGAAGAGTGAAGGCTTGGCAGGTGAAAGGTGATGCCTCTTGGACCATGTAATGTGAGGAAGCATGTATTTTGAAGCACCTTAGCCCCGTCCTGGTGTATGAGGGGGAAAGAATGAGCAAAGGTTTGGAGTAGTCATTCATGATCTCCTACTGTTCTCTTCCCCAGCCTTCCCCCCCACCCCCAAAAACACCTGTAAGATAGAGAAACTATCTTCCAGCCTTATTGGGACATCTGTTCAATACTTCAACAAAGTAATATTGTGTACTATTGTTCACTGCAACAGCAAGATTAGGATTTTGTAATAGAAAAAAACAAACCAACCCACAACTATTTAGAAGTGATTGTGGCATCTAAGAGGTAACTCTCCCTTTTTGTGTGTGCTAAAGCCTCTTCCATCCCTTGCTGGAGGTACGTGACATACGTTTGTTTGTGATACTTTTTTGAAAACTGTGAGATCTTAACTTATTATTTAATTTATTATAATTGCTGTTGTTTGTTAAGCTTGTTCCATATTATGTGATCAATCTTACTCTGCTGCATCTTTTATTTCCATTTTGTATACTAGATACAGCAAACTGAGGTTTTATAGTCAATGAGACACTATTTGAAAATTTTCTTAAGAAATAAGAGGATAAGCAGAAGGTCATCTTCTAAAGTTAAGTCTTGAAAAAACTTGATTGCATCTTTTTTTAATGAGCAGCTCTAAGCTAGGCCTCTGTTTCTCCCATTATTGCTTCATGATTTCAACATGTATAACACTTGCTCTCAAATCTCTTTTGTCCTTGTTTTGTTCCAAAACACATTTCTGAATTGACTTCATATTTACTGTCACATCATCCATCTGTGCTTCACTCTACGCAAAAGATTCTCTTCTGTTGCCCATCTTTGTATGTTTTTTCCTGTTTATGAAATAAGTGACTTGAAAATGCACTGATCTACTGAAATCGAACCCTTCCCTGATGGTCTGTCATCTCGCAACAGTTCTCACAGCAGCTGAGATGCTTGTGTTAGACATGAGCCAGTGAAGGCGTTGGGTGTGTCCAATGGTAGCGGTGATATTAGGGAAAACGGTGTCCTTGAAACTTTTCTGACACACTGGAAATCAAGTCGCAGCCCTCTGCTGCAATTCATGAGGCTTTGGTGGCACCGAAGTTGCGCATCAAAGTAGCAGCAAAGAAAGCATTACTGAAAGGACTTGCAAACTTAAATCTGAAGAAGTTCTTGAACAAGCGATTATTCTCCTGGGTGTGCATTTTTAAATTTAACAATCCACTTGGAAGAACAATCTGTTTTACCCCAATTAGCATGGTTTAGAGCTTGTGTGTGGTTGTAAGGGAGAATTTAAAGACACTGGAATTTAGTTAAGAATGACAAGATTCAAGGGGGATAAAGGGGATTCAAGATTTTGCTCTTGTCTGGACAAGAAATCTGTTGGAGGCTCTTTGGTGAACAGTTTCAAGGGCCTTGGATTGTGTATACCTTGTTCTTAACCTCATCTCATCATATTCACCTTCTTTACCTCACGTAAAATGGCAAGCTTTCAAATATGTTGTGGACTGGGAGATTTATTTATTTCCCTTTCTTTGTGCTTGGTTCGAATAAGAGGTGAGACCAAAAGTCCCACAAAGCTAAGGCCTGCACTTTGCAGCAGTGGTGGGGAAATACTTCTAAAATCTGGTTCAAACACGCACAAACCTTACCCCAGTGATGGGCACTGAGTGTCTGCTATTGGTCGATCATTTTGTTGAACTGAACACCTTTAGAGCTCCCTTGCCTGACTACCACGTAGCAAAGGCTGATCATGTGTAAATAATGTAAAGAAAGTCCCTTGGCTTTCTTGGCTGCTGTTGTGTCCACATTAGGTCTGTTACAATGGCTTTCCTGTTAAAGGAACTTCTTTATTTTTGTTTGTTAATTCCTCCCTTGTGGGGCTGTTCAATGAGTTCTCTTTTTGAAATGTGTGAATGGTTGTGGATGAGTGTTACACAACAAGAATTAAATTCTGCACTCTTTTCCCCCCTCTGCCTCTGGCTGAACCGTTGCTTTGACATTTCCTGATGAGGCATCTGTTACTCTTTGTAGTAATAGCTAGGGATCAGTGAGACCAGTGGTTAACCCAGAATAAGCTGATGCTTTTTGAAATCCCTTTAGAATCAACTGCCCATTTTCTTTTTGTAGTTCTTAATTTTATTTTCATTTATTTTATGCAGGCTAGGTTTGGGAGCTTCCCAACAAATTGTTTCCAAATAGACCTTAAACACCCAAGGAATCCCTTACTTCCACAAGGGATGCTCTTCTTCCCTGCAATATTCTGGAATAGGAAGTAAGTTGTAAATATTTTGTTCTGCTTCTGGACAGTAATTTCTCTCAATCTGATTAGAATTTGGCAAGGGTAGGAGCCTAGTTAGCTTTAACTGTGAGAGCAAGAGCATGCCTATAAGGATCTGATGTAAGCCTTTGCTAGGATGAAAAATGGATAAGGAGGGATTTGCTCTTGAGTGAGCAGCTTTTGAATCCTGTTCCAAAATACAGAAATTTTCTCATTTGAGCTTTCAGAACCATAGCAGCAAACTTTTTGTTTTCTGGAGTCAAATGTCGAACCTCTTTTTTATGAGGTGGGGTACAGATGCAGCTTGTAATGGCCTTGCTCTTAATTGCTTTGGGATTTTTTTCTAACTTAGGTGCTAACTTGAGGCTAAAATGAGCAGGCAATGTTTCACAATTCAGTGCATTTTTAAAAGATGCTCAAAGGTGGATTTTGGATATTAGCCCTCAGCCAAATCTTGCAGATCATTGTGATGCTCCCTTCTATTCTGCCCAGACCCTTGATATCTCTCAAGAACAGCAAGAAACCATGTGCACTGCAGAATTAATTATTTATATTAACTGCCTAAAAGAGCTAGGTACTGTAATAAAGTTCCTCGGAAGAGCACTTGATGGGAGGATTCCATGCTTTTTTGAAAAGGGGACGTCCCCTGTGGGATGTCCAAATGCAATGGGTTAAAAAAACATATCCATAGGAATTATGGAATATCTAAATGGCATAAATACTTATCTGGCCATGAGAACGAGTCACAGAAAACTAAGATGACTTTTTAAAAAATCAGTTATGTAAGAGTTTCACAGTTACCTGCATCATGCACAGTGAAAATATGCAGATGGCATCACCTTTTGGTCTTGCTAGACTGGTTCTTAATTGTCTCTCAGCTACCTCCAACTATAATATGTTTGGGAGTGGAGGGTTCCCAGAATCCCTTTACTTAAGGGGATTCAAGTTCTGATCCAGTAAGGATAGCTGGATCACTGAATACATACTGGGGTTTCAAGCTGTTTGCATTTTTTCCAAACTTCGGATTCATGCTGCTTCACTTATTCCCAACTCTGGCAACTGCCCCATCCCCCCCTCGCTCTGCAAGCTGCGCACAGCCCTTTAGCTATGTATTCTGTGAACTGCTGTTACTTGACAAGGCTTGGGAATCCCTATGTTAGTGCAGTAGACCCAGGAAGATGATAAAACCTGCAAGCTGTAAATGCCTTGGCTTTTACTACAAGACTTGACCAATTAGCTTTGTTTAGCTTGTTACATTGACAGGAAACAAATCCTTCATAAGTTTATGGAGTAATGAATCTGACCATGTCAGAGCAAATGTAATCTGATCTAGGCAATTTCACTTCTTTAAAGTACTACAAGAGCTCTTTCAGAGATCTACCTATTTGATGAAATAACACTTAAGTTGATTTTTTTTACTTAAAAAATGGTTCCAAAACTAACACACATACAAAAATGCACATTTTATTGATAGAGTGTAGATCAATTATTGGGAACTTGTTACAGCTTTTCCAGGGATGCATGTGCTACAAAACTGACAACTCCATTTGATTAGAGAAAGTGGGTGAGAGACAAAACATTGGATGTGCATATGCCTCAGTGAAAGCTAGTATATGTAGGCAGCTTCAGATTTCTGTGTGACTCAAAAGCCTGCACATTCTTCCAAGTGTTTTTCGTAAGATACAGCATTAGAAGGTGGGGTTTCAGGCTTATTTTGCTGGGTGTGTGCTGTGTGAGAGAGAAAGTGAGTTTAAATTATTAAATCAGCTGCTGTAATTTATTTTTAAACAATATAAAATGTAAACAGAGCAAAATTCAGACTTTCAGGTCATTAGTTTTCTTTCTGGAGGTGGAGGAGGAATGAAAATATGTTTTATATGAAGATAAATGCACTTTGAGTGTGTTTAGGCATTTTGTGGAAGGGATCAGGCTATTTTATGGACTGGATTCTGTATGGCCTTGTCTGTATATATTGTATCAATAGGCACGTTTTTGGTTTCTCATTTGGAAGCATTTGTAACTACTGCAGGTTTCTGTCTGGAAAATGGATGTACTGAACAATTTTGCCTCAACATTGGGGTGGAAGGCGCTTTTTTCCCCCTTTCCCTTTTTGGGTAAATTTGTCAACTACGGAAGAGAACTTTGCCTCTCTCTCCTGTTTGTATCTCATTTCTATTGTGGGTTGTTTTTTTGTTCTTTTGGCCTATGGGTGGATGTTTCACAGGGTTGGTGGGGGGTTTGAAATAAAATACTTAAATGGTCCATTTTCACGTGTTCTGTCTTATTTTGATGGGGAGGAAAACTCCCACAGATTAATTTAACATTTCCTCTTAATCCTTCAAGTGTCTTCCAGATGAAGGGGCACTGTGCAGCCATGCCATCTTTTTCTTCTTAATGGATTTTATCTGGTAAGAAAAATGCTGGAAGTAGTGATGGGAAAACAACCACAGCAGTGATCTGAGCGGATGACAGTGATGTCTGGGCCTCTTGTAAGCTGCTGTGAATGAGGCAGGGCTGTGATTCAAAAAAGGTCTCACCTGGAAGTAGCTGTGGGTGACTGGGAAAAAGAGGGGAGAAGACTGAATTCTGCGCAACCTGTTTGCAATAAGAGAAGTCACTCAGCAGCCTGCAGATGAATACAGTAATGCTGGATTATATGCAGAAATCTCCCCTGCACAGCTCCTAAAAACAACATCCTGCATGTAAGCAAGCTAAAGTAAAGCTGGAGGCTACCTCCTTTCTCTGCTGGCATTCACTGTGGACAACTTTCTCCATAATAAAGAAGGCTATGCAAAGAGATCCATGCTGCTGTGCCTTTGTGCCACCTTGTGTCTATCATGTGGTACTACAACAATTTAGCCTGAACTTGCTAATCATATCTGTCTATATACCATTAGCAGAACACCTTTATTATGACCAAAGATAAATGGAACATGAGAAAGCTTTGATTCAGGAGCTCTGCCTTTTTTAAAAAAAACCCTGAAAACCTTGAAGATCAGAGAAGTGGAACCAGCTGAGGTGGTGTGTTTAACCATTTCCTCAATTTAAATATTGATTAGGTTAGAAAATGCCTCTGGTTACCATAACATGCAGATACATCCTGTGTGACATGGGTTGCAAGGATGGCAATCAGTCTAAAAAGCTGTCTTTTATAGGCAGGATGCAGCACTGGATATGTATAGGAATGTGTAATTACAACATGTTTTGCAGGTTTGCTGTGGTATTTTGCAACTGCTGTTTCCCTTATTGTTTTAAGAATATCTGTAGCCATCTGATTGCATGTTCTTGGGAAGCTGAGTCTTCCCTCCCATGTTACGTGGGCTGCAGGTTCCGTCTTTCTGCTAGCCTTCTCCTGTGCATTGGCTCACTGCTTTGAGTTATGCACAGCTACTTCCTTTTGAGCCACCTCTCCTATGGTGCATCTGTTCTCTGCTTGTGGTCAGCTTTATACAGGTAGATCAATGACTAATGGCTTGTTTAGCAAGTGGCCCTGGTAAAAGCAGCTTGTGTGCTTTGTCCAGGATAGAAATATGTTGTGTAACAGCTGAAATGTTTATTTTCAATGTGGGGAGATAATAGTATTCCCTTTTTTATTCTGAGTAGCTCCAGATCCAGCCTGTAACCCTCATGAGCTGCTCAATCTAATATGCATATTAGCAGATCCCTTCTCACACCGTTTTATCTTGGGACTCTGAATGTGCAGAAATAGTGACTTCACTCTCAAGTCACTTTTTTTTGTAACCACCTTTCTGCAGCCCCTGTTGCCAAATTTCCTTTTTGGAAAGGAAGGTTAAAAGAACTAGTTATTTCAATAGCTTGTCCAGTTTTTTGATTGGTCTGTTAGAAGTCAATCAAGAGATCGCAAAGTTCACAAAATTTGTGAGACTAATATAGGTATCAGCATATTTAACAGTGGGTTGAAGTAGACTTTCCACTGTCAGAGTTGAAAGCCCTGGTCTTTCAAATGGATCCTATAAATACTTTGCTGCAAGTAGTTTAATTGGCTTCCCTTTCACTGAAGGCCCATAGCAGAGAGACCTCTTCATGCTTGATAAAGTGGCAAACCTAGAAGTACCCTTGCCATCAACCAACAGTTGGTTCTGTCATTCTTATATATGTTGTATGTTCACAAACCCAGCCTTGTGCCTACTTAGTTACATTTTAAGAAAATTCTGGATAATACTTAAGTGTACTGTGCATTTGAAAATGTGCTGTGTGAATTCCCCCTAAGCTCTTTCCGAGAAACTGGATTCTGTATGGGTAGTGGAGCAAAGTTCATATTGCTCTCATGTGAATAAGTTCAGCACTCTGACTTGCATCTTACAATAAGCCAAATAGTTTCCTCCAATAGCAGAATTGTTGTTGGCCTCCTTTTCTCAGTGCTAAATTAACATCCTTTTGAACTCCTACAAGGATGTGACAGATTAAAAACTGAAACTGAGACAGAATGAGGATAGTTTGATCTTGGATGACTCTCCATGTACCTGTGCAAACATCTGTCAGCCACTCAGAAATGGAATGAATCTCTGCCTTTTATGGGAGTCTGAAATCAGGTTGGAAGAGTTAAATTATTTATAGCACTCTTTCTATAGCTCAGCCTTTTTCTTGAATATTCTGTTTTGCTCAGGAAGTACTATTATTTCTATTTTCTGAATTTTGTTCCCTGGCCTTCACAAGGTAAGGAGCACTTATTAGGTAGCCTTGGACAAACTTGTCTCTGTGTAAGTTCCTATTTGCAATACAAATTTGATAATACAGACTTCCTTTACAGGGTTGTTATCAGGATTACAGTTAGTTAATGCATGTGAAACACTTTGAACTTGTAAAAGTGCTGTGCTAATATGTACTACTACTGATAGATGTGGAACCTTCAGACAAAACATTGCAGTAGAGGTGCTTCCATTTAGGCTTGAGGGATTCCAGTCCCCCCCCCTTTTTTTTTTTTTTTTGAGATGGTGTGGAGTGGACACAGTAGTGCCTGATTCCAATTACACTGAAATGTTTAATTTCTCCATTGATTCCTATGGGCAACTCTCACTCCTGTTCCTGTATTCATATTATTTCAATTTACTTTTATTATACAATTTCAACCAAAGAAAAAGAAAAGAGTAGCTACATAAAATTTAATATAATAGTTTCAATTTATACATACAAACTATGTGTATTCATGAATGTGTGTTTCTAAGAAGTCTGTTTCCAAGAACTTCAGCCAAAACAGACCAAATAGTCAGATGAGCATCTGTTTGCAGGTGATATCTATTAATAAAAATCTATTAATACAAATTTTTAAAATCCTAGGTTGAAGCCTATTATATCTTCCATTAGAAGGGCCTTGAAGAGCGAAACTGTAGAAGTCCTTCACCTGAAACCTTGGAAGGTCAAAGCATGTGGAATTTGAGGGCCACTTGCTAGTACCCAAAAAGCCATGCTATCTCTTGATTGGTGACAGTGTTCCGTTGCATTTACGTCCCACCTTTTTAATGTTGTGAGAAAACCACATGTGTTTAAATCAGACTGAAATTGGACAGCTTTTCAAAAAGTGGACACTGTTCTCTGAGAAGCAGGACACATGGCCACCCAGGTGGGGATCATTTATTTATTTATATGTATATCTTGCTTTTTTTCTTTCCTAAAAAACTCAAAGCAGCTGATACAATTCTCCGGCTCTCAATCTTATCCCTTCAGCAACAACCCTGTGAGGTAGGTATGGCTGAGAGTCTGTGACTGGCCCAGATCGCCTGAGTCTCAGTCCTGCCCTCTTAACCAGTATACCACACTGGCTCTCAAAAATAGTAAACACTTATACACATAGACAATACCAATGGTTTGACTTCATATAAAACAGTGTCCTATCTACCTATGTTAAGCTTCTGTAGTTGAACTAGGAGTCTCAATTTCCCATCAGCTTCTTCTCTGGCTGAGTCCACCTTCCCTTCAGTAGTGTAACAACATCAGGACAACATTATTCAATGTAGTTGCTCTATGATGGTCTAAAGCTAGGTAGGTAAAAAAAAAAAACCCCACAAGCAGAAGCAGTAGAGATTGCCTAAAAGGTGGCAGGTAACAACAGTTCAGGAGATGAGGATCTGGTCATTCCCTTTATTTGCTTCTCTGTGTGTCCCTTACTAACTACACACAGAGAGACTCAGTGGGCAGTGAAGGGGTTATTGAAATCTACTTCCAACTCTGCTCTGACTCTGGGCTTTCAGGCAAACAAAGAAGATCACGAGATGTAATGGCGAAAGCCACTCCAGGCTTGGGAAATGCAGTCTGGTGGGCAGAACTTTGAAAGAAACACTTTGTTCCCACCACCACCACCATAAATGTTCATCTAGGGAAATGGGGAGTGAAGCAGCTGTGCTATCTACTGTGTTCTGAGACAGTGTATGCACAGTGAAACAACCGGATTGTAAGAAAAGCTGTGTTGGATTAGACATTGAGGGTCTGTTCATTGTTGCTCTAGTTTATAGCACCAGAACAGGAGAAGGCATAAACTAATTTGGGATATACAAGTAGACAGGTGGGTGATTTGCAGTATATTGGCAAAGTTTTCTAGCTCTAATTATCTAACATGAGCAACAAAACAAATGAGTTAAATTTGCTTTTTGTTCCAAGTAGCAATTGTTACATGATGGTTTTGTGTTGTGAGTGTTCAGCCATAAAATACATAGGCAGTAAAAGCTAAATTAACAATCACCAATTAACAAATAGTCATTGCTCAAAGCCTGGATCATTACAACATAGAAGTCACTAAGGCTTATTTTAGGGCAGAGGTGGACAGAAAGTACATCTCAAGACGTTTTGGACCACCTCTCCTGAAAAGCTCCTGCCAGTATGGCCAGTGTTTAAGAACACCAGGAGTTGAAGTAAAAAACACCGAAGAGATGTTTTTTCTGCTAGCCCGTCTTCTAGGGCATAGACTTGATGGGAGGCACTGACTAGGGCTGAATCCAGCTTTAGGTGTGTGAAGCTGCACTAATAAAGCAGACTTCCCTGCAGAGCAGCCTTCTGAAAATGCTGCAGAGAAGGTCAGGGGCCCTGAAGTGTGCTGTGTTGTGTGTATTGAGTGAATGTCCATAAATGGAGTCCTTTTGCCCCTGGAAGGCAGATCCTGGATTTGACCCAATATTTATTGCACCAAATGTACCTTGTAATTGCACAAGGATTGAGCATGCATCCCTTGAACATCCCCTCCCCCCCCAGTCTCCAGTTTTGATCTCTGATCTAGCAGTTGCTCCTTGCTTTGGGAAGCATGCTAGAATACTAGAATGATACACAGAAGAGTAGGGAACTGAGAAATTCTTCTGTACCCAAAATGGATGAACAGCACACAACAAAATACAGTGGTACCTCGGCTCATAAACACCTCAGTTCACAACCAAATCGGGTCGCGAACAGAAATTTCATAAAAATTTTGATGAAGGTTGTGCACTCTGCATCGGGTGACAATTGTGAGCATGCCCGCCTTCCCTGCACGGGCGCGATTGTGGTTGCACCCGTGCCCGCCTCCCCCTGCAGCATGCCCATGATTGCACCCATCTCCCCCCACTGACCCGCAGGATTGCGGGGGGGAGGGGAGATGGCCGCAGTCTTTGTTGTTCTTTGTCACTTTGCTTCAGATTTTTGTGAGTAAAAAAATAGTTGCAGAACGGATTAACCTTATTTACGTTGACCCTTCTGGGGAAATTTGACTTGGTTCATGACCAATTTGGGTCACGACCAGAGTCCTGGAACGGATTAAGTTCGTGAGCCAAGGTACCACTGTACTTGAGTTTTTGTGTAATTTCCATTTCAGTTCAATTTGCACAGGAAAATGTCTTGTTCAAATGTGCACTAAATTTTGACATTGAACAAAGTGTAGAATATATGTTGATCTTCTAGAACCCTGATAAAAATGTGCCTACATTAATTAACCTAGAAGCAAAGTACAAGTAAATGCATTTAGAGTCTGAATGGAAACAGCAGCACTGATTAGAAAGAAAACAACAAATCAAACATCAAAAAGCTGAGCAGCCATAGAAGGAATTGCTATAGCTTTATTATCCCAGATAAAAATTTACAAATAGGGACTTGGAGAAGAACAGGAGATAAAATCACTGTCCATCCTATTAACTGCGGATATTTTACCATTCTTTGCAAAGTAATTTTGTGGTTATGTCATAAATGCTATCATAGAAAAGGTACGACACAAATATTGTTCACCTTAATTTGAAGAGCCAAATGATAATCTCAAAACCACTACAAATAAGTTGTGGAAGATTAATTCTAAGTACATTTGAACTTGGTCAGATGTTAGCCTCCATATGGACTAGAGTTTAAACAATGGCAAAGACATACATCCACCTCATCTTCTCTGTTGTGGCATAGATTTTGGCACAGCTGATGAATCAGGGTAAAGACCAGGACTATGAACTATGGTTAGAATTTGTTTTCTCATCTTCCATCTGCATGAACCTACCTAGAAGTTCGGACACCAAAAAGCAAACAGGGACTTTCCTCTTGCTGCTGCTTCCCATGCTACTGTCCTTGTCACTCTGTGTCCATTTTTATTGTTGCAAATACATATTAGCATATATACACACAGTGTTGTGTTGTGTTGCGATGAGAGTGTTAGCATGGGACTTGGAGAAACAGGTTCTAGTCCCACTTGCCCATGAAGTCCACTGGGTGACTTTGGATCAGTTGCTAACTCCCAGCCTTTACATTTCCCACAGTTCACTGAAGGAAGACTACAAGCAAGGCTATATTGTGGGCAATCAAAATAGCCGCTCACTATCCAGTACTGATTGGAGAGCAAAGGGAAGGGGTCCAGCTAGGCACTGCCAGGGCGCTGCTGAGAATGTGGTGTAATACTGCCAGGCCTTATTTAATCATTGATAGCTTTTTAGCAGCTGTGCAAGAGCAGGGGCTTCCCCACAGCAGTTTACAGTACGAAACAGTAAAATTCAGTAAATATATGCCAGACTGGTTAGCAATTGCTTGATTACATGGCAGTGAGGAGTGATGTGCTTGTACAAAATGCAGGGAGTTTCCTGTAGGACCAGCCAAAGATATTTCCATACCTGAAGGTAAAAGCCTAAAAGGCAACCACCCTTCCTACCAACTTTTTAAGGCCATAGTCTGCCAGGAAGACTGCTGTGAAAGTTCGATTAAAATTAATGAGAGCCCTGTGAAATTAGTGGGGTGAGCAGAAAACCCAACAGGTACAGCTCTGCCCTATCATTCACCTCTGTCCAGGGTCAGTGTGCCATGCATTTGTTAAAAGTCCGATTTATCTGTCAGGAAAAAAGGGTGCCCCTGACCTTATGTGGTGCCCACCATTGTCCAATTTTGAATTCTTTGTGTCCTTTTAAGGGCTATTTCTTCACTAACTGGGCCACTGTAGCTTTCTGACCTGTCCTGAATTCCACCCCTCCCATTTGCCTTTTTTTCTCCCCCCACAGCACAATACAGGGCCTTTTGTTAACACCCACCCTCATTCCCCAAAGCACCAAATCCCGCCTCCACCCCCCAAAAAAACATGGCTGTCTGTCCTCAGATCTCTACTTTTAACTTTCCATTAACATCTAAAAAAGGAGCAGTTTCTAGTGCCAGCCTCTTCTCCCTCCCTCCCCCTCCCTCTCTACCACCCCATCCATTCGTTTCCTGGAGAGGTTCAAAGCTCCATAAGCTTGGAGACAAAAAGCTGCATTCTTTTGGGCTCCAATCAAATACAGAGGCTCCATCTGCTTTATGATCTACACGCCCGCCTCATAATAGCTTCCCTGTTGCATTGCAGCAGCCGGACACTGATCCTTACAAATCCCACTCAAGCAACGTTCTGTCTTTGGGAGACCTGCAGGGCTACAGATGAAGATGATTAGTTCAAGCCTCTTCTAACACCACTTCCTCTACAGTCCCCCATCCTCCAAGGCTTCCTTGTCTGTCCATCCCCTCCCCCCGTAACTCCCCACAAATAGTACATGGACACTTCTAGGCCTTGTTTGTGGGCCTTGGGTCTCTTTTCCACTTGGCTTTCCTACAGTGGCCTATTTGACACCATATGTGAAGGGCTGTTCATTCACAATCTGGTTTAAATAAAGAATCATAACATATGTCGCCTTAAAGTTGCCCATCTACATGTACACAGGTCACTTGGTCACAGTTTTCTCCACTTTTGGGAGATGTCTTGTACTTCCATTTGAATTAAGGCACACACATCCTGCTCTCTAGTCTTGCAAGACTCCCAAATGTGCCTTCTAAACTTGTATTTGTATATTTAAATTAAGATATGCACTTTTTAAGTAGATAACCACCTTTTGTCCCTTTATTTGGAGGGGCGATGTGTGCATGACCACTTCATCCCAGCCTCAACCTGCTTTCTTGTCCAAAACATCTATCCCTGTTTCTTTCTTCCAACCTAGCACAACTCTGTGTTTTTAATCCTCTAAAGGCAATAATTATGTCTGGCTTCATAGTTACAGTCCTTCAAAGGAATACAGAAATTTGAATGTGAAGCTATACCATCCCTCACTCCAGACTGTGACAGGTCTTTAGAGCAGCCCCTTTGCCTCTGTCTGCTAAAGCAAGATCTTGCTGCCGCTTCACACCATCTAGAGTGTGTGCTCATTTTCCAAATTCAATTCCCATGATCATTATTGCCCCATTATTAAAACACAACACAATACAATAAAAAGGTCAGCTTAATTTCTATCCAGCTGTAAGTGCTTTGGGTCTAACTACAGTTAAACCCTTACTAACACATTGCCGGAATGGATAAGAGAAAGAGCGGCTGACTGTACGCTATGTAACCAATACTGAAAGGAAATGTATTTGACCACCCTCCTCCACAACTAGTCACAACATATCCCTGTAAAATAGACCCCCAACCCCTACCCTCCTCCTATATGTCAAACATGTTATGAAAAAGGCCCCCTCCTGCCCCCATGTGCATTTTAAATGCCCATAGCTCTGCGTAGTTACTGACAAAACATAGAAAAATTGCTGAAAGAGACCAACAAAGGAACATTTTAAGTACATTTCAAAATTGCAAGCGATGCAAAAATGCATGTTTAACTGCATCTCATCTTCCAGAGGGGAAACTGTTAGTTCATAACAGCATAACCAAACACAAAAAATCTATTGTGGCGTCTTTAAGAAGGAGGGATTTATTGTGGCTTCTGTGGGCTGCTCAGAGAGCACACCGTCAAATGCATGAGGCATGACTCTTTGTTGTTGTCTTCACATCCTGTATGTAACTTACATTTATGAAGCTGGGCACAGAGCACTGGATTTCACAGGTTCTGCCTTCCACCAGTTACAGTTCATTGGGGGGAAGTTTCTATACCCTTGAATTCCAACTCCTGGGCAAGGGCACAAAATAGCCCCGTGCCTGGCTAGTGGTTCCCATGGCAGAGGGACAGATCTTTTTTAAACATCTCACTTGCCTAGTGGCTGTCGTTCCCCTCCACCCCCCTGGCCCATATCAGGAATGCAGAGTGGGCAGAGTTTTGGGAGTTCATCCACATTGCTCAACAAAGCATGGTCAGGGGTGATCAGCAGGTTTGGAGTTTTGAATGCCTGCTTTTGACACAGCACTGTGTTTGTTCATCAGCTGACCAAGGGGAAAGGAGCTGAGACTTTCACCTACGATGGGGTTACCGGCATAGATTTTTTTCTGCCATACAAAATGGGGACATTTCCTTTTATCTCAAGCATGAAGGAAGAATTGCTCATTGATGGGGATAATGGAAGATAGTAACTGGTCCACTGGCTCTAGCAAATGAAAAACCTTTGTTGCAGTCCACAAACCTGGGTGTTATGTGCCACCCACCCACTGAGGATGTAGGCTTAAAATACTCGCCCGAATCAGGACTCCTAATCTAGGAAATGTTTAGGAAATAACTGCAATTTTGCTATGCTGGAGAGCTGGCTGGATTTTGTTTGCAGGTGGATGGGAAACAAACCTGGTTACATGATTTGCAGTGCTGGTGGCTGATGCACTTCAATTTCTACTCAACCTATAAAGTTCTAAATAAAAATATTATAAAGATGTTACAAGTCTCCAATAATCTCTTCACCTAAACATTAAGACTTTCATAAATGTCTCAGTGCTTGGGGAAAGGAAATAATGAAGCAGTATATAGAATCATAGGTGCGCAAGTTTCTTAAATCTAAAAGATTACAAACTTTATTTTCTCATGGCTGAGATCCTCATGATATGCAGTCACCCTTCCTTCAGCTTTTGATTCTCATCCTCGGAAGGATTCATGCAGAATTGCATCCCAAATAGAATCCTAATGGGTATATCTGATTGCCTTGGAAAACAGGGAAGTTTATTGAGTTCCCATAGCTTCAGAAAGAGTGACCAAATCTGTAGAAGATTAAAATTGGAAGGAAACTAAAAAATGCACATAGGGAAGATACATGAAAATCAGGAGGGAAGCACCCAAAACAGGAGAGGGGAACCATTTATGGTCAGGGTCATATATATTTTGCCGTTAAAAACAAATAGAATCAGTTATCTGTCAAGACTAGTGAAGTTGCATGATCAGTGTATCTCATGCCCATTTCTATGGCTTTCACATCATTTAGTGTAAGCATATTTGTGACAAAGAAGTTTGATGGACCATTATGGATAGATCAACACACCATAGAAGTGCCATTAGAGGGTGGACTTCTATTTTTGTTTTTTATTGGCTGCTCTAGTGGATTAAATTGATCTTGAAAATCCAATTAATTGTTCTGAAAAGAAAGGTTTACTCTTGGTCTCCATTAATCTCTTTCATTTTGAATTCAGGATGCTTTGCAAACATGCACAGCTTATTTATTATAATTAATTTGCAATGTAAATAGCTTGCCTCATCATGGTCCTTGAAATTGTTCCCTGAGGGGAAATTGATACTTTGCCTTAACAGGTGGTCACTGCTCATTCTGTAGAAGTATATTATTTTAACTTCTTTACCATCTAATAGCTGAAGCTGTCTCGGTTGTTTACACCAGTTCCTGGACAGGAATGGGATACTGTAAACAAATATTTTTCAGTAATACAGAGTTTTAAACAGTGTAAAACTTTCCTTATGTAAGTACCTCTATAAAAAAGTAGATCTCTTCGAATCAAATGCTTCAGCACAAAAGTCTATTTTAACCTGGCACGAAAAGGATGGCTCAGCTCAGTGAGGAGATTATCCTTCAGTTGGCCGGGGCACCACTGAAAAGGCCTTGTGGCTACTTTCTGAGCCTACCTTGGCATTGGAACTTGGAGAAAGGACTCATACGGGAGAGGGGTTTTGTCGAGTATTATGGTCCTATCTGTGTAAGCATTTATCAGTTAAAACCAGCACCTTGAGTTGGACTTGGAAGCATATACGTTGCCAGTGCAATTGGGCTAGAATTGGTGTTTTTTGTTGAGAACTTCTGTTTCTGCTTACTAGTCTGCTGCTGTGTTTTGCTGCATAGTGTTAGTGGCAGGCTGTGCTTCTTCAGTGGTATGAGAAACGCATCGCACAGATGCTCAGAGTCGCTGTCATATTTCTGTGGGCCTTTGAGCAAGAAGCTACTTGGGGCCCTCCTGGTCCTCTTTCATTAGAGACATGAGACGGAAAGAAGTCAGCACCCTTGGGGTATAAAGCACTTTCTCTTTCTGCTGCATAACTACAACTGGTTTTGTAACCTCTCTGAGATTAGAAGGTACTCTCTGGGCTGGAGCAAACACTGAGGTGGAGCAGAAAACAGCTCTTCTCATCCACCTAACACAGGGCGCTTAATACCCCAATGTCCCAATCCTGCCAAGTTCGTTTGGCACATGAAGCAGGAAACCCCACTTACCTCTCTCCCTATTCAGGATAATAAAAATGCAATAACAACCATGAAGGAAGTGTCTGCACTGCATTCGAGGGGCTGCAGGATTGTTTGGCACCTCAACTCCAAAGATGGAGACTGTGCTCCAGTGTTGGAGCTGGGAATCAGCACTCCAGCTCCCCTTGCTGCAGGCATGGAAAGAACTGCAATCCAGAGATTGGGCGGGGGGGGGGGGGGGGAGGCTGGAACATAGGAGATAACCTGAACCTGCCTAATCCTTTTCCTTCCCTTCCAAGATGCTTCTGCTAGACAGGTGGAAAGCTTGTCAAGCAAAAATGCAACCCAGGAGGACCAAGAGGTGAAGACTGCCACCACTTATGGCCATACACCTCCAATATTCTGGGGCTTGCAGGCATCCAAATAGAATTGTGCTACAACCATTTGCTGTCCTTTAATGACAATGAAAATATACCACCTAAAGGAGCTGCTTCACTTTGCAAAATGGCAGAGCTGGCCTGAGCCTAAGCAGAACAGTTCTTCCCAGGCAATGCCTCTGATTTCTTCCCCACAACCCTTTTCTTTGATGCCACATATTTCAGGGATGCTCCCTGGCTCAAAACATTCTGCTTGGCCTGGGACCTGGCCAGAGCTTTGCAGATGGAACAGTGGCAAGAGGAGAGAGACTGATATTGCCAAAGCTACACAATGAGCCCACTGCATAGACAGGATACAGCCAAATCCTGAAGCAGTAGCCCATGCTCTGTTGCAAGAGAAGCTGTTTGGTAGCATCATAAAGACTAAAAGGCTTATTGCAGCTTAAACAGTCATGGGCTGGAGCCCATGTCATTGTACACATGAAACATGGTATCCTTCTGGATAGGTTGGCCGGGTTGGGGGTTGGAGGTGCTGTTTTGCGGCAGTTCCACTCCTACCTGACTGGTCGATTCCAGACGGTGCCACCAGGTGGTTTTGTGGTTCTGTGCCATGGCAGTTCTAATGGGGTTCCACAGGGTTCCATTTGATTCCCTACGCTGTTCAATACCTACATGAAACTGCTGGGAAAGGACAATTGGAGGTTTGGGCTAAGGAGACATCAATGTGCCAAAGACACACAGCTCAACCTCTTGTTCTCATCCAATCCAGGTGAGGTGGTGACAGCTTTAAACAGGTGTCTGGATGGTGTGATGCACTGTGATGGATATACTGAGGCTCAATCTGGATAAAATGGAAGTGTGCTGGTGGGTGTGCCGACTGTTCAGGTGAGTGATATTCACCCCGCCTTGGATGGAGCTGCACTCCCCTTAAGGGACAGGTACACAGCTTGGGAGTACCCCTTGACCCAGAGCTATCCTTGGAATCCAGGTGGTGTCTATGGCAAGGAGTGCTTTCCTTCAGCTAAGGCTGGTCCATCAGCTGCACACTTACCAGGACAGGCAAGCCCCAGCAACAGTAACTCATGCCATGGTGAGCTCCCATTTGGACTCTCGTAATGCGCTTTACATGGGGCTGTCCTTGAAGAAGGTCCAGACATTGCAATTGGTTCAAAAGAAAGCTGCCAGATTGCTGACTGGGGCAGGTAAATGAGAACATATGCTGGTCCTATATGAGTTTCACTGGCTAAGTCCAGGCCTAATTTAAGGTGTCAGTGATGACATATAAAACCCTAAATGGCTTAGGGCCTGGTTATCAAAAGGAACATCTCCTTCCATATGAACCTGCCCGGACCTTAGGCTCATCTGCAGAGGTCCACCTCTGAGAGCCCTCCTTGAAAGAGGTAAGGAGGGCCAGTACAAAGAGGGGGACCTTTTCTGCTATAAGGCCCCAATTATGGAACTCACTGCTCATAGGGGTGCAACTGGCACCAATTCTTTATTCATTCCCACACCAGGCCATAACCTTTTATTTACCCAGTGTTTACATCATTAATTAGCATTTTAATTTTTATATCAAGTACTGGCATGAAGGAATTTTTAATTGTTGCATTGTTGATCGCATTGTTTGTAAAAAAATTTAATCTAAACCACCATGAGATTTTTAATAAATGACAGTATGTAACAATTTAAATTTTAAAAAAATCCCAATTTTCTGTTCCCTGAATCTCACTAGAATGTGCCAGCTTCCTGATGGATGGTGGCGGGACAACTCCAGGCACTCTTGGATGAAACTGATTATCTGGACCCATTTCAGTCCGGCTTCAGACCCGGGTACGGTACTGAATCTGCCTTGGTCGCCCTGTACGATGACCTGTGCAGGGAGAAAGACAGGGGGAGTGCATCTCTGTTGGTTCTCCTGGACCTCTCAGCGGCTTTCGATACCATCGACCATGGTATCCTTCTGGATAGGCTAGCGGGAATGGGGGTCGGAGGCACTGCTTTGCAGTGGTTCCGCTCCTATCTCAACGGCCGATTCCAGAAGGTGGTGTTGGGGGACCATGTCTCTGCACCATGGCAGCTATGCCATGGAGTACTGCAGGGATCCATTTTGTCCCCCTTGCTATTCAACATCTACATGAAACCGCTGGGAGAGGTCATTAGGAGGTGTGGGCTGCGGAATCATTAGTACGCTGATGATACCCAGCTCTACCTCTCATTTTCTACCAATCCAGGTGAGGCAGTGGCTGTGCTGAACTGGTGCCTGGCCGAGGTAATGGGCTGGATGAGGGCCAACAAACTGAAGCTCAGTCCAGACAAGAAGAAGGTCCTGTTGGTAGGTGGATCAGGCTTCGGGGAAGGGGACCTTGACCTTGTCCTGAATGGGGTTGCACTCCCTCTTAGGGACAAGGTCCGCAGCTTAGGAGTGCTCCTCAACCCAGAGCTTTCACTGGAAGCTCAGGTGACAGTGGTGGCGAGGAGCGCTTTCTTTCAGCTTCGGCTGATCCATCAGCTGCGTCCCTACCTGGAGAACGACTGCCTGGTGACAGTGACACACGCATTGGTAACTTTCTGATTAGACTTCTGCAACACGCTCTACGTGGGGCTGCCCTTGAAGACGGTCTGGATACTTCAATTGGTGCAGAATAGAGGTGCCAGGTTCACATGATTCCAGTCCTCTGTCAACTCCACTGGCTCCCCATTGAAGTCCAGGCCCAATTCAAGGTGTTGGTTATGACCTATAAAGCCCTTAACGGCTTGGGTCCTGGTTACCTAAAGGAGCGCTTATGTTCATACGTGCCCTCCCGCTCCTTGAGATCAGCGGGAGAGGCCCTTCTCTGGGAACCCTCCGTGAAGGATATTAGGAGGGTAAGTACCCAGAGGAGGGCTTTCTCTGCGGTGGCGCCCAATCAATGGAATGCACTCCCCAGAGAGGTCCGCCTGGCGCCGTCATTATATGTTTTTCGGTGCCAGGCCAAGACCTTTTTATTTAAATGGCATTTTAATTGTTAGCTTATTGATTGATTTTATATCTTTGGCCAGGGCGTTTCCAATTATATTGTTTTATATGATTATATGTATTTATTTATTGTTGTAAGCCACCCCGAGGCTTTGGCGAATGGGGCAGCATAGAAGTTTACTAAATAAATAAAATAAATAAATATTAACTTCTTGCAGCAAAACCAACAGAGTCTTGCAGCACCTTAAAGACCAATACATTAATTCTGGCATACCCTTTCGTGCGTTTGATAAAGTGGGCACTGTCCTCAGAAGTATATGCGAGAATAACTTTTTTCATTCCTTAAAGTACCACAAGCAGGGAGTTACGTAGAAAAGCTTTTGGCCACAGAACAAAAATAATAACATAAATAAAATATAATATAAAATAAAGCAAAAATGCTAATTTACATTTGCTCAAAATGTGTGGGTATGTTGGGGGGGGTCTCTAAAAGCTCTTGTCCCCTAACGGCACCCCTATTTATACAAAGGGACATATGGACAGAAGATTTGAGTTCGGGCTGGGGGGGGAAACCCTCAAGCAGAGAGACGCGGGTCGAGGGCAGCACTAGGTGAAGCACAGGTGGGCAAAACATCATCTAACCTGGGGGAAGCAGACATGGTGGATTACCACAGCCCTTGTACTTTTATTTCAGCAAGTGCCCATGGATTCAGCTAGCAGATGGCCAGCTTGAGCTCTGAGGCTCCATCCCTAGCGTTGGGCCATCCCTTAACATCATCTCTGGCCGCAAGACTCTGTTGTTTTTGGAATAAGCCAGTGTTGGTGAAATACTATGCGGTTTGCTTGGAGGAAGGCCTCACTCTATTCAATGGACATTCCTCTCTAGTAAACATGTCTTAAGCTTGCAGCCTAAGGCTGCAATCCTATACACATCAGTTGTGAGAAGACTGCATTCTAAAGCTACTACAGCAGAGAAACAATTTAACTAGATCTGTTGACGAAAGGGAACATTTCTCCCTGCAGTCTTTTGTAATGGCTGTGTTGCTGGAAAGTGGGTGAAGTAATCCAGGGTGTAATTGCAAATGCACAGAGAAGCTTTTAATCTTGCATTTAGAACAGGAATGCATCTCTGATACTGAAAAGATTTCGCCATTTTCCTGTACTGAATATGTGCTGAAACAAGTCTAAATGAGTGCTGGAAAATCGAGTACTGCTTAATCCCTATTGATGAGTTTCAGCTACAGGAAGCCAGGGAAAAAGAGGACCTTTTAATTCAAATCACCCAGCTCATCAATTCCTACCTAACAGTCCTCCACTGCTCCATTCCACTGCCCTGCAATGCTAAAGAAATATTCCCCTGTTGATACACAAACACTGTACATGCATATGGATGTTTTTCAAGCCTAAGGATGCCCATTGAAAGGGACTCAATGGAAATGATGGATTAAGAATACCCATGCTGTGTACTTATTTGCATAGGGTTGTCTATGGTGGACTGCTCTGGCTGGTCCTCCTGGCATTGAGACTACACCTCCCATCATACACCTCACCATTGGCTGTGCTGGGTAGGGTTGACAAGAGTTGCAGTCAGACAACTCCAAGAGACTATAAGTTGCTGGTCTCTTGTATTATTATTATTATTATTATTATTATTATTATTATTATTATAACATTTCTATGCCGCCCCTTGCCGAAACCTCGGGGCGGCTTACAACATGAAAAAATACATTGAAATACAATAGTACATAATAAATTACCATTAAATATAAAAATACAAAAAATACATTGATTTACAAATACAAAATTAAAATTATCAGTATAAAATAAAAATATAGGAGGAGAAAGAGAAGGAAGAAGAAGTTGCCCAGGCCAGATCATATGTTTTAACAATTGAAATGATGTTTAAATAAAAAGGTCTTTACCTGGCGCCGAAAAACCAGTAACGACAGTGCCAGGCGGACCTCTTTGGGGAGTGAATTCCATAGGTTGGGCGCCACCGCAGAGAAAGCCCTCCTCCGGGTACTTACTCTCCTAATTTCTTTCATGGAGGGTTCCCGGAGAAGGGACTCTCCCGCAGATCTCAAAGGGCGGTCGGGCATATATGGACGTAAGCGCTCGTTCAGGTAGCCAGGACCCAAGCCGTTTAGGGCTTTGTAGGTCATAATCAACACCTTGAATTGGGCCCGGGCTTCAATGGGAAGCCAGTGAAGCTGATGGAGGACTGGAGTCATGTGAGCATAACGCCCCGTCCCCGTCAGCAACCTGGCAGCTCTATTTTACAAGATGTTTTACAAGATGTTTCTTGTTCATGAGACCTTGGACACTCCTGTGATGGATTTAGTCATTCATTTATTTATTTATTTATTTATTTATTATAGTTATATGCCATGCTTCCTAGTCAAAGGCTCTCAGGGCAACTTACATAAACAAGAATAAAACAATGATGAAATGGTACAATTAAATGATAAAATAAAACAATAAAAGAATAAAATAGTTAATAAATCAGTAAAATTAAACAATTGAATTACCAATTAAACCCTTTAAATATTCATTTTGAAATAAGAAATAAATATAAACATAAATACATAAATATAAATATCACCAGGCCATCAAAAACTTAACATGGCAGTGGCAACTACCATATATCAGTTGCAACCGCTTACTCACCGAAGTGACTGCGAAATAAGAATGTCTTCAGTTGGCACCTAAAAGAAAGAAGTAACAGTGCCAGGCAGATCTCTTTTGGTGAAAGATCCCTGTGGTGGGGCACTATTACAGAGAAGACCCTTCTAGCCAACTATCCACTCACTTTATGGGGGGGAGGATCAGGCAGCAGCATATGGAGAAAGGGGGTCCTTCAGATATCCTGGCCCTAGGCCATTTAGGGCTTGTGAATTGCAGGGAACATGGTGGTAAAACAAACAAAGCATCCGTTTAAGAACATAAGAAGAGCCATGCTGGCTCAGGCCAAAAACCCTCCAGCCACTGGTGTACATCAGCACAGTGCCTGTGATACTAGAGGCACAGGCAACCTTTGATAGCCTTCTCTTCCATGGAATAAACCCAGTTCCCACACAGCAACCCAGCACCTCTTAATCAAGATGCCCGAATAAGCCCTTTGGATGCTTGCTTTACAAACTTTTCATCTGAATCTGGTTCATGGGAGAATCTGGGAATGGGCATCCTTTCTCTAAGAAAGGATGCAATTTTCCCATCTCCAGGTTTGCAAAAATATGGGAAGCACAGTAGAGTTATTAAGTAAGAGGTGGGGAACCTGTGGCTCTCTGGATTTTTCAGGCCATCGGGAAGGCTGCTAGTTGTTTCCCCACCTGCTTCTGGTGTTATGCAATATCAGCATTCCCAACCTGGGGGCCTTCCCTGGGCTGATGGCTATTGGAGGGTACCGGTCTGGGGAATAGAGCAAGCATTTCCCTTAAACCTGCTAAGGACATGGACTGATAGGGAGCGTCCTATTTCAGCGTGTTTAGGGAGTGGTGGGTTTCACCTTCCTCCTTTCATCTCAGCTGCCTGGAGAGCATCAGATATCATTATTCCCCCACCCCCGCCCCACAAAAAACAGTTACAGCAACAGAGAACCGGAGTTCACCCACAGGTCCCTCTGGGGAGGGGAGGATGAGATGCTTTATGAGTTGCTAAAAGAGATGTGGAGGAACAGCACAGGTAGTTATATACTCGCAGCATAATTGCAAAAGGTGCGAGTTGCCTGTTCTTTAATTTTAGGGGAGAAATGGGTAGGACGCAGTCCTCAGATGGGGGAGCCTGCACGAGGCAGCTTTGGCCCCGTGTCTCCCCGCCGGCGCCCCGAAATGAGGGGGAGATGAGGACGGCGCTCGGAGGGGCGCCGGGAGGGGCCGGCAGGCCACGCAGAAGAGAGACCGCGCGTTTGGCTCTCTGGGTCTGCAAAGCGACGCGGGGCGGCGGGGCGTGGGACGACAATCGTGACAACGAGGCGGGGGGGCTGCAGCCGGCGAGCCGCTGCGGGGTGGGGGCTTCTCCGCTCGCGTTTCTCACCGGGGGCGAGAGGAGAGCAGCTTGACAAGGCTGCTGATGGGGGGGCGGGGGGGGCGAGCTCGAAGAGCAAGCAGGGCTTTTCCGCTCCCGGGATTTGCCAGAGGTGTCCGGGGGGCGGGGGCGGGGGAGGGGGGGCACCGAAGGCATTGCATCAGGCAAGCGGGGGCTTCTCTGTCCCCTCCCTCCCCTCCTCGTCCCAGCCCCTCTCTCCCCATTCCCCCGCGGGCAAAAGAGACCGGAGCCTCACATGACCCACTCCCGGCCGCGTCTTTGGATGGCTGCGAGGAGGGAACGAGCAGGGAGGGGCCACGGCGTGGAGACAGACAGACCGAGCGCGCTGCAGCCGTGCCTGCCCGCCTCGCCGGGGATACTCCCCTTCCCCATGGATCGCCCCAGCGCCGCCCCTTAGAGACCGCGGGGGGGGGGGGTCCAGCATGGAAGAGGTAAAGGGTTGGGGGTAACCGGGGTGGGGGGCAAGCAGCCCTGGCTGCGGGAGGGCACGCCGTGGGGCGCGAGGAGGAATGAGGCTGGCGGCAGGGCGTGGTACTCGCGGGGGGCTTTCTCCGTGGGGCGGGGGCATGACTTGCCTGGGTTAGGGGCGCGCGGGAGGGTGTGATGGAAGCGACACGATGCTGGGGAGAATGTGTGGGGCTGAAAGAAGGGGGTCTTCTTGCAGGGGCGCATGTGGGGCCGTGGTAGTCTAGCGCAGTGGGGGAGGAAGCCTGCTCGGAGACGAGGGTGAGAGGGCTGGGTGTGGATCCAGGGAGCTGCGGCCAAAGGATTCGTCGGAGGTACGTGTGGGGCCGGAGGATGCGTGTCCCTGGGATGGGCTGGCGCTAGTGAAGAGCGAAGCTCAGCTGGAGTGGTGGGGAAATTCATAGCAATGGGCTGCAAGGATTTGTGCGTGGGGAAAGCTACAGACCATGCGGGGGAGGCGGACCTCTGCGACTCAAGGTGTGCAGGGCGGACTGGTTGGGGGGCAGCGCAAAAACAGTGGGGTGAGATGGGGCCCGGAAAATATCTGTAGCTTCACTGGGTGGAGCAGTTCGCGGCATCTCTGGCTCTCGGGGGAAGGGAAGTGGGGGGACAACAAAGAGACCTGTGGCACTTTAAAGATGCGCACATATATTATGGCATCCGCCTTCGTGGACTGGCGTCTGCCCCATCAGGGAAATAAGAGGGATGCGTGCACGGTGGTTATTTTAGGGTTGTCTTGCCATGGTACAAGGGGGGCTTGTTGCTTGCACTGTCATTCTAGATTTTGCCCCGTGTGTTCAAAGGCAGCCTGTTTCTGTGTAAAAGCGAGATCCTGCATACAGCGTGCCGCGTTGCATGAATAATCCTGACATCTCTCTTTGTTGTGTTGTGGGTGTTATTGCTGAAGCAGGAAAATATGGGTCCAAAGAAATGCATCTGTGTCACTGTATGGATCTTCTCACTCCCCAATCCTCAGCTTTGCTGGCAGGTTCTTAACAATAATTAGCCTCAGTTTTTCTTTTCTGTGCAACGGATTGCTGCTGTAGATAAATCCTGCCCCCTACCCCCGGCTCCACCTATGCAACCCTTTGGCTCGGTCTACCATTAGATGCCGTGCCCTTTCCTCCCCAGTCCCATTAGACACCAGTCACCGCTGGCTGGTTTTGGGAGTATTTGTGCAGAAGGGTGGAAAGCAGCGAAGATTTCTGGGTGGGGTTCAGGACCGTTTCAGGAAGGAGCAGTGGGAGGAGTTGGGGTACAATGAGTCTTGTGTGTGAAGTTAGGGGCTTCGTGAGAACTCAGTGTCTCCGTAGGTTGGAGGGCTGAGATTGCTGGTGAATGAGCAGCTAGGATCTAAGGGAGTGTGGCAATTAGGTACATTCACGAAGGTGTGGGGAGGAGGGACATTCCGGCCAGGGGAAACGCACAGGAGTGTGGTCGTTATTTGATACATCTTGCTCAGGTGTGGCACATACACATTCAGCATGGGGAGAAGGTGGAGAAGGGTACACAGAGTGGTGTGGAGATCACCACATTTAGTGAGTGGAGCCTGAGAAAAGAGGGTTGAATTATTGCGGAGGGGTGAGCAGATACATCTAAATACATCAAAATGTACATGAATGCAGGATATAAATGTAAAGCACATATATTTTAGAATTTGAAACTTTTCTGACTCAAATTTGCTTGCCAAGGTTTTATTTGTATGAACACCAGCTATGCACAAGTGTGTATTGCAAAGTGTGAAATTTAGTTTTTATGGTTTGTCTGTGTCCCTTGCCCTGCTCCCAAATATCCTCCATTTCAAATACCGTAGGAGTTAGAGAAGTGGTTTCCAAACTGTGTTACATGGAGCCCTTTGGTTTTGCAGCGGCCTCTTGGAGGTTTCTTCAAAGAGGTGAGTGAATTAAGCCTTGTCCAGCTGCCACCTGAACCGTGGCAGACGAGCTGCTAGGGAATGTTGGGTATGTTGCAGGCTGTGGAATTAACCCACACAGGGTAACCTCGCGGCCAGAGGCCCATGTGAATTCACTCTACAGCTGAGAGTAGCCCTCCAGGTGCAGCAGGCTGAAACATTGGGACAGGTGGCTGTTTGGGGGCACAGGATTGACCACAGGTTTGTTGATGTACAAAGGGACTACAAACTTGGCTTCCGTTAAATTCTAAAACATAGGAATGGTTCGCTTCCAAGTCCTTTTTCAAAAATACTTAAAAACACAACAATGAGACACTTGTCGGGATAGTTTCCCAAAAAATTCCTCCTGCTGATAGAAATTGCTTAATAGTGAAAGATTTCTGCATATGCTGGGAGGCAATCTGCTATTGCTTTAAATGTTTCTAGGGTGTGGCGGCCGCACTGACCTACAGCAAAAAATAGGGCAAAGTGCATCTGTTCAGGATGTCAGCTGTGATCTTTTCCAGGGTACTTCATTCTGTTTGCCATTCCTTGGTAGAGGTTTAAGGCAAGGGCAGAATTCAGTGATGGCGCACATGTTTTCCTTTCCATCATGCCAAGTGAGACAGCATGTCTAATGCCAGAGATTATAGGGGTTGTAGTCTCAACAACATCTGGGGATTCAGGATTGGGGGCTGATGACTTAAATGGATCTTAAGATACCAAGGTTTGCGAGAGAGAGAGAGAGAGAGAGAGAGAGAGAGAGAGAGAGAGAGAGAGAGAGAGAGGAGATTTGTCACCAATTAGAATAGGCCATACTGGGCTAGATGAACCCAGGATCTGCCCCATAAAAGGTGGCTTCATTTGGGGTTCTTGTGGGTCCTGGGTCTGAAAACTGTTGGCAGGTTGGGTAGGCATTTCTCAGAGACATTGTTAGGTAAGTCAGCATCCCCCACACTAATGCCTTTCAGATGCTGTAGACTACAATTCCCACCATTCCTGTCCATTGGCCGTACTAGTGAGGGCTATGGGAGTTGGAGTCCAAAACATCTGCAGGGCACCAGGGCAGGGAACGCTGAGTTAAAGGATGGGCGCTTGTGGTGCGTGTGTGATGGTCCCTTGCAACAAGTGAGTGGTAATCACACTTCGCATTCTGCATGTTCACAACACTTGCTATAGCAATCCATGCAACAGCCTTGTAATGCACACCAGTGCTTTCATCCTCCAGTTGCAAACAAGGAGCTGATGCAGAATGACGGCGGTTGAGCAAGCACCAGCTCATGAGTGTGCAGCTCCAATGAGATTTGAACTAGCTGCCCTCCAGATCATCGCTCAGTCATTTAACCACAATACTGCACCAGCTGTCATCTGAAATACTGAATAATAATTTTTGCGTTCTGCCTGATGTAGAGGTTTGAGTGTTCTTGGGAGCTTTGCTTCTCTGCCTCTCTTCTTGTCAGCCCTCATCTGTTTGTTGAATGTTTATTCTGCCTATTCCAAGAAACCATTCAAGACCGCTAACGTGACCATCACAGTGCCTGGTGCAGTGAGCAAATGCTTTTTTTGGTCCAACCATTAAAAATGCATAAAACCCCAGGAAAACTAATTAGGCTAGCTCTTAAAATTACACCAACTCATCCTTACAACCTTACCTGAATAAAAATGCCTTGCAGTGGTAAGTAGGGGATGTTTGTGGTTACACAGTGGTGAGGACTGTGCACTTTGCGCATGCTTAGTGAATATGGGTTCCTGTTGCCAATTTGGCAGAAGCCAGTATATTCTGTATCTCAGCTACTAATGCATTATATGAGGCATAATGTGTAATTACGTATTGGAGAACACTTTTCTGTTCATGACTTTGGATCAGCTTCTCAAACAGATGCCAGGGCCCAATGGCACTGAGCTCCCTTCTCAAATGAAACATTTGATACCCAAAGCATACGGCTTTACAAGGAATCCTGGCACATTTGTGTATGCATTGATACCACACCCTTTCTCTGTGCTATTCCGTGAAAAGGCAATGCCAGGTGAGAAATGGGCATATAAAGAAAAATAAGCTTAATGAGATTTGGAGCTCATTTATTGTGTATGTGTTAAAAGGGGGGAAGGATTTGAATAATCAAAAGAATCGCTGAAGTTTTAGAAGATGGAAATGTCCTGAAAGAATGTGAGCATGAGTTTTTATGTCTGTAACATGTATTCTCTGGTCCTGGTGGTGGTGGTCACAGCGTTTTTAAGAGTTATTTTAAATGCATGTTTAATTTTATATGTTCCTATATTCGTTGTAATTTTTTTTGTATTTTAGATGAAAAATTTTTAAAAATTAAAAAGCAATGCCAGGGAGC
Organism: Varanus komodoensis; assembly: GCF_004798865.1. Classification (NCBI taxonomy): domain Eukaryota; kingdom Metazoa; phylum Chordata; class Lepidosauria; order Squamata; family Varanidae; genus Varanus; species Varanus komodoensis. The sequence continues at coordinate 1,230,075 of NW_025336011.1, read as the reverse complement.
TGTTCTCTCTAGAAACCCTTTTAGCCCTGGTATGTGGGGGATTCCCCTTCTTTTTTAGTACTCAGGGAAATGGGCTCTGCACATACTCAGAGAATCTCTCCAGAATGAAGCCTAGCATTGAATACAGGTATGTGGGGGCTGTTTGCCTTTACCTGATTAAGGAAGGCAAGGCACTCAGCACTTGTCCAGAGGTACTCTCATTTTTATGCTTAAATATATGTTGTTTTAAAGTATTCTTTAAATCCTTCTTGAAAACACAGAATTGTCAAGGTGGCATATAACATTTTGGCCAGTTTGACCTGAGGGTACAAGACAGTTTCCGGGAAAAGGCAGGACCCTCCCGCCCCCATATTTAAGCCCCAGCACAATTCCAACCAGAGAGTCTAATGAGCTACAGAAGGCAGGGTGATGGGGAATGACAGGAATTCCCATGGGGTAGCCAGGAGGACGCACCAGTCAGAAAGCTAGACAAGAGCTTTATCACTTCCAAACATGACTGGAATAGCAACAGGAAAAATGGGTAACTCAGGTGCTTCTAGACAAGGCTTTTATTGTGCAAACACTTTGCATTTTGCAGGGGGCCTGGCCTCCTGGCTTCTATTTGTCACTTGCCCCACGGTGTTCTCCCACTCCCATTTTCTTTTTTCTCCTATTACCAAAAATCCATTACAGAGAAAGAAGAGCTGTACAGTATCTTTTGACTGGCAGTGCTAGGAGCTCTCCGGAATACAGAGGTCGCTTACACAGCACCAAAGAGAAGGAAATGTGTTACCTAAAAGGAGGGGATAGCTGTGCATGAAATGTGTTTATGCCAACATATAGGGCATAGGTGCACATTTTGGAAAAACAACAACCAGGAGTTTGAACAGAAGTGTTGTCCATTTCACAGTGCAAGTGGAAGACTCCAGCCAGGTGACATTTGTATCTGCTTAGGTTGCTGCTCTCCTCACTGCCTACCATCCTCAACCCATAAACCAGGACTGGACTAGAAGGTGCTCTAAGGCAGCCTGTTTCAACCGGCTCCCTTCCGGATGTCTTGGACTACAACTCCTCTGGCTGGGGAATGCTGGGAATTATAATCTAACATACTGAAGAGCACCAGGTTGGGGAAGACTGCTTGTGAGGCTTGTTCTCTGAACAGCTTTTAAATAGGGGACTGCCTTTGGCATAGTGAGGCATCTGTCAGCCTAGTTTGGCATTGTCCCTAGTGGATAATAACACATCCTACAAGCAGGGATGGTGAAGGAGGGGAACAGGTGACCTGGAGGTTAAATATAGGGTAGGACCTGAAGAGAGACTTCAAGGAAGAGACGAGATGAGCAAGGTTCCTGTTTGTGTGCAATGAGAAGCCACCATAGGTGAATTTCCTAGCAGGGCCTTTTGTTGTGGTAATGGCGGTGGGCACTATTTTGAGTATTTGGGACATTGCATGGACATGCCACAGCCTCTTGTTACCTGCAGACTTGGCAGCACTGGGTTGTATGGGTGGTTGAGAAGCCACCCAGAACCCACAGGCTGTTTAAAACCGTGAATGGCTTGTCAGCCAGCCAAACAGCCCACCTTTGCTAGGTTCACAGTGAGAAGAAGCTGTGGTGCACCCAGCCATGCCCTAAATATTTAGAATGGCAGCAACAGGAAGTCCCAGAAAAATATTCACCCTTGCTGGCCACTTCTTACATGTGAACCAGACCAGGAAGTCAGAAGACACAACAGCTTGTGAGCATGCTGTTGAGAGAGAACCAAGAGAAACTATTTGAAGGCTTTAGCAAGGCTTTGGGGATTCATTCATTCAGAACAAGCTTGCCTCTGAGGGGGGTAATGCTGATGCACTTTTGCATCCACATTTGGGAATGATTCAGGCTGCAAACTTGTGTATGTCTCCCTGGAAGAAAGTCCTGTTGAACCTGGAGGAACTTGTTTCTGGGTGAACATGTGCTATCTTAGTAAAACTGGATCTTAGTCATGATCCAGTTGTGTCCAGTGCCAAAGGACATTATTGAGCCAATTGAGCAAGAGTTTGTATCTGTTTTTTTTTGGGTTGGTTTATTGCAACTGCAGTCATGAGTGAGCTTACTTGGTGAGGAAGCCCCATAGTTGAAAGGGGGGGGGGGGGTTGCTTTCAAATCAATGTGGTAAGATGAGGCTGCAGAATTCTGTGCTTATTGGCTTGGACTAGTCATTATTTGGAAAAGGTACAACTTTTTGGTGTCATAGTTAATAATTCTGTTTTGTTTAATTATTCCCTTTTGTTGCATTAATGAATTTCTAGCCATGAGTTGCATTTCTTTATTTAAATCTCTTTGGGGGACAAGGGTGAATTTTGATTCCAACTTTAATTAAGGACTCTGAGGAATTTGGGAAATGCTGATTCAGGGTGATGATTATTTTCCTAAGTCCTCATGCCTTTTCCTAAAGAGGATTCTTTGGTCCCCTGCTCATATTTCACAGAGAAGCAAGAGCTTATTCATAGACATTTGTGACCAAATATACCTCAAACCTAGGATCATATCAATTTGTATTAAGCCAAAAATAAAGTTGGAATTCTGTTTCGAGAAACTGTTCGTTCCAGTGAGATGAATAAACTAACCGCAAAGTTGCATATATTGGCCTCTTTCTCTTTATGTTGTTTATTATGGGGAGGGAGAGAGGAAAGGAGCTATTCAGGGTGCTGAAACCTTTATGTTCCCTAGAAATCCAGCAAGCACCCCGTTTGCTCCTGCCACTTTCTGAGCTCTCATTAAGCCTGCCTGTCTGTCTGTCTTTCTGGAAAACTCTTCTGATAATACACTGTCAATTACAATAAAGATCAGCAGTACGAACACTGTGTTCCCATATTTGCCAGTGTTGCATGTTCATTAAGATGCTGTTCAGCTTAGTTCTAATTAGCCTCTTGCCTTCCAGTATTAGATATTTCTCAGGCCCTTTCAGTCTTTTTTAGTCATGGCCATTGGATATGTTTTGAGGGAGCTTCTCCCCAGAAAACCAAATCAAACAATAATTGCTGAAATTTGCTGACTATTGAAGTTTGTGGTTTAGCAGATTGCTTATAATGTGGGTCTCAGTGGTCTACATTTGAGAGGTGCCTGGCTCTCGTGAGGCTGTTGTTACATTGGAATGCACTTCTGTGTGTTCTCTGGTACTTTATTTTCTCTCTGCTGCTGCAAAGGCAGGTTTGTGTGCCGGAGCTGGCATGATTTTCCTATACGGCTCTTGAACCTCTTCTGATTAGTTCAGGTCTAACTTTGTGCATGCATGTGCTGTCATTGTGATTTTGGGAATTTGCTATATAGAAAGGAGCTCTTGGGCCACACAGGTGTGCCTGTTGATTTTTCAAAGAACAAGCTCTGTCATTTAATTATCCAGAATAAAAATAGCATATAAATAGATGTAGTTCCTGATTAAGGGAACAGCTCTTAATCAAGCAAGGTTTTAATAGCTGAAATTAGGTTTGAGATGCCCCACATCCACCTGGCTGCTTTGTCTAGTAATCCTAAATTGAAAACAGACTGATGAAAAAGCATTTTGCTCATACTTAGCCAATGAGTTGGATTCGGATTTATTCATGTCCGGAGTAGATCAGACTTTTTGGGTCATGGGCATATTTGACAATTTGAGAAACTGTCCTGGGAATTCGCATGAGCATGTTTTTTCTCCCTACTTTTCTTTCCAGCAGATCAAAATGGGAAAAGGCTTATAAAATACAGTCCTTTGTTGGATTCACAGCCCTTAATGGTCCTTAATGGATTTTTGCTCTAATGTAGGGCATTAACAGGGAGAACTGTTAACAAGTTGCATAAATCAAAAAATGATTCTGTGGGAGTCAGGAAAAAGAGGGAAGAAATATGTTCAAAAGAGGTGCCACCACAAAATGGCTGCAATGAGACACATGGCAAATGTTCTTGTTCACAAGGCAGAGTACTAGGCAGAGGGGAGGTTTGAGCTCTAAATAATGACATTGAACACCCAGTTTTCAGCACCAGCACCCATGGAAAAAAACAATTCTTCAGCAATCTGAGCTGCCAGTGGAAGGTGCAGGACACATTGCAGGGGGTCAAGAAAGCTGTCCTGGATATACTGCCCCCTGAAAACACCATGTCGCCTACCCATGGAGTAGACCTATTGAAATCTGTGGGACCAAAATTCAGGAGCACTAACTTTCACCCATTTCAGTGGGTCTACTCTAAACATGACGAAGTCTGGATCCACTGTTACATTTTCTCATTCCCCTCTGGCACTGAGTGTGCACTGCAGGTTAAGCACAAGTGGAGTTTGAGGAGGAGTAGGGCTCTGCTTCCTTCTCCTCAAGCCTGTGATCCCACACAATCCCTCCAGCTGTTCGCCTGTGATTGAATTCCTGATTGAGCTGATGCCTCTGGAGAAGCCAGGGTGTGAGCTGAAGAATCTTCAGGCTTACTGCCGACTACAGCTGCTCCTCCCTCCTTAGCTTGGAGACAAACAATCCCCCCATCACCAAGTCCCCCCCATCAGACTCCCAGGATTGGATAGCCCCATTTTCATCTAATCTGCAAACAGCTCTGCTCCCTCAGCTGCATGTAGGGCAGCTTCCCTTCCCTTCCCCCACCACGCACAATACACTTTAATCCCTTAGCCCCGTGCTGCTTTTTTCTATCTTTCAACCCTTCATTAGTGTCCTATTTTGAAATGCCTTTGTGTTAATTTTACACATGGATGTAAAGCAGAAGCACGCATTTGGGTTCTGACTGCCCTATTTGCTGGAGGGCGTTCATTTTCTTCTGCTCTCCTGCATCAATTTTGCTTCTGCTGACATGCGCATTTTTCACCTGGACTTCAAAATCAGGAACAGAAACTGTAGAAATAATAGCAAAACAGAGGATCTTGGAAGGAGCAACTGTCAATGATTTTTCCAAGCAGGCCTTTTGCATTTTACATGTACCGTGTGCTTTATTTTTTGGTTGAAAGACCAGATATGTTCCAATGGTTGTCTAGTACAGAAAGTACTAGATGCCTGGCTTCTGTTGACTGCTGAACAGAGCAGTCCCTGCAGCAGCTGCAAAAATTGGCCTTGGGGACCCTAGTTCCAAAACACGCACACTCTGGGTCTGCAGATGTGCACAGCTTTTCCCTGAGAGACTTTGGGCACCTCTCTTGGCTTTCTGTGGCATGGGCTGTGATCTCCTGCCAAGAAAATGCAATTTTAAATTCAAAGGGCTTGGGGAGATGACAGCCAGGGCAGGGGAAGTTGGTGTACAAACTTCTGGAGCAGCACATTTGGACTTCACTGTGACATGAACCCAGTGTGGTTGTCACAGTTACTCTATATACAACTATGAGCTGGTAAGAATGACCCATTCTGCGCTGGCAGGAAAGGGGAGATCAAGCCAAACTTCAGTGCTTGCTTTATTGCTATTTCCCTCCGGGATGTTAGGATTTCTAGTCTATAACAACTGGAGAATGCCGGGCTGGGGAAGGCCAAGCTAGCTGGTTAAGGTTTGTTCATTGTTTGTATTTCTATCCCACCTTTTTCCTGCAAGAAACTGGAGGGAACTGATCTGGGCTTCCTGCTACTCTCTGTTTTATCCTCATAGAAATCTCCTGAGGTAGGTTTGACTGAGAGTTCAGGACTGGCCCAAAGTCACCCAGTGAGATTCATAACTGAATCGGCACTAGAACCCAGATTCCATAGTCTACTGTGCTCAAATTGCCATGGCAAGCCCTCTCATCTCAAAGCAGCTGTTGTGGGGAAATGTGGCATGCAGGTAGTGCCTTTCTTCCTAGTCTTGCCAGCCACAGTGTCTTCAGCCTCCTGGGTCCCAGGCAGGCTGGCAGTGAAGGGGCTCAATCCCCTTTTCCCCACAAGGGGAGACAAACGGGGGGAATGCCTCCAGTGCCTATGACGTGGTACAGTATTATATACAATAAAAAGCATAAGTGGGACAGGCAAAACATCAGTAAAAGCAACCAGTTAAAACCACTTCTGAATCATTATGTGACATTAATTATGATTTGTATTATTGACTTGGTCTTCCTTCTTATGTCAATTATGGATCCTTGTATCCTTTCGTATATAAGCTGCTTCAAGGCTGCTTTCATAGAGGGAAGCAATGCACAAATGGAATGAATGAGTGAATTAAAACCAATGCATTACAACATATTATGGGCCAAAAGTATATCAAACAAAGCATATTTCTTCCTGGTGGCAGAAGCTGACCACCGATGGAGCTGGCCAGGCTTCCTTTTGTGAGACGTTCCAGAGCCTGGGAGCAGCTACTATGAAGTCCCTTTCTCAGATTCTTGCCAACTGTGCTCCAGGAGCTGGCAGGAGAAAAAGCAATTTCTAGCACACCTTCGCAAGGGTGCTTGCAGAGTGATGCAGTACGGGGGCCATGTGGCCCCCTTTACTGAAGACTCTTCTCTGCTTGAAGGGCAGCCAGAGGACTAGTCTCTGTTTTGAAGGCTACCTGGTCCAAGTTGAGTGTAACTATCAAGAAGCATCAGAAGGAAAAGCTGGGCCTTGGAACTGGCCATCAGCAACACCTGGGCAGCAGGCTGAGCAAGGCACACAGGTGGCCGCCTGGTCGCGGTCTTGCCCACTATGGTGCTCCTATTTAAATCCATCTCCCACATGCCAATTACATGCAATTACGTGTGTTCTCTTGTGTCCTTTTCTTTGGCAAAGCCTTTCATCTTGCATGGTGATTTGTATGTGGTCATCCTAGATGAGGGTGCTAATTCAACTGTGAACCTAATTCAACGGGACTGTCAGCTCCTGCTTCCTTTCCCTTCCCCCTCATAGCTCAGAAGGTAAAATGGGGGTAAGCAGGATCATGGTGCTTAGCGGTCCAAAACAAGTGAGAAACCTCTGCCCCCATTGATCCTTTTTTCAGCACCTTCCCTGCTTCTTTCCCAAGCTTAGCACTACAGTGCATAGATGCGTGTGAGGGGTAACTATAGTTTAGGTGTGTAGATAGAAAACAGCACCTCTTGGTTGTACAAACCCCACACCAGAGAAACAAATATGATTTAATGCTATGAAATAAATAAGGGTGCCTCTGAGCATATGCAGAATAGTTTTCCCTTGACACTGAACTGCTGCCTGAGCTCACACACTTTGAATTAGGGAGTAGAGCTCTGTAGCAGGGCTCCCATGGAGGTCCAAGCCCTGCCAGTCCCTTTTCTGACCAGTGCCAGTGTGGTGTGGTAGTGAGAATGCTGGACTGGGGACCCGGGAGATCCGGGTTCTAGTTCCCACTCAGCCATGAAGCTCACTGGTTGACTTTGAATCAGTCAGTCTCAGCCCGGCCTACCTGACAGGTTTGTTGTTTTAAAGATAAACTGGAGCCATGTAAAACACCTTGGGTTCCTCATAAGAGGAAAATGGTAGAATATAAATGAAGTGTGATATTAAAAATAATCCTAATATGCTGACAACTCTGTGCATGGTGGGCACCATACAGAGACTGGTTAGCCCCGGGGTCAGTTGTTTTCTGGTTCAAAGAAAGTCAATAACATTGCAGTTTTTAAGCTTACACTGACAAGGTTCCGAGAACACAAGCCTTATAGCTTAGGCAATGTAAGTGCTCAAATTTCATTGGAAAATGTATTCTGTAACTCTTGTGCCATCAACGTTGCCTATTGTTTTCTACTGTCTGGACACAGAGTAGGTCCCCTGAGCAGAGACCAGGACTGCCTCTCTCCTTTGGAAGGCAGCCCATCTTCTGACTGATCGCTTTTATTATGGTAATGCAAACCAGCAAGTCTGGCTTTAAAGTACAAATTAAGTGTATTGTAGAGATCAATAACAACAGAAACAAGCTTAGTTAGAACACTAGATAATCAATACATCAAGGAAATGAGCCTCAGAGAAAGAAGTTGCTCTCATACTGAGGGCCTGCCTCTATTCCAAGCTCAGGTCGTCAAAATCCCTCTTTGAAGGTGGTTCCTGTTGTTTTAGAGCCGAGGATGAGGATGTACATTTTTGTACTGCCCATAGCCAACATTCTCTGAGTGGTTTACAAAAGGTATGAAAGCAATAAAATATGATATATAAAAACTAACAAGAGTTTAAAATTAATTTAAAATAACATTAAAACTGAAAAAGCCAATAAGAAAATAATTTAAAGGACCCAGCCAAGAATAAAAGGTACTTGATTAATTATATCAGGCCCCTAAATGAGCATGGAGGTCTTCAAAGGCCTTTGCAAAGAGGGTTATTGTGACCTAGTGCCAAAAAGATGACAAATTCAGTGCCCGGCAAGCCACAGCAGGGACGTTATTCCAAGATGGGGGGAGGGGGTGTATGTGCACCGAAAAGCCTCCTCCCTCAAAGGACTTCCCTTGATCTCCCCTTCTCAGTCAGTGCCTCACTCTGGATTTGCTCCTGTCTCTCCTGCCCACCTGTTGCTTGTCGGGCCTGCTTTGGCCTCTCATGGCATTTCTGGCTAGCCTCTCTTCGCTGCTTCTCTCCAGCTCAGTTGGCATTTCAGCTCAAGTTTCGCCTTCTCCTCTGAATCAGAATCTGTTCCCATGTCTTTGAAGGCTCTTTTGAAGCAGCGGTGAGCCCAGTCCCTAAACATCTGTAGCCTGTACAGCAGCCTGCACTCCCATGAAGCGAACTGCCCTTCTTCCTATGAGTTTGCATGCATCATTTGGTCCCTTTAGGGTTTGACATGTGGTGCATTGGTTCATAAGCTAATCCTCACTGTTGCAGTGCTGAGCTGGTAACTTCCTCCTCTGCCCACTAGGTCTTTCCTAGGCAGTTGAAACGAAGTTGAGTTTCGCGTGGGCCAGTTCCCCTTCTTCTTCACCTCGATCTGATTCCCGAAAAATCTTGCTTGATAAATTTGTGTTTTCATCCTGCTAGTACAGGCATCCTAACAGGGTGGCATGGGGGTTGTTCTGACACAACTCTGTAATGTGCGAAGGCCCTTGCGCCTGAACTGTAGTGGTGTGCTTAGTGCCACGCTGTAGAAAATAAATCTGAATGGTGAGCTTTAGGCAGCAGCAATTTCAGGTAGTCGGGAAGGCCCTCAGAATATGGGTCAGCAGAGGGGATCCTTAAGCCTTAATCTGTGCCTGCCGTCTGTCTCCTGTAAGAGAGACCAGTCCTGCTCCTCACCCCATGCCGCAGTCTGCTTTCTCCTGTTGACCCAAGAATGCAACTGATCTGAGCTCTAGGCCTTAGTAACCCTTTTAGAGCCAGTGTGGTGTAGTGGTTAAGAGCATGGGACTGGGACTCAGGCAGTCCAGGTTCTAGTCCCCGCTCAGCCACAGAACCAGCTGGGTGACTTTAGGTCAGTTGCAGACCCTTAGCCCAGCCCACCACAGAGGGTGGTTGTTGTGGGAATAAAACTGAGAGCTGGAGGAGGAGAATGGTGTAAGCCACTCTCAGTTTTTGGAAAGAAAAAAAAGGCAGGATAGAAATCGAATAAATAAATACATAACAATCCTGAGGAAGGCTGGGTTAAGCCATGGTCCAACTCAAGGCTGGCTGAAAAACAGTTGCCGCCTAAGTCAAAGGACAAAGTGGCACCTCGCACTGCATATGCAAAAGTGAATGGGGCTGGCAGATGAGTCTGATTGGACTGGTCTGGGTCCCAGGGCTCCCTGTCCCAGGAGTTGTAGGCCTGCCTCCTAAATGTCCTTATAGCACCGTGTTTGCGATCTAAACTATATTGTTACATCCTGTCTCTTCCCTGCAGTTATTGTCCAGTTATTATTAATGGACAAAATGCAGTATTGGTACTGGTGCTGCATGTAATGAAGAGGATAGCCCATACTTTCCATCCGAGATTCATGTGTTGTGGGCCATGTATGATCTCAGATCTGTTTAAATAGCCAATCTTTTTAAAACAAAAGCTCTGTCTCTGGTTTATAAAAACTTGGGACTATTTAGTCATGCAGCTTGCAGATGATGAGGAAGGCTGTTCTATGCAGACGTCCATTATTCAAGTGCAGATGCTAACTGCTAAATAAATCTGATAATGCAGAGATTTTTAAATACAGCAGGTGCTATATTAATCTATTAAATAATACTATAACATCAGGAATAGGGTGAAGGAAGCCATGTTGGGAACTGGGGAGTCTGTAAGTTCCTGATATTCAAAGGAAACCTTCATTTTTTCAGTGTACAAATTGGTCTTTAGCATTTTATATTCTATAAATTTATGTATGTGTGTATTAGATTTTTATCTTGTCCTTTCACAAGAAATAAGAATCCCTGGGAAATGATGCTATGCTGCCATATGTAGTAAATCCAAGGAGTTAAGTTTATTTCTGAGTAAATTTGGGTCCACAGATAGCATGTAATATAGCATGTAGGCATCTTGTAGAGTAGGGGCTGGGTAAGCTGACAGTCTTCTGACTGTTGGACATATGGTAAAGCTGGATCTAATTTTGCAGCTTGCAGCATAGGAAGAGCAACAGTGTGTAAAAATGAAATTGACCTTTACAAGCTCTTTTTAAATATTTCTTAAAATATGTTGGCAGCAGTGTACACACCAGATGCTTGCTGTAACAAATAGTTAGTTTATTGTTTGCTATATAAACAAAAATGCAATATAGCAAATGGACAAAAAGTCATGTTTGAGCAACAAAAAGAAAAAAGAAAAAAAAGAAAGCAAAATTAACAAAATACCCTGTAAACATTTCCCAAGAAAATATGTGGAAATTGTTATTTCTGAGTAATTCAGAACTAGCTTTAATAAAATCTGCTGCCCCACTAAATTGCCTTGACCAGACAGAAGAATACTGTGGGCTGTTGAATGCTAATTTCCATGTTGATACCCAAAACCCATGGGTAGCAATGCAGTCTCCAGAATACTTTACTGGAGGGGTGGGGGTAGAAAAGCCCAGCAAATGAGAGAATCCTGCAAGGGTTGGGGTTGCCTGAAGTGGTGAGAAAGAGCAGCTTAAGAAAAAATACAATCACAAACAGCAAGGGAGGAAAAGCAGAGAAAGGTTGATTGCTTATATTGATGCTATTTATATCTTTTCTAATGAGAAGGAGCAGAACTGACCAATGTGATAAATACATCTGGGCCCACCGTGGAAAAGTGCTGGGTAGGGATGGCTTACTTGGTAGGGTGGCCATGTGTTGTGTTTTACTAAGGACAGTCTCTATTTGAAGGATGGCCAGAGGACTAGCCTCTGTTACAAAGTCCTCTATTTTGGTTTTCAACCTTTTCACAGCTGGGGACTGGCAAAAACAGGAAAATTACTTCAGGGGCCACTGAGGCAGAAACAAAAAGCACCATATACATAATACAGTATTCTGTGTATTAGTGTCCAAACACAATACCAAGGAAGGAAGGAAGGAAGGAAGGAAGGAAGGAAGGAAGGAAGGAAGGAAGGAAAATTCTCTAAAACAACCAGAAACCACACAACAAAAAATGCCAAAAAAAGAACAAAATACTGAAATTAGCACAGCGTGACTCCAAGCCAACTCCCATTGAGCCATCGCTTCCCTCCCTGGTCCCCTCGGTGGCACCGGCACACCCCCCATGAATGCAAAGCCAACTGAGGAAGAGGTGGTGGATCACAGCCAGCCCCTGTGCCGGTGGCGAGCAGGATGCAGCCCCCCCACCCCATGGACCGGCACTGGTACGTGGACCAGTGTTGAAAACCACTGCCCTGTTTGAAGGGATGTGATGTTCAAGTCTGGTATAAATAGCAAGAACCATTAGAAGGAAGAGCAGCAGGGCCTTGAGAGTCGTTGAAGCCCCATCGGTGAGGGTGTTCAAAGATAGGCTGGACATGCACATAGTGGGCATGTCGTAAGTGGAGCTGGCCGGAGCTGGAGATCAGACTAGATGACCCGGGAGGCCCCCTCTGACTCTATGTTTCTATGGAGCTGCCCATAGACAGCTTCTGGACAGGTTACCTATCTCATGTCTTTCACACAAGCATGAGAATTATGTTTAAATTTTTGTTTAATTTCTGTTTAAATTCTAATAATTATTATAAATTAACATCTCTAGGCATAAATAAGTGCATGCAGATTTAATGCAAATCACTGTCCTTGTTTTTTGATGATACATTTCCTTTTGGGGGGAGTGATTCAAAAGTAGGCACCCAACTACCTTGGGCCTATCCTAAAATTAACCCCTGGTAATTCACATCCACCCTTACATGTGCCATACATACATTTATTTTGATGGGGGGCGGCAGGTGTGTGACAGAGAGAACACAGGTAAATATCCTGCATGAGTTCTGAGTTGGAGTAGGGGCCAGTACAGCTTGGTAGCCCAGGGTTCATTATGGTCCGGCCCTGTTTCTGTTGCACTGGAACTGGAGTCTTCTGTGCCCTAAGCCTGCCTGCCTCTTCTCCATTTTTGCTCACAGGAGAACAAAGTTCATCTTGTTGAGGGCACCAGCACTGGAATTGCATTCTTCTCTGCCCCACAGGAGACAAAAGGACAGGGATGCAGTGGGGTGAAGAAGTTAAATGAGCAATAGGAACTAGTTTGCCTTATCCAAGCCCTTGTTGTTGCACACACATCACACTGCACGTGAAGTTATAGAGTGAGATAAAGGACAGATGCAACATCCAGAAGACAATGGAGCAATTGGCTTGATTTAAACTATCAGTAATGCCTGGTCGGGACTGCAGGTGGAGCAGTGGTTGATTGAAAGGTTGCCGATTCGATTCTGCACAACGGGGTGAGCTCCCATACTCTGTCCCAGCTCCTGCCAACCTTGCAGTTCGAAAGCATGCAAATGCAAGTAGATAAAAAGGTACCACTTCGGTGGGCAGGTAACAGCGTTCTGTGCACTTCGGTGTTTAGTCATGCCGGCCACATGACCACGGAGACTGTCTGCAGACAAACATTGGCTCCCTCGGCTAGGAAAGGGAGATGAGCACCGCCCCCTAGAGTCAGGCATGACTGGACGTAATGTCAAGGGGAAACCTTTACCTTTCTTAATGCCTGGCCACCCATCTTCATCCTAATTTTACTCTCTAAGCTGTGAGTTATCAAAATGAAATTTATATTCCTTAAGAAAAATGAAAGCAAGAGAAAGGTGTGAGGGGGAAAAGAAAGATAATGGGGGGAAGTCTCCTGGGAGAGGGTACTGAAAGGCAAGGGAGTTCAGGAGGAGTGCGTGGCTCTAAAAAGGGGGTCTTGGAGGCACAAGCCTTAACAATACTGCTGATTAGCAAAGTGGGGAGGTGTAGGAGGACGCTACCATGGATGGGATGAGAGGTGTTTACAGAGGGGTTAGAAGGAAGAGGGACCTTCACAGGAAATGGACACTGGGGCAGGTGGACAAAAGGTATACCAGGAAGAGGCCACACAATGCAGGATTCCTCACAAGGCTCGGGCTGATTATGAGCTGAGACTTGCAAAGAATGTCACAAGCAACAAAGAGGGCTTCTACCTTCATATAAGTAGGAAGAAGAAGGGGAGACAGGCAGTGGGATCACTTAAAAGGGAGAGAGGGGATCTGGGAACTGATGTAAAGAAATAGGCACAGATGTTAAATTATTTTGCTTCTGTGTTCTCCCCAAAGTAGGTTGGGGGAGATATACCTGGGGGGGGGGGCTAGAGAAAGTTGGAGTTATGAAGGCACAGATTGGAGTCACCTCTCTAGAAGTCGAGGAGCTCCTTAGGGCCCTGGATGTTACAAAGATGCCAGGCCCTGATGGGCTACACCCAGGGGTACTTTGGGAATTGACAGGGGTGCTCTCACATCCATTGGTCTTTATTTTTGAGGTCTCATGGAAAACGGGAGAGGTTCTGGAGAATTGGAGGGTAGCCTCAGTGGTTCCAATCTTCAAAAAGGGTAGCAGAGGAGATATGGGGAAGTATAGGCCAGTTAGCCTTATGTCCATTCTAGGAAAGTTGATGGAAAGGTTCATAATAGGGAGAGCTCTAGAAATCCTTGATAGGGATGGGAGGTTGGGAGACACACAGCATGGATTCTGTAAAAACAGATTCTGCCAGACAAACCTTGTGGAATTCTATGATAAGGTCTCAAGGTGGCTAGATGGAGGGGATACGGTGGATGTGGTTTACCTGGCTTTCAGCAAGGCCTTTGACAAAGTGCCACATGAGAAATTGTTGAGCTTTGGGATAGATCGATACACTGTCTGATGGATTAGGGTATGGTTGACGGACCACAAACAGAGGGCGACTATCAGTGGGGAATTATCAGGATGGCAGCCAGTGACAAGCAGAATCCCTCAGGGCTCAGTTCTGGGACTGATTCTGTTCAACCTTTTTATCAATGACCTGGAGGAGGGGGAAACCAGTTTGTTGACTAAATGTGCAGAGGATACCAAAGTGGGGACGGTGACCACAACTGAAGAGCAGGTGATCCAGATTCAGAAGGATCTGGGCAGGCTGTGGAATTGGGCAGGGGACAACAGGATGGCATTCAATGTGGATAAATGCAAGGTCTTGCACTTGGGACACAGGTGTAGGTGTCATAGGTACAGGATGGGGGACAAGTGGCTGGAGAGCAGTACTTGTGAAAGGGATCTCAGGGTACTTGTTGACAGCAGGCTGAACATGAGCCAGCAGTATGACATGCAGAGTTAAGAAGGCAAACACCACCCTTGGCTGTATAGCCAGAAGTGTGGCCTCCAGATCTAGGGAGGTGTTGATATCGCTCTACATGACTCTGGTGCACCCACCACTGGAATACTGCATCCAGTTCTGGGCTCCACATTATAGGAGAGCTGGGTTGGAATTTGTTCAGCACAGGGTCACAAGAATGGTAGCCAGGTTGGGAGGGATGACGTATGAGGAAAGATTGAGGGAACCGGGTCTTTTCAGCCTGGAGAACAGGAGACTCATGTTGGGGATTACATGAGCAGAGTCAGCTGGAACTGGGGGTCAGACTAGATTGCCTGGGAGACCCCTTCTGACTCACTTTGTTTCTGTTTCTAAATTGGAAGGAAGATGGCACACATCCTGGCTGATCTAACCTTAGCCATCATCTAAACCTTTAGCGTGCCTTTCTCCAGCTTAGCTATTGTATCATGGAGATATGCGTACCTTGGTATGCTGATCTGAGATAATCTCTGTGTGTGTGTCCACCCCGAAGATGTGCATGTTATTGCATCCTTTCCAACAGCAGCTATTTTCAACCCCTGCTTTCTCACTGTACGTTCAATTTGCAGCGAATGCCATTTATTTAACCTTGAATCAGAATTTATCATCTGCTTTTCAGTTCAAATGCATTCTCAAAGAGGCAATAATCAAAAATAAAGAAGTAATTTTAAAGTGTTATGTAAAAACATTGGAATTTATTATTTATTTATAACTTTTATATGTGGCTCCAACATTTAAATAATTCTGGAGTGGTGAACAACAAAAAGATAAAAACAGGTAAAGGAATAAAGCAGTATGCTAAAACCAGGATAGCAATAAAACAGTGACAAGTCCATCAAGGGAGGCTTCCTGAAATAGTGTTGATTTTAGGAGGCATGAAACACAACACACTACTGGAGACTTCCTGACTTCCAGAGGCCGGGCATTCTACACAAATGCTGCCATTGCACCGATGGCTATTCTTTGCATGGCCTCCAGTTGGGCCATCAGTCCATGTGGAATCAACAAGAGAATGTCCTCAGGGATCAGGCAGGTTGGTAAGAGAGAAGGCGCTTTCTTTAGTGTCCTGGTTCCAAGTTGTTTAGGATTTGATGCAGTACCAGAACCTTGAGTCTAGCCTGGTAGTGAGTAGGCAGGGAATGTTGTTCCCCCAGCAAATAAATTATGTGCTGAAAAGAGCCAGCTCCTGACAGTGGCCAAGCTTCCAAAGGTGCCTAAAGGGCAGCCCCACATAGAGTGTATTGCAGCAAACCAGTCTTCATTTTACAAGCACCTTTGTAGTTGCGCCGAAACTATCCCTGTCCAGGATTGGCTGAAACTGGAGAGCCCAACGGAAGACAGTAAAAAGCACTCCCAACTCTCACTTGGGACTCCAGTAACAGTGAAGGAGTATCCCCTGACTATGAACCTGATCTTTCAAAGGGGGTGCAACCCCAACCAGAAGAAGCCACGAGTATTTGTGCTTAGCTTTATCTGTGCACATGTGAGAATGCTAAGCAAATTAACTGAAGGGCAGAACATTCTAGAAGAAAGAGCTGCTATCTATTGGAGAAAGCAGTGTTTTTAGGGGAGATGGGAGACGGTGGTGCTATGGACAAGCATTGCCCAAAACACCCATGCTGGGTGCTGCACAGACAGTGAAGAGGTTGCCTCGCAATGTACAGACCCTTTCTGATGCCTTCCCTATGTGGATGAGGATGAAGGGGTGGTGGTGGTAATAATATTGCGCTCTCAAGTTGCGTAAGAGAAGCAGAGCATTGTGGATAGTAATGACCTTAAAAGTGTGTGTGTGTGTGTGTGTGTGTGTGTGTGTGTGTGTGTTTGTGGCAGTAACAGCAGTAGTTCTGGGTCTGTCTACCCCCAGCTGCAGTTTCCCAACATATTCTTTTTACAGGAATGTGGCCCTCCAAGAGGCTGATTTGAGAACTGGACAGGTTGTAGAGTTTGGGTAATTAGAATGCATAAACTAGAAGGACAGGTATAAGTCAGTGGGTGGACTTGGTAGAGACAGTAGAGTGCTGATGTTTGTCAATCCCAGGGAGAATAAACAATGATAAATATGAGGCACAATAACCTATTGTACAGTTAGCTTTCTTGTATGTACGTTCCCACACCAGGATTCAATGCATTGACTTTAACAGAGTCATGAATTCATTTTTTAAAGAATAGGATTAGCTTTAGTGTTTTGGTTTAAAACAGTATCTGAAATGAATGCAAATCAGGTTACTTTAAAACTCATAATTTTAAAAACAACAAACCAAAAAAAATGTGTTTTTATTTTTAAAACTCCATCCATCTTTATCCAGCTAGTTCTGCAAGTAACCTGTGAAATCCATTGCCACAGGAAGTTGTACTGCTAATTGTTGTTTGAGAAACTTTATGGACAGGTGTGCCTCTGGCTTTTAGCTAAAAATGCAACTTTAAATACAGAAATACAGGCAGTGACTAGACAGTGGAAGCAAACAACACGGCTTAGCTGATCTGTCATATCTTGTCTTATGAAGATAGTCTCTTTAATAAGAGACCATGCCCTATTTGAGCATTCAGCTTAATAGGCCCAACCCTGACCCAAGAACAGGACCCTGTGAAGTGTTCTTGACTCTGTATATTAAGAATGTCTGCCTGCAAAGAGGGGGCACGGCATGCACAACTCAGTGTTAGGTATACGAAGGCAGATGTTCCGGCTCTATGCTCTGACGTCACTGAGGAGGGGAGGGGAGAGACAAAGTGGCATGCCTGTTTTTGGCTTCCATGTTTGCTAATCCAGAATCAGCTGAATAGGGCTCACCAGTTCCATTGGATGCACCTTTGAGTCAAGCAAACCACCACAGAAAATTTTAAGCTTTATGTGCTGAACAAGCAGCCTAGCAAGTCTGATTATGAATTTTGAACAGTATATATTATCCACTCATTTTTCAGTCTCATGTTTATATTCTTTTGAATTAGGTACCTTTACAAATTAAATATTTGTAAGCCATTTTGAGGCAAGAAGTTAGACAACATACTCTGGAATAGTTCCCACTTGCTAAAAGAGTTGACAGTACAAAATTAAATCCGAAGGTGGGATTCCAGCTTTGGGATTTAAACAGACAGACTTTGTGGTCTGGATAAATACATACCTGGATGCTTCCTGAGATCTTCATTAGAGGCTCTTTTCAGTGTTCTCTTCCTAAGTAAGGCATAGTAGGTGGCTACAGTGGGGAGGGTCTTTTCACTGGTGGCACCCTGACTTTGGAATACCTTTCCTTGGCACCCTTTCAGATGTCTTTCTACCATTTTTTTTTAAACAAGGCTTTCAATTTATAGTAGCAAAGGTGGGAATGGGGAGCCTATATCCTGTGAAGTGCTGTTGATCCTATGACACCGCAGCTTTTTTCTTCCTTGTGCTCTCTTGTGTGCACACATATTCTCGCATGTAGAAATGAACAGCATGGAAGCAATTTCCAGAGAGGTGGCCTTGAGAGCGAGGTGGACTTGCAGCATTGATGCCGAGAGCCACATGACATCAGGACAAGAATCACAGAGCCATTGAGCAACACATTTATCTCTGGTTGAAGCCATTTCTACCATTGGTTTAAAGTTGCTTACACGTTTTAATGGATTGATATTTTTATTTTGAATTTTAAGTACAAAAATAATATGGGGGGCTATTTTTAGGTACATTTGATTGCTAGCAGATCTGAATTTCTTGTTAAAGAATGAAATATAAAAACACTAAATGTAACTATTTGGTGATCCATAGAAGATCTTGTTAGGGTTAGGTTTGTTTACCACATTTTTTTCAAAAGAACTTTTCTTGCCTTCACTGTCATTGACATTATGAAATTAAACAGCCTTTTACCAAATAGATTTATAAGCAACAATTGTGTTTCTCTTCCCAAGTTGGCCTGAAATCTTTAATTAATAAATAATTGAACCATAAATTAGTAATATTATAGATAATATAATTTAAAAATAAATAATGGTGATATGGAGGAATTATTTATTCCTAATGTCATAGTGAAGATTATATATAAAGTGAACTCTCAAATTTGGGTTGATTTCCTAAGTGATATTTTTGAACTGCTTGTGATCTTTACTTGGATATCTTTCTTAGGGTCTGTGCTGTCATGGGGTAAAACTCTTGCATCTCTTAGGACTGTGGAAGAAGGCAGAATGGAGTGTTATGGAAATCTGCAAATGTTATGACAAATCTGGAATGTTATGACATGAAATTAAAATGGAGTATAGCATTTTAAATTGTTCTGCAGAAATTGGTATTTCATAATGGGCTGCTTTCATGGTTATATATTGTTATATAATTCAGACTGGGTAGAAACTGCCTTATTTTTACAGATCTTATTATTTATATATTTAGTGTGTTTCCTGCCTTCCTGCCAAAAAGTGGCATTCAAAGTGGCCTAATAATAAAAAGCAGATTTAAAACAAAACATTACTTAAAACATATGTTTAGTCGCAAAGTCGTGTCCAACCCATCACGACCTCATGGACAACATTTCTCCAGGCTCTCCTGTCCTCCAGCATCTCCTGGAATCCACCTAAGTTCACACTGACTGATTCAGTGACTCCATCTAGCCACCTCATCCTCCGCTGTTCCCTTCTTCTTTTGCCGTCAATTGTTCCCAGCATTAGGGTCTTCTCCAGTGAGTCCTTCCTTCTCATTTGGTGGCCAAACTTAAAACACACGGTAACCCAAATGAGTTCAAACACAACAATAAATGAAATGAACAGCACTAATTAAAACAGACATGTTCATGTACCAGAGGCCTGTTTGAATAAAAGGTTGATGGGATCTCAGCAGAAACTCATGCTGTGGAGCATCTCACTTATATTTTCTCTTGGGAACTTCAGTGATAAACTAGATCCAAGTGCAAATGCTGATTCTGTTCATTGCTTTTGATGGGATAACTGCCCTGGTGTGGAAGTCTTCCATTACTTCTCAATATGTTTTACAGAGTACAATGCATGACCTCTGGTGATCTAGCTCTAGGACAGACTCAGTATCTGGCATCCCTTGGGCAGTAGCTGGGTCTCCAGCACCCAGGCAGTGCCACTTGCTCACCCCTTTCCTGCCCCTTTCAATTCTTTCCTGGCCTGGTGCTCTGGGCTTCATCTGCTGGGTGATTCTAGGTGACAGTTTTAACTTCCCACATTACCCTTCACAGCATCACTTTGGAGACTTGTGGGAAATTAAAATGGCAACACTCAGCTTCCTGATACTGCTCAATGCACCCTTGCCAGCTAAGGTCACCAAGACTCACCAAGAGGGAGGTGGGTCTACCAGGGTATGCTTTGCCTATGGCCTGCTCAGACCTGGAGCAAACCCTGGCTGGCTTAAACCCTGGCAAGAGTTCTGCATCCAAGCTCTGACCATGAATCAGATAAAAGGCAGCTTTCAGACCATTGTTTTCCAGCACAGCAACTATCTTTGCTTTGGAAACCACATCAATGAAAGTTCCATTGCATCACCAGCACACATGGCCTGGCATTCTTTGCTTGCTTGCTTGCTTGCCATAATGGGGACTACCTTCTTTTCTTTGTTTGCAACTGCAGGAGGCACAAGAGCCCCAACTAAAAAGCAGGGTGCACCCATGTGCTTAATGTTTCACAGGCTTTGGAAAAGGCAAATGAGGAGACTAGGAAAGAAGTAGGAAGTTACAGCTTTAAATCACTTAATATACCAAGAAGCTATCCTTTCCATGTTGGTTGATGCTGCACTCCAGAACCACTAGAGGGCATTGATTATCTTCTGTTTAGTTCAGTTTAGTTGTATGATTAGTAGCATTAATATGCTTCTTCATAAGGGTTGCTTTGAGCAAATATTATGAAATTAAAGTCAGTCTTACAGTTGTGGAATTGAAATGAAATGATGAGACTAAATTTTGTAAGTCTAATTCCAGTTGCTTGAACTATGTTGACTGGATAAAAAATAATCAATTAATTTTTATTCCACTATGTATCACAGTAGGCAATGCCTGTTTCTATGGATGTCGTTGGACTGCAACTCCTATCATGGCTAGAGGTGATCGGAATTGCAGCCCAACAACTTCTGGAGGGCTACATGTTCCTTTCTCTGCAGTCAAGGCTTAATTGTCCACCATTGGCCCTGTTCTGCAAATGCTAGTGTTTGTTGGCTTTGGAATGTATGAAATTGTATCTTCAAGTGTTTCTGAGCATGTGCAGGGTATCTTTTGCTCACCACTAGATAATGGAGACTCTAAAAGCTGGAGTGATTGAACAGAAATCTCTGGGAAAAGGAAAGGGCTATTGGAAAGGCTTGATCCTCAAAAGCCTTTTTTTTAAAGATATGTTTGCTCTGTGGGGTTTTTTCCTTGCTCTAGAATGGTTGCAGTTGCTCACTGACCCTTCAACTCCTATAATAACTACTTCTCTCTTGTCTGTATTTATAATTTACATAGCTCTTCAGAAAGTTTGGAGCACTTTCTTAGATACTTTCCTGGTGGAACTCAAGCTTTTTGCCCATCACAGCTTGGAAGAGAGTCTGTAGTATCGTATAGCCCACTCTCTGCTAATCAAAAAGTCCCAGAGTTTTGAGCCTGAGAGCTTATTTGGTTTCTCTTTTGCTCTGGGGCCCGTCTGTGCAGTTGCCGAGAGGAAGAAGGCAAGGCAGGGATGCCGCACTCTTTCCTGCTCACTCTTATCAATGCTTGCATGTTTATGGGAAGCAGTTGAATGGGCAGAAACAGCAAGAAAGAGAAGCAGCAGCAGGACCAGGAAGCTCCAGGCATGGATAGCAGCCTTCTGCTCTGGAGTGGGCCTCAGAAGCTTATCCAACGACACCTAACCCTGGTGCCCACCGTGTGCATGGAGGCTAGGCTAATCCTATTAAAATAAAGCTGAAAAAATACAAGGAGGGAAGGGAAGTCTTGTCATGACAACATGCATTCCTATAGGCCAGTGTATGTATTTTCTGTTGCAGCACTTAACTGATGGACATATCACATTATCTTAAGGAGGGACAGGAAAATGACTTGAGACAGTGAAGTACCTTGAACTATTCGTCAAATTTCCTGGATGCAGAGAAGGAGCCACCTTCAGGATTATTCCTGCCTCTTCCTCCATCCAGTTAAGGGTGGAATGGGAACCACAGCCTTTTGTTGTTGAAAGGATTTAAGGACAGAACCTAGGAACAGTTCCTAGGGGTTGCTTGGGAAGGGGTGTTTCCTGCCCAGCTGTGTGGCACAGGGTAAATGAAGTAGGCATGAGGGCATTGGGAGGGAAAATATCACTAAATCAATATTCCTCCAAATCCCCCCATCCTAAAGGCTAGCAGAGTCACAGAGGGTGCAAACTTGTTAAAACGGCAATGTGATAAAACAAGAATATATATATATGGAAATAGATTCAAGTTTGCTTCATGCTCACTAAATCCTGACTGACGATTTAATGTGGGCCAGCAATCAATCTGAAACTGGGGTGCTCTCAGACGGGCTCCAGTGATACCAGTCAGGAGGCATTATGCTCCTCTTTCATCTTTTCTAACAATTTTTTTATTCTGGTAAATAAAAGATGGAAGAAGCAGTGGGAAAACATCAAGGGTTACAATGGGGAAATGATATCCTCTGGATTTCCCATGAAATTTCATGTTTGAGACAGGGATAAAAGCGCTGCCTGGAATTATTTTGGTTTGTATCAAGGCCTAACTTTGGATAGTCTGAAGTATTTCTGAGAATGTCCAGAGTGCTTACAACAGAGCATCCACAACACGAAAGTCCTGCTGGATCAGACAAGGAGCTTGTCTAGTCCGTATTTGGTTTGCACAAGTGGCTTACCAGTGGCCCACTGGAAACCCATGCGCAGGTCATGAGTGTAAGAGCACCCTCCTGCTCATGTTCCCCAGCAGCTGGTGTACCTAGGGATACTACCCTGATACTGGAGGCGGCATCAGGACTAGTAACCACTGGTAGACTTGTGAATTTGTCCAAACCCCTTTTAAAGCCATCCAAACTGGTGGCCATCTTGTGGAAGTGAATTCTGTAATTTAACTTTGTATTGAATGAAGAAGCCCTTTCTTGCATTTGTCCTGAATTTCCCACCAGATCTTGTGTATGGGTCAGGGCAAAGGATGTGGCTTTCAGTCCTACATTCTTGGAGGTTGGGAAGTGTTAGGATTACAAGCCTGAGGTCCCATTCCAGCTCTTTGGACTCCCCAGATAGATATGCTGCCTTCCCCAAGTCAGCATGTGGTCCATATCCCATTCTCCCATTTGGGGCTTTCTTGGCTCTTGTGATTTCTTCCCCTTTCTAAAAGGTTGAAATGCCCATCCTGAGGCTTAGCTATTGGCAGCAAAAGCTTTGAAGTAAAATTAAGGCTTCCTCTTTTGTCCTTTTTCCTGCGTGCCACTGGAATGTGGATTTCCAGATCAGTTTTCAAAACTGAATATGGTCCTTGGGCTGAAAGATCAACACCCTTGGAATCTAGGGTAGGCTTGGAATTATTCACCTGATGACATCTTGTATTTCTTGCATTTATTATGTTCTGAACCTGAAGGTTACTGTTCTTAGGGCTTGTTTAGGGGAGCAGATGTGATGAATGTTAGCAGTGAGCCAGGAAATCGGTGGCTCAAATATCTTCATCACAAATTTCACTTGATTATTTTAAGTGAGTACTATTCTCTCAGCTTCAGTCCTCTTCTGCCCAGTGAATCTGCAATTCTGGGATTAAAAATGCAGGGCTGTAGAATGGA
The DNA here is from genome assembly GCF_004798865.1 of Varanus komodoensis. NCBI lineage: Eukaryota > Metazoa > Chordata > Lepidosauria > Squamata > Varanidae > Varanus > Varanus komodoensis. The sequence continues at coordinate 1,206,833 of NW_025336011.1, read as the reverse complement.
TCATAGAGATAGTATGTGCATGTAAACTTCTGTGCTTGAAATGTATAGCAATACCAAATTTTATGAGTCCTGTGCATTTATTTGAAGACTCATGCTTCCATTGAAAACAAACAAGCTCATGGGTCTAAGGATAATTCCTTCTCTATACCCCTCATGTTTGCCGCAGCATGCTGTTCTTATTACTTGCACCCCCACTGCTTCCTGGAGATATGCCAGTATATGCTGCAACCCTACACTCAGCCCCATGACCTACCCCTTGTAATGAGCCTCATTCAGCTGGAACGAGCTCATGTTTGGCTCATCCTTCGGCCAGTACCAGGCTGCAATCTGCCTGCCTCTGGGTCCTCTTGGATGTGAGGCCCCACAGAGCCATCTCTTTCTGTGCTTGGCTGTGACAGCCTCCTGTGTGTCCATCCCAGCCTGTTCCTGCTTTGTTCCTCATCTGGTCTTCCTTTCTGTGTGTCTTCTGCTCTTTGAGCCACTTCTGATTTAATCAGGAGGATGTGCTCTTTGTCTCATATTTTAATCTCCAAGGAACCCCCTTAATAACATGCACAAGTCCTGCACTGCTGTTCCCCTGAATAGGAAGCTTGGGCTGATTCCCAAGCATTAAGGAACTGACAGGTCCCTTATGCAACTCGGGTGGTCTCCAGTTTCACATGTGGGGCTTTTTTTTTCTTAAAGTGGCTTTAATTTGATGGGGATTTTACAAACTCCCAATTTCAGCAGCCTTCCCAACTTGGTGCCTTCCAGATGTTTGGACTACCACTCCCAATAGCCCCATCCAACATGGCCAATGGTAAGCAAAGCTGGCAGTTGAAAAATGAAGGGCCGGTTCAGAGAGAAGGCTCTACAGCTAAATTACCTTGTGCATGCATTCCATCTTTTCTTAACTTTTTTCCCTAGTAAAAACAAAGAATGAAGGAGCAGTGGGCTAACATGAGGCAGCTACGAATGGAAGACCGTGGTGAGCCCTCCCCAAAAAAATGCCTCGAAGGAGTTAGTGCCATTGCACAATAAAAGCTTCATCTGGAAGCACCAAGTGTCTTGCCCACTTCAATTAGGCCTGTGTGTTCTCTCCCCTCACCCCCACCCCGCCTGGGGCTTTATGGCCTTCTTCTGTCCACTTTATCTTCCCTCAGCTGAGAATTGGGGGACTTGTTCCCCTCCAGATATTGTTAGGACTGCAATTCCCACTCCATCACCAGCGTCTGATGGGAGCTGGGAAGGCTTCAGGTGCCCCCTGATGCTCTAATCTCAAGAGTGGCCCTTTTCCTTTACTGCCAGCAATGCTCTGAAGGTCTCCCGGCCATAAGTCCTCTTTCTTTCTATAGGAACCTTCTGGCATTCTTCACTGGAGTCGTTCGTCACTCTTCCTTCCGCCCGTTCCTATTTTTCTGGGCCACTATCATTCCCTTTTGGCTCCCATTGCTGCCTCTCCCGTGGGTTTCCTACTCTTACCTCGCCTGGGTGCGTTTGCTTTTCCCGCTCTTTTTCCCCTCTGACTGCCACCAACTCCTCCGTGGCTGGCGGGTGTCTCCGCGCGCTTTCAACTGTCCGTCCCGTCCGGCCTGCCCACTGCCGCGCCTGCCTGCAGCTCCTCCTCTTGTTTGGCTTAGCGGGCGGCCAGGCCTTCCCTTTTCCCTTTCCCTCCCTCCTGCCGTGGAAGAGGCGGAGCCGCCTGGGCAGCCTGGCCCAGCCGAGCTAAGCTTTCCCCAGCCTGGTTGCTGCCGCCGTTCTGTCCCGTCGGCTCTCGCTCGCTTCCCGGCCAGCTTGGCCGCTTGTCCGCCCCGTCGGGGCAAACGCCGCGCCCGATGAATGGAGTCGCCTTTTGCTTGGTTGGGATCCCGCCCTCAAGGAGCCCCGAGGCAAGTCGGGACTGGGATAGGAAAACGGGTTATAGGAGCGGCATAGAGGTGATCGTGGGCAAATGTTGGAAGGTCATACTTGATAAACTGGGGCATGAGCTTGGAAAGGAGGGATAGTCATACTGGCCAAATACAGGGTGGGGGCATCCTCCCTGCTGATGTTCCTGCTTGGCCAGCTGGATGTTACTGAAGACAGACTGGACCAGAGATGGGCAGGATCAAATTGGGCAGGTTATAGGATAGCACCGGGGCAGAGGGTGGAGGTCATACCGGGTAACCTGGAAGGTCATAGTGCATCAACTGGGCTGACTAAAGAATGCCGTGGGAAGTGGGGGTGGGTTGCTTGATATAGGCTGGGTCATTTATTTGTTAACTGCATCAAAGTAGGGGTTGCCAGGACTTGGAAAGAGAGCATCTGTACTGTGGTGGAGTGAAGGGTCTTCTGGAGGTGGGGAGCCTCTGTTAAGAGATGACAGAGACACCCAAAATTCCTTTAATGCTGGAGTGGCCCAGGTAAGTGGATTACAGGGAAGAGATTGTAGAGGGCTCTTGGGTCAGGGCTGATAGGAACTGTGAAACATGAGAACGATGATGGTGCATTAATTTGTTTGCTTTTTGGTTTTGACTTGTTTGTTTCTGTGATTGAATAAAATGTAAACAGATAGTTTAATGCAGGCAAACTAGCTTTGATTACTGAGACACTATCATGCTTTTGCGCTCTCAAGGTGATTCAACCCTGGTTGCATGTATAGTGTGTAAAGCGGGGATGCCAATTCATGGCAGTGTTCCTCAGCGTGGACCCTTGCATTGTAGTTATATTATCTGAAGTATAAAAAGGTAAATTTTACTTGGATGAGGTGAACGTAGAGAGGTGAGATCGCTTGCTTTTTGTATGCTCCTTGGCACCCTGACTCTTAGTTGTATCAATGATTTGGGGAGGTTATTGCTGAACAGTCTCCTGAAGTTCTGTTGGGGTCCTGGCCTCAAAGAAAGAAGCTTTCTTGTCTCCAGGATGAAGGTTTCAGGTGGAGTATATAATATTGTTAATGGCCTCCTCAAGACACACAGGCACCTTGCATGTAGAAGACTAGCATGTCAAGGAGATAAGTTCTAGCCCAGTGACTGTTTTGGTCTTCTACATGTGCAGAGGGTTTTTTTTTCCTATGAAGCAGAGCATTAAAAATATGTGACCCCTCACTTGATGAATGAAGTTGGAAAGTTCATGCTTTAACCTTAACCCCGCCTTTTCCACCTCATTGTTCTGCATATATAAACCAGGCTTAAGACAAAGAGGTTTGAGGTTGGAAGTAATTGCAGTAAAGGATTGACACAAAACTTTTACTACCTCTCTTGGCATTAAGGGGGACTGGTTGCCATTACATGATGGCAAGGGAAATACCTTCTGTACATGCCCAGGGAAACTCTGTTCTTGACTATTATTCCAGACGATGGAGGGATGAATTATGACTTTGTAAAGGTTAAACTTATGTGGAAGTGTGGCACACCTAGATTTAAATCCCTTTATTTGTTAGCTTGTCTCTAAGTCATAATTATATATATGCTGCGCTTTAGAAAAATAAAAATTCTGCAGCAAAAAGCTAAGTTCTGCAGAATGTATAAATTAAATCAATAGATAGTTATACTCTGATGCCTGAAAATCCTATTTAGCATCCACTTTCTGAGCTTTCATTGCCTGTCTTTGTAATCTTAAGAATTAGGAACTTGATATTTTAAGCTGTTAAATACAGCTGATTCCCAGAATGCTGAATTCTGTGCAAGATGTCAAATGCATCACTTTCATGCTGAGATGGTAGTAGTTCGAAAGCTGCCTTAGGTTTCGGATGGCAGAAAGGTGGTCTAAGAAACTATGTTGGGGGAGCCAAGCTAGTGCCCTGTAGAATTCAGGAATGCAGCTCCTGCCGGTCCTAGCCAATATGGCCAGTGGTCAAAGTTTGTGGGAGTTTTGGAATTATGCTTGAGGACACTGAGATATATACTCCTGGTCAGTATACTTGGGTATAATACAGTAGAATTTACTCAGTACTGTTGTGAGACTCAAGTGAGCTGAGGTTTATTGTGTAATCTGAGGATGTGATTAGAAAGAAATCTAAGGAAAGATTTTGTCTGCCTGTTTAAACTCACATTGTGTATATATGATATATGTATGTTCTTTTTTCATCCTTGTCTTATCACCTGACATTGGCTGTTAAGCCTTTAAATTGCTTGGTGCCAGACTGTCTAACACTGGGACAGAGAATGCATGGCCCTCCAGATAACACTGGAATACAGCTCTTATAATCTCTGATAGTTGGCTATGCTGGGCTGGGGCTGATGGGAGTTGGAATGCAGCAACATTCCTTATCTAAAGGAATCTCTCCTATATGTACCTGCTTGGACCTGTAGGTCATCTTAGATGCACTCCTCTGGGTGCTCCTTCCAATAGGAATTAGGCTACAATTCAGTTGAGGCCTCCCATTCATGGAGACCCTTCTGGTGCTATGTTGTTGTTGTTGTTACTATTTTAGTACAAGGTGAAGACCTTTCAATTCACTAAAGCATTTAATTTGAAAGGATTTTATGGGCATTTTTATATATTCCATTCCTGTGCTGTTTATTGATTTGTATTGAATTCTAATCTTGCAAGCCACCAAATAGTGTTTGCTGTTGAATGGCTTAAAAATACAATAAATAAATTATCCTACTTAAATTACCACTTAATGCATTTGTCCTGCTGTGAAGGCAGCACATCTGTTCTCTTCAGGTATGATACATCTCACTTATGTATAAGATTAAGAAAAAACAGCAGTCTTTTAAGCAACATTGATTTCTTCTGAGATAAATATAACTTGACAGATGATTATTTTTCTTTAGTCTTGCCAGCCCTGTTGGTATAAGGAGCTTGGAAGATTCTTGGCCTGGGCAGCAGTATTAAAGCATGGTTGTTTAACTGGTCTTCTTGCTAATGGAGAAGTCTAATGGATGCTATTATAAAAGACAGGTCCCTTTCTCTGACCTCCCAGACCATTACATTGCTTTTAAAACTGCCCGTTCCTCAATAATTCTGTCAATTGTGGGCAGAGGAAGGGGAAAGTGTGGTTGAAATCATTCCTTTTCCTTGTCCTTCCTGCTCCCATTCCCAGCTGAACTGCTGCATAAACAGTCTATAATTTGCCTATGCTTAATGGGATTATATTGACTCTATTAAAACAATGCAGTAATCCATATTCAAGCGTTGAATGTGAGTTGTCTGTGAACCATGGGTGGTTGTTGTTGAAACTTAGGTTACTGTGTTGTCTGAACCCACCTGAGATAACAAACATGGTGAACAATCCGCAGCTCAAATTGCAACCACAAATCATGAGTTCTCTTCATGGGCTGTTTGTGGTTAACAGGCCATGGCTTGCAACAACCCATGCTCAATCCATACTCAGCCCTGAATGTTGATTATTGTGTTGTCTGAACCTAGTAACGTAGTCATTCAGAACCTCTGTCCTGGGGGCTGACACTGCCTGTTAGGGAATCTGAGTCTGGCCCTCTAGGGCCTCAGATTTATATCTCCAGCTTTCTTTCTTCATGCCCTCAATCTTTTGTGATATCCTGGCTGTTGCACATTTTTCTCCAATGTAAATGGTAGTATTTTTGGTCCCACCATTTGCCCTTGGCCCCATGCACTACTACAGTGCAAGAGGTCCAGTCCTCTTGTTGGATGCTTTAATTTGGGGACTGTCTCATCCCTGAAACATCTGAGAGCCTTCCCAAAGATGTACTGGACTTCTGCATATACTGGACTACAAATTCCAACTAGCAGAGGTACTACTCTGCATCTTCCTAAGGCAGTCTTGGGCAAAAAGTTACTCTATAGATATTCTGGACATCTGCCCCAGGCATTCTTGACCATTAGCCATGTTAGCGGGGATTTTAGAAAGTAAGAACATCTGGAGAGCTACCCTGTTCTAGGATACTCGGTTTGGGAAGGCTGCCCTAGCCAATGTAGAATAGTGCTTCTGTGCACATGTAGGTTGCATTTCTGGCTTGCTTCCTGCCTCTTGCACATCTGGGGTCAGAAGGCTGGAGCTTTCTATTCAGGCAGCATGCCTTCCAGATGGGTCTGTTTCTTTTGAGAAATTAATTATCTGTGTTTGAAGCATTCTTACCCAGAATGTGCCTTCTCTAGCCTTGGCTTCTGAACTTGAAAACCTCCCACGCCTTTTTCTTTTTCTTTTATTCTGTTTGAAACTCCTTGTCAACTTGGCATCCCCCGCAGGCTCCAGGCTTCCCCACTTATCAGCTTCCCAGCATGCAGAAGTTCCTGCCTGCCTGTCCCAAGCTATCCGGTTCGACTTGTGTTTTTTAACCGGATGCAATGTCATTTAAAAAAGGAAAAAGTGGCACCTTTCCTCTGGATTTTGCTTAGCAATGCATTTTAATTGCACTTTCCCCCATCAGTTCTCACCCCCTTCCCAGCCTGATGCATTCCAAGTATTTTAGATTATGATCCACCATCCCTGAACTGTGGCGTGTTGGCTGCAGTTTGTGGGAGCTGAAGTCCAAAACTTCTGGAAGGCACTAAATTAGGGAACATTTTTCTATTGAAGCCAAATTCCTTTTTCTCTCTGAGCTACTGTGCAAGAGGAACTAGAGGTAACTGTTCACAGCACAAGACCTGTCTACTGCCTTACATCACAACTGCCTTACAGCACAAGACCTGGGACTTACTCCATGGATGGAACTGCAGCTTCCAACTGTTTTGAGGATCATAGTTATTCCATGTTTAACCTCTAGGAGATGTGCTGAAGCCGAAATGTACCTATGCTGACTAAAACAAGAGGCACTGGTCTTTAACCTTTAATGCTGTATGTGATATAGGCCACAAATAAACGCTGAACTGACATCTTCTGCTTCATTTTGCTCATCCCTCAAGATTCTTTCTTCATCAGAAACCTTTCTCTGGTTGCCCCCAGTCTCTGCAGTGTGAAGCGTGATGTTTGATGGCAGAGACTTCTCAGAGGTGGCTCCTTGCCTTTGGAATTCCTTGCCTTTGGAAGCCAGTAGACTGCCCTTTCTCTCTCTTAAGAATCATTTAGCTGCCAGGCAAAAATATTTGTTTCTCCAAGCGTGTTTTAAAAGCAATAACCATAGTTTTGATTTTAGCTACCTATTTCAGAGATAGGGAACATAGAAACAGTACAAGTCAGAAGGGGCCTCCCAGGCCATCTACTCTGACCCCTGGCTCTAGCTGGCTTTGCTCACGACATGCCTACAATGTGCAAATGCTGAAGGACTACAGCTCCTTCACTATTGACTAGGCTGGTTAGAGCAGAATGGAGCTGAAATCCAACAACATCTGGGGAGTCCCATTTCCCTATCTCCTGGGCTATTTTAATGGATTGCTTTTTTCTGTTAATGTATGTGGCATATTTTATTTTGTCTTTGTTACTTTGTTAGCTGCTCTGTGAACACAGATGCTCTCATTTTCTTACTCTTACTTTACTTGATCCAAAGGCTGGGTGCTGACATTGAAAGTCAGATTTTGGGGCAGGGTCTGCACTTATATTAATTTAGTTTGATCTCATGCCTGGAAGTCAGTGGCAAGGCTGAAACATGTAACGTGTAAAGTAAGAAAGCCTCTGAGCATGGGCAGAACACCTTCCCTTCAGTCCAAAAGAATCATGACCATCTCTGAGAGACTTGGAATTAAGGGGAAAGGTGTTTAGATAAGGCCCTAGCCTTTTATGTTTCAAATGGGTATTGTTCTTGCAAAATAGGAATATGAATGGTTTTGTATTGGTGTTACTAGCTAAACTATGGCAGCCTCTGAGCTGCCTGTTGATACCGTTTCCCAATCACTGATATTTTTGTTCTGTATGGATTTTGAATACATTTTATATCATAGAGGTTGTTCAGCATTCAGCATCATAGAGGTTGTTTCCTTTTTCATACCTGCCATTCAAACTACAGTAATTGAGTTGCACATGAACTTCATCTGTAAACGGATTTCATTTTCAGACAGCTGTTTCAGTAAAAGTTAAACAGCTGCCATTCCTCTTTTGAATGTCCCATGACTGAGAAGAGAAAGGAACTGCTATCCTGCAATCCCTTGCACATTAAAGGGGGCTGAAGGGATATTTCCTTCAGAAAAGGACTCCCTGTTCAGCTCTTTTCTTCTGTCCAGATGGATTGAATGCTTTCTTCATAACCTCTTTTCCTGCCTGTTTACTTCTCTCTGTCCCAAATGCTTGAAACTACTGCTAAAATCTTCCAGAAGCTCTTTAACATCATGTTATGAATGATCGGGTATGATTCTTACCAAGGCTGGAATGTAACTCAGTCTAGCAGTAAGCCTTGTTAAATTGTTAAATTTGAACACCCTAGAACAGTGATAGGTGAACCTTTTAGAGACCGAATGTCCAAACTGCAACCCAAAACCCACTTATTTATCATAAAGTGCCAACACTGCAATATTTAATTTATTTATTTATTTATTTATTTATTAAAACATTTTTATGCCGCCCCATTCGCCGAAGCCTCGGGGCGGCTTACAACACTAACCTCGGGGCGGCTTACAACACATATTCAATAAAACCTGAATATGATGCTGCAGATTCAAATACGCCAGGGGGACAGCACAACATTAATTAGAACATCTCTTTGCTAAATCTTAGATATTAAATTTCAATTTTTCATAAGAAAACTCAAAGCTAAAATCTTGTGTTAACAAAAACGAATGTATTAAAACTCACAGCCAGTCCAAGCAAATATATATATATCCTTGACAGCGCACTGACCGGCCATGTGAAAGCTTGGACAAGTTGCAGCGAAGGAGTCGTGGCTCGTGATGTCATCGTCTGGCGCTGCTACTCCTTTCCAAGCACGCGCATGCCCCATTATGTGCACTGTTATCTGATGCTCGACTCCTGGGGCGATGCTGGGGCGACTTGGCTTACGTGCCAACAGAGAGGTCTTTGCGTGCCCGCTGTGGCACGTGTGCCATAGGTTCACTATCACTGCCCTAGAAAGTGGGATGGGGAGAAACTTTGCACCTGGTCCAGAGTGGATTTCCTCTCTGCGTCTTTTATATTAAGAATGGACTTCATTGGAATGATTTCTTTCTGAATATACAGATGGGCCTTAGGAAAGAGTGTGTCTTCATGGTAGTTTTATGCAAAGGCCGGAGTTTTGTGTCCTCTTCTGATTAAACCCTGCCTGGCTGTGGTGTCTGTCTTGTGCTGATGCTGGTCAAGTGTCTTCACCATACGACAAAAAAGAGGCATTTACCTGCATGCACATTGTTCAAATTGCTAAGGTGTGGGCCGTGGGTGTGGATACACTGAGTTGAAAGGGGAACGGGAGAGTGAGTGTATATTTAGGTAGGGAAGTGAACGGGGAAACAACTGCTTATTGCAATTAACTGGTTGGGTGCAGGTTTATTTAGTTCATTTCTATACTGCCAACAGCCGAAACTCTCAGGTTTGGAAAAATGTGATGAGAATTGGCAATTTTTCTCTTCTTCCTTTTCAAGAGTTGGTTCTTAGAAGATTTATGCCAGTAGTTGAAAATGTGGAATATTTTCCAAATGTGTGTTGCTTAAGGACACACAAGAATTGACAACACCTTGCAGTGTGTGTGTGGCAGGTTTTAGTGTTCCTGAAACAGCATTTCCAAGGACCAAAAGCAAACAGGCCCTGGACCTAAAGTGGATGCCACGGTGTTGTGTTAACTTTCGCATCACACCTTCAGGGTTCATATTAGTCTGTATTGCATTGCTTGCTGCATATTTTCAGGAAACGTTTGTGTTTCCTGAAAAAGAAAGAGACAGGGGTGAATATATGCTGTCTTCTTGGAACTTGTTAAAGTGCATGAAATGTCATAGATAACTAGAGTATGCTGAGAAATACCGCATGTTCATTGTGCATTTTATTTTCACCTGTGTTCATCTTTATGACTGGTGACAGTTGCTGAAAGGGTGTGTCTCTACATCCACATGGTTTCTTGAGAAATTTTTGGCTGTTATGGTGTGTATTGTGATTTTTCAGAAGTGCTGTTTGTGGTTTTAAAGGACACTTCATCCTTGCAGAGGTAGGCAGCTTGCCAAGCAAATTCAAGCCAAGAGGAAAGTGGAAGTTATTTGGGTTTATGCTTTTTGCCACCAACAGCTTCTGGAATTTGCAATAAGTTTGGCACCCCCACATAATTTCTACCAGGAGACTGAGTATACATCGCAGGTGGTTTAATATTTCTGCTGCTGATCACTCTGTGCAGCATTGAGATGCATGCAAAGATTCCCTCCACCCCAAGGTTCATGGTGTTTTACTATTTAGCTGATATAGAAAGAGTATTCGGTTGTGAAGAGGTCTACAACAGATAGTAGTTTGTTTTCCTGTAAAAATGCACATTAGACATTTGTGATCTGAAAGGAGGTAGGGAAGAGCCAGATTTTGTGAAGCTTACCTTTCTGGTTGCTTGGAGGCAATTCTTGCATATCACGGATGGCCGGATGTGTGACTGGTCATATTGTGTGTGCTGTTGTGACATCACTAGGCTTGACCATTGATCCCACTCATGCAAGTGGGTGGTTCTTGCAGGAGAAAGCTATTCATTTATTCTGCAATGTCCCTGCAATTTGTGCACAAAAGTGAACAGCTGGTTTCACATCTTTCAGATGAATATACATATATTTAATGACTTGTATTTTTGCCACCTAAGATCTGTAGATATATGTGTGTATGAAATAGCCCTAAATTTTTGTCAAATTAGATGTGATTTGTGGTAGGAGAGAATGACACACACTAATATTTCCAGATCATTTCGAATATTAGCTTTCCTTTTTAAAGTGAAAATAACCATGCTCTTTTTTATAGTGAAAGCTTGAGGGTAAGCAAAGAATTAAAAGGGTCAGGAAATTATACCACTGGATAAGAATTGAGAAAGAAAGGTGTTTAATGGGCTTCTAAATTCTATATACCCCCTTGTCCTCTATCCATATTCCCCATATTTATATTGTTCTTCATCAATTGCACCCTGTTATAGATGGTGGCTTGTTTATAGCTTCAGCTCGACAGATGCTTGAGCATTCCAGATAGATTCCTCCTGCCGCCAGCAACTGTGAACTTGAAATACCAGAAAAGTGTGTATGCATACACCTGCCACATACACACAGTGAGTTTGGGAACTGGCAAGGGAGCCCTTTCCTGAGCTGGCAGCACTCAGGTTAAACCTAAAACATCAACAATGAGCTGTGTCTTCTGAATGGCTTTTCGGAGGATTCAGTTTATCCCAGCCTATATTCAGTGCCGGTTTAGTGACAGGTTTTTTTGAAGTAGTACTAAACGATATGATCTCTGAACATATGATTAGTGTGATTTCTTCATCCCTGAGTTAATACAAGGTGTCACAGACAGTTATGTTCTAGAGCCCAAATCTGTCCTTTATCCTAACTTGGTAAAATTATATTTGTGGAAACAAAGCAAAGATCATGTTCACAATGGGTGGATGTGAAATCCTATTTTCGTCTCCAGTTTCTTTCGTGGTACTAGTAGTGGGAAAAGTGATCTCAGAAACAGGACTTCTGTGGGATGGGTGAGGTGGAAGCACATACACATGTTTTTAAGGCCGATACTCAGCCATGTATCATATTAGTTGCTGACAATTCTATTAATGGAAGAAGATGCCTTCGTTGAGAAAAGAGCACCCTGGAGATGCTGCGAGGCAATACAGCTAGTTAAAATCTGTCTAAGGTGTGGGGGGTGTGGCTTCCAGGCAGCCTTAAAAGCTGGATAATTCCCATTTCAAAAAACTGGTCAGTCCTGGTCAGCATCTGACACACAGGCGTCTTCATCAACATGAATGAGAACTCCTGGTCTAGCTGTTCACAGTAACAGCGTTCATGAAACCTGCTTGTGTAAGAAAAGATTTGTGGAGGAGGATGGGGGTGGGAACAGAAGCCTTGCTAGGACTGTAGCGCCATTGTGGTGGGGTTTGGTCAGTATGCATTTCTCCTTCACATTCTTGGTTCTTTGTAATGATTTACCACAGATCCCTGCCCTTCCCACAGACTGTGGACTGGGACCATAGCTGGAGTTAGTAGGCTTCCTTCAGTGGATTAATAGCCTATTTCAGTCACAATTTCAGGGCTAAAGTCCAAGTAACTATGTCATTTAAAACATCATTGGTGCGAGAAAGTGTACTGTTTATGCAACACAGAGCAGATCAAAATTATTTTATGAAGGGTATTTTATACTGTTGAAAACCATTGCAGAACTGGTCTTTAGCTGGCTAGAGTTTTAATTAGGCTGGGTACAATCTAATAGAACAAAACTGAAATGTCATAAAGTTCAAAGCTTGACAACTTAGTTCTCTCCAAGTGTTTCGGAGTGCAACTTCTTTAAAGCCCAAACAGTAAAGCCCATTGTTGGCCAGTGGTCAACAATTATAGAAACTGTTGTTCCAAACAAGTGGAGAGCACCAGGTTGCCTTACTGATAGAACTGAGAAGGCAAGCCCAGCTTCTCAGTTCTATCAGTAGGTGACAGAGCCCAGGAGGTTTTGGGCAGGTTGGTTGGAGGGCTGAGGAATGACCCTCTGAGAGGAGGAGGTAAGCAGAACACATTAACTAGCAGCAGGAAATGTCTGCTTTTGGAAAATGGGGAAAGGGCATATAAAGGAGTTTTGCATGCTAAGGGGTTCTAGAGCAGGGTGGCCAAAGAATGAGAAAAGAGTTCCTGGGCGAGGGATTGTTCGTCCATTGCTCCCCTGGAGTTCAGGCAGGTCAATTCTCTCCCCTCTCTCTTTTGAACTATTTGACAGCTGTCAAACTTGACCTGATAAGTGATGCAAAAGTCTAGAGAGATCAATATTTGAAAACTGGGACCCTCAACTTCCCCTTTCAAAGCAAGACCCTTGTTTATTTTTCCAAGTGGCAGGAAGCCCACGTCTCCCAATGTTCTTCTGCATTTTGTAACTTCACCTAGGTGGGCACCTGAGGATCATGCACATCTAGTGGGGGTTCCTGGGAGGGAAGACAATTGCTTGCAATGACAGCTTGAGAAACATTATTAGGAGCAATTATATACCTCCCCTGCCCCCAGCATCCTTGCTAATTTTGCATGATCAGTTCCAAAATATTAGGTAGACTTGGAAGGTGCTTGAATTCCTCCTGCTTTATATTTCATTGCCTACAGCTGGTTCAGAGGGAGCTATGAAGTTTCTTTTGGGCAGGGACATGGTGCATTAAAAGGTGCACTTGCCAGCTGTGATCCATTGAGTACAAATGTGTATCTTTGATGAAAAGCTTGCTTATGGTAAACGAGAATAAAACTGAAAACACTGAAGACCTGGTGAGCTGTTGCCAACTGGGCAGCAGTGATCTGCATGTCATATTGCACACTGAAAGATACACAACAGCTTATGGGTCAGTGCTTTGTAGAACCACACAAGTAGGCTTATCTGAATAGTGATGACTTGGGATTTAAACAACAGTGCTTTCAGGATCTGTGTGTGTCCATGACTCCCACATTGTATTTGTTACTCTCCACAGTAGTCAATTGAGTAATTGCTCCTTTTCTGCCTTACTTGTCTGCATATAATGTCCTGGGTAAACAATTTGTGCCTTGAAAGTTTGGTGGCATAAAATCAGCAGTCCTGTCCCAGCTATAATAGGAGACTGCTGATAATGCTGAAAGAGATTCTGCATCAACATGGTCCTGAGCAAATAATAAACTATTATTATACATACTATTATGTATGTATTTCTCTACCTCCTTTCTGAAGCAAAGGAGCTTTGCTGAACCAAGGTGGCTTACATAAATTTAAGAAAATAGAATTAAATTAAAAGACAGTGAAGCATTTAAAACATCCTTAAAAAGACATAACATCTTTTCGAAACTCAAGTTAAAAGGATGCTTCTTCCCCTTTCCAGAGTGCAGAGAGAATGAGGAGCAGTTGCAGCTCCAAAATGAGTGTACTGTAGCATTTGTGAACCACGTAGGAAAAAGTCCTTTTCCTAAACTGAAGTGCTTGGTCATGCCCAGAATTGACTCATTCTCTGGAAGCAATGTGGTGGGTGAGAGAAGAACCTTTGTGATCAAAATGAGGCCTTCAGAGAGAGGTTCCAAGGTTTTGATTACAGGAATATGTGTGTGGGCCAAAGTGGAGTGGGGGGTGCTGGGAGAGAAGAAAGATGTACTGCTCTTGATCTCAGGGAGAACATCTGGTCAGTTCTGAAGACTGTTGCAGTATAATGAGCTCAGCTCACTCTCCAAGAAGTTTGTCCTTTACAGGAGAAGGGAGCTGCAAGGGGAGGGCTTTGCAATCAGTGATCCAAGCTTGTCTTTGCTCCTGGAGAAAGGAGGTTTGGTCTTAAACAGGACTGGCATTCAGTTCCCTCTCCCACCACAGCCCATCCTGTCACCTTTGGCAGGCAGAGACATCACCTTGAAGAGAAATGGTCCACTTTACCAAATCCTTACCAAACTCCCCGTGCCTCCATGAGTTGCACAAGTGAAAGGGGACCAGGATAGTGCCAATATCCTTTTCTGGATCTTCTTTCATTCTCAATTATGTACTTTCAAGTTCTCTGTGTGGTGGCAGAAGTAACAGCTGAATAACTGTAGGTGGGAAGCCAGGGTGGAACATGCTTACTTTTCCTATATATGCCACTCATTCATCCTTCTCCAAAGGGAGTCAGCTCTGGTGGTTGGGGTTAAATGTTTCAACGTTTGGCTCCTTTAAAGATAACTGTAGGGGATTTTTGTGAAGGATAATAAGTTGGAAAGGGGGAGGAACTCTTTCCCCGTCAACCTTGTTAGTTAGGATATCCCGCTTGTAGTACTAAGACAAACCGGAATGTGAGTTATGAGGTATACCTTCCAGGCTGTTGCAGGAAATAGCTCATTGTTTTGCTTAATATTTTTGGGGTTGTTTTTGTTTAAAAAAGGAAAATAATCATGAAGCCAGAATCTATTTGCAGGGTCTCATGTTTTAAAAAACAGGAAGTCAAAGACTTGCTTTTCTGAGGGAAATGCCTCTGATTTCAATGCTGTTTGTTTAGGGTTTTTCTGAAAGGACTGAGGAAGGAGAAAAGGATGTAAGCAAGTGGTGGGGCTGTTTCCTCTGTTTCTAGAAGGCTCTGTTATGTTTCCTTTGCAATTCCCACCACCACCCCAGGAGGGGTTAATTTATGCCTTGGTTTAGCCCTAGAAGCTATTTTAAGTGCTATGGCTCAGTGGAACATGTGAAATAATGATGACACAGAGTCTCTCTGACCATGTGTAGAGAGCCTTCTTGTCCTGCTGAGGCTGAATCAGGCAGAGCATTAAAATAGTTTCTGGGGGCAATCCAAAGGGCAAAGCAAATTTTCCTTCTGTGTACTACCTAACTCTTAAATTTGCACACAAACTCCATTTACTTCTCAGCCATGAAATTTGCATGCATTTCCCAGGCCAAAAAGTTGTGTAAATGTCCTCAGGGTTTTTTAGACTCCTATAAAAGTGGCAGACTGGGATGGAGCAATTGGAGCACCAGTGGTACCTACATCTCCCCTACTCCATGAGACTCTCATTCACTACATCCCATTCATTTGCCAGGCATCTGCAGTAACTGCAGCAGTAAGTGCTCTGCAAAGGAGCTGCGAGGTAAGGGTGAAAAGCCAATATCTCACCTTTCTCAAGTAGCTGGAGTTGGGGAAGTTGGAATTGTAGCTACCCGCACACTCTTTCAATCTCTGGGTGCTTCTAGATGAGGCTTTCGTTGTTCATGAAATGTTATTGGCTGAGGTGTATGCATGTTTCCAGATGCTGTTGTAATCCACTTGTAACCCTTGTGTGTTTCTTCCCTCCCTCCCTCCCTCCATAAATAACACATTAAGGAGAAAAAGAAAGAATGGCTGCATAGTGTTGGCTGATTGGTACCGCTAGGAACTGTTTGTCTGGAAGCACTTTCTCTCTTTTAGATAGTAAACAATGCCTGCCCTCTGTTCCCACTGGAAGATACAGCCTTCCCAATAATTCTTGTCTTTTTCTTTATTCTGTGTTTCCTATGTGTCCCTTGTGGAGGTGGTGATAGGAAGTAGGAAGGAGAGAGGAAGTATTTTGAAATGAGAGAGAATAGCTTGTGCTCTTGGCTTTCAAAACAAGATAGCACCTCCTTGGGTTTATTTTGTTTTCAGAGGGGTGGTGAGAGTTGTTGTTTAACGTGGAAGCAGAATCCTTCCATCCTTCCTTCTGTTCTTCCTTCTTTCCTTCTTGAACTGGCCTCCACTAGTAAGATCAGAAAGATTTCAATGTAAGTAAAATAAAGATTATTAATTTTTGCAGAATTAGCTGGTCAGTTGGTTTAATTGTCAGGGCTGTCTGCTGATGGAATTGTAGGCCTAGTTTATACATGCAGCCGGATGAAGTGGGTGGTTGGACTATATCCCTTCAGATGAGGATGTCATTTTGTGCCACCTTGTACTAAATGCCTCTCTACAAGTAGAAAACTAGCACACTTTGGAGTGGGCTGCTGAAGCTCAAACACTTTAGCCACCTAATGAGAAGGAAGGACTTATTGGAAAAGACTCTGATGCTGGGAACAATTGAAGGCAAAAGGAAAAGGGGGCAGCAGAGGTTGAGGTGGCTGGATGGGGTCAGTGGAGAGGTGGATGTGGGGTTGGGTGTACCCCGGGGATGGTGGAGGACAGGAGAACCTGGAGGAATGTTGTCCATGGGGTTGCCACGAGTTGGGGAAGACTTTGCGACTGAACAACAAAGCATTATATAACCCAGTTCTGTGGTATGATTTTTAATAGATCATTCTTGCAAGAAGGCATTTTTCTTTTTGTTTTTTTACATGGGAGTGGTAGGGAACATTCCAAAACAAGATTCCTCACCTGCAGTGTGAGGTAGACCAACCTATCACCTCAGCAGGCTCCCCTTTATGTTGTTGCATATGCAAACATAGTTCCATATGACTAGGGAGCATTGAGTGTATCTTTTCACACGGCAGTGTAGTCCTTCCTCACGAAGGCAGATATTTTAATTCTCAGAGAGAATTCTAAACCAATTTGCTTGACCATCCCTGTACTAGCAAAGGACACTAAAAGTATCTGTGTAGATGTAGTAAGTCTTGGCTGCTTCTGTAAATCAACCTGCTCAATCCTTGTGATGTCCAGCCTCCCATCACATTGAATCATCAAATTCTCTTTATGGCTATTTTCTTATAACAAGCACAGGATAGTACTGTAGGTGGACTGCAGAGTTCAGTTTCTTATAGAATAGGGTCAGGAAACCTGTGCCCTAGACCATATGCATCTTTCGGACTAATTTCAAATGCCCTCTGGATGTGGTCAGTTTAGACTTTGGGTAAGAACTTGCTGCCTCTTCCCTGGCAACCTGGCTGGGTGGAAACAAAGAGGGAGAGAGTAAAAACGGGTAGCAGAGAAAGATGGAAAAAGTTGACACACCTATGTTTGTCATGTGGCCCTCCTGTCATATGACCTCAATGGAAAGAAGTTGCCCACCCAGTATGTGAAAGCAAATCAGTTCATACTCTCAAATAGGCAACAAGGTAAAGAATTGTTGGAATATATCTAGAGTAATCTCCAGAGCTTGAAAGTGAAGCTATGATAGTTAAATTGGGTACAATTGTAGTTTCAGATCAAATATAAAGGCAACCCTTGTTCTATAGCTTGCTTAGCAGAAAGAGCAATTCATTCCTCAACTCTGAGGTGTGCTGGGAAGCCACACAATTGCATCCCTGTGTGAGTCATCCACCACGGAGGGTGGTCATGTCAGAAGTCACGTGGCTGAACATTCAGGATGTAGATAGCTGTCCTGTGTGGTTTCAGTACTTCTGGGCTCATGGAGGCCCTGTCATTCATGAATTGCTTTTTGCCCTTCCACTCATATGGAGCCTGGTGGAGGAATAGTAGGCGAGTAGCGCTATAAATTACATGTTGTGTCCATGGGTCAAGAGAGCTGGGCATTGGAGCGCTAATGAATAACATGTGTAAGTCCATTGTTAGCTGTAAAGGATGGGCTAGCAGCTCCATGCTTGGTTATTTAGCAGGAGAGGTGGAGGTTTTCACAGTAGTGAGTGCCATTTCCCTCCTTCCCCAGTTGCTCTAGATAGATGATTCCAGAAGCCTGGCTTGCAACTAATACAGCCCTCTTTGAATGTGTGGTAGGATGTAGAGGGCCTGGTCTATTCTGTATGGTACTCTTCTCTCTCTTCAAGAGGCAGCTAAAGAAAACATTTGGAGACTTCCAAGGCACATACCACCATCCCAAGAAGTTGGGTGGGTTGGAAGCAGTATACAAGCTTCCCTTGCTGTTTTGGCATAGCTAGTGCTTATGCTTACATGACAGGGTGTCATAGTGATTAGAGTATTGGAATGGGACTTGTAGTGGGTTGTAGTGTCCACTTGACTATTAAACTCATTAGATGACTTTGGGCCAATCACTGACACTGACCTACCTCATGGGGTTGTTTTGAGATGAATTGGTGAGAATTATTTAAGTGACCCTTTGTTCCTCATAGAAAATGATGTGGGATATAAATTTAATAAATAAATAATTGCTTTGGTATCTATACCAATTCCAGAAATGTGAAACAGCAGTGTGCGGTAGTGGTTAGAGAGCGGTTCTATGATCAAGATTCAGGATGAGAGATCTGGGCTTCAATGTCCCTGCAGCGATTAAGCCTCAATAATCTCTCTTGGAGGAAAAAGGGAATATAAATACAATAGAAGTAATAAAAGTACAACAGGGAGGTGAAGAAAATAAAAAGCAAACTGCTAAATTCTGCATGAGATAACCCTGATTTATTTTATTAATCTATTTTATGTCTTTAAAAGATTTCTAAGCTGCCTTTTAGGATAGACTCTCCCAAAGCAGTGTATAAAACACTAAAAATCATAAAGCATAATGCAGTAATTGAAACGAAAATAAAAACAAACTTATCAATTGATATGAGATGGTATCATGTGTCCAATAACTCCTGTACAGTCTTAAATTAGTCGTAGGCCAAAGTAAATAATTGAATACTTAAGTCCCATTTGAAGGCCTGTAATGCTGAGCCCTTAATGACATTAGTTGGAACGAGGGTCTACAAATAGGGACTACTACCTGGAGGGCCCTTTCCTTCATAGTCATCACCAAAAGTGTTGTTACAGGTAGGACTTCTCATACTGATCTTAAAGTGTGAACAGATTGCTAAGAGCAAAGACAGTCCTTCAGGTAATCTGATTCTGAACCCAAACCAAGCTGGGCTTTAAAAGCCAATGCCTGCACTCTGATTTGGGCTTTGAAATACATTGTGTGGTTAGATATGTGTGGCTGATAAGATGTAGGTGTCACATGACCATGTAACACTTCCCAGTACTTGAACCACCTTATTTTGTACCAGCCAAAGTTTACAAACCATCTTTAAAGGAGACCTTGCACAGATCACATTGCAGTAATGCAACCTGGATGACATTGGATGGACATGGATATCTGAAGCAAGGTGTCCAGATTGTAGTTGGTGTAGATGCCTAAAATTATAATGCCTTGCAGAACTGTTTACACACATCCCTTTTGCCTTTGAAGCATTTTGTTGTGCTAAACCCGGGATTGAAGTGGATTAATTTGGTATTATTACCCTTGATACTCGCAAGAGATTCAGTACTGAAGGTACAAAATCTTTTTATAGTGGCACAAAATCCAAGTACACATAATGCACCCCCCTCCCGCCACTTGTTGGCTGCAAATTCACCCTCTCCCCTTTATGTGACATGTCCAAATTAGCTCTTGTGCAATCCTCTGCCTCCAGAAGTCAGATACTGTAAGCATAGTGTCGAAAGGAGTCCACCTTTGATCAATCCCAGTGCCACTTGATCTCAGATTAAATTTATCCATTTCTGAAGGCCCCAGCATCTGTTGGAGAGCATATGCAACAGCATCTTGAACACAAAAAGACATGTGGGAGACAGAGTGGAGAAAAGTTCTATGGATGAAACAAAAATGGAACCTTTTGGCTTTGCTGCACAGCACTAAAGTGTGGCCCAAAGCTAACAATGCTCATTGCCCTGAGAATATCATTCCCACAGTGAAGCATGGTGGCAGCATCATATATTGTTGGGATGCTTTTCCTTGGCTGAGACCAGGAAACTGTTCAGGATTGAGGGCATGGAACCAAATACAGGGCAATTTTAGAGGAAACCCCATTTCATTCTGCAATAGACTTGAGACTGGAGCAGACGTTCATTTTCTGGGAGATCAATAACCTTAAACACACAGCCAAAACCAGTGGAAGCTGAGAACTCAATCTGATTAAGAATCTATGGCAAGACTTGAACACTGCTGTTAATCAGGAGCCCCCATCTAACCTGACAGGGTTGAGACACTTTTGGTAGGAAAAATGAGCAAACACTGCAGGATCCAGATGCTGTTAGAGATATACCCAAGAAGACCCACAGCTATAATTGTTGATGTGTTTGCCAAGTACTGACTTGAGGTGAATAGTTAGGTAACCAACAAATGCCAGTTTGTTTACTTAATCCCTATGCCACAATAAAACTATTTTGCACCTACACCATGCCGAGTATCATCTGTAAATCACATGGTAACAGTGCCAATTAAATCCATTTCAGTTCCAAGTTGTAACACAACAAAATGTGGAAAAGTCAGAAGGAAAAGAATAGTTTGGCAAGGCCCTGTATTTCCAGAGCTTGTCTAAAGAAAATCAAAGAGTGTCTCTGAGTTGGTATGGAAAGCAGCCCCATCATGATTGAGTCTGGCTTTTGTGACTACTTGAAATTGGAGAGCTGTACATCTGCAATGGAAAATGTGACTTTTGGTTGGGTTTGAGTCCCTCCTTAATAAAATAAAATAAAATAAACCTGAATTATGTACAAATGGAAGAGTTCTCTAGAAATACCCATAGCCTGGTACCTGGCTTTCTTTTAGAGAAGGTTGTTTTCTTTCCCCTTGAATTGAAATTGAAATTTGCCTGGCACCGATGCTATATGCTATTTGGCACCAGGTCAAGACCTTTTTATTTACCCAGTATTTTAAAGTTTAAATATTTTAATTATGTTTTTATTCTCGGTCATGGGTTATTATTATTATGATGGGTTGTTATGATGATCTTACTATGTTGTATTTATTGGATGATTATTGTAAGCCGTCCAGAGATGTGCAGTATTGGACGGGTTAGAAATACCCCAAACAAACAAACAAACAAATAAATTCTTGAGCCAATTCTGGAATAGATTTGAAATTGAAACTTTTGAAAAATACCTTGAAGTGGTAAAATTCGGCCACATCTGGAAGGCCACTGAACCCCCTCTGCAAAAGTTGGAGCAAGATCGCAGTGAAGTGCTGTGCTTTCAGACTTGAAAGGGATGAAAACCTAAGCCCAAATTGGCAATTGGAGTGTGCAAGGCTCCCAAGGAAGATAGAACTTGGGTAAGGATGTACATGAGCAGAGAGGGAGAGATGCCAGATGGGAATTTGGTGTTGAGTGATGGTGGAAGGCAGCATGGATTGGAATGCTGACGTGCTTTTTAAAAAGATGACTTGCATTAAAAAAATGGTTTCCTTCCTGTATTAACACCCTAGAAGGCACATCAGCTTTCCAAATCGTTTCTTCCATATACGGCTGTCTTGTGTTTGGTTCAGTCACCTACATTTTCTTGGTCATGCCCTCAAAAGGTTTCTCTGCAATTCCAAGGGATCAAGTATGTCCCTGCAGTTGGATGCTGTCCCGTGCCCCATTCTTATAAATTAAGGATCCAAGGAAAGTTTGTGGCTTTCAGTTCCTGGAGTAGAAATATCTGTATTTGCAACTCCTGTCAAGCTTCTTGAATAAAGGAACAGGTTCTAGAACTGATGCTATTGGTTTTTGATGAGCAGACACAAGAAAGAAGCAGGAATGTATAGTGTAATTAAGGTGATTGCGCAGAATGGAGAAACCTGCTCATTACTCTGGTCTTTTTGAGAAACAGCCCAGCATCAAACACAAAAACAAAGCTGATCCACACAGAGTGTGGAAAGTGAGAAGCAGCAGCCTGACACCATGTATAATTAGCATTTTCAAATTGCACACTTACCTTATGCAGGCAGTCAAAAAACTTAGCACTGGACTTGTCCAAAAATAATCAACATGGGGAGGATTTATTTTATAACACGTTCTCCCCACCAAAAGTTATATCTCCCCAGTGGCTATTTACAAAGGTGGTGTATACTGTAAATAGTACGCTTGGGAATAAATAGGCTGTTTTGCCCCCAGCTGCTAAGACGAAAGGGATTACACCCTGCTTCCATCTGCGGCCATGGTCCCAAACCTGAGTTGAGTTTCTGTATGGCTGAATTTCTGAAAAAATGAGGTGGCCAGTGCTGAGCATGCTTATTAAAATGTATGCTTAATGCAACATGTTTCACTCGCCCACGTACTGCAGTGATATGAACCAAGTGGTCATTTGGGAATACCTGGCCTTGCCATGAATGCATGCCTGCTGTTGTGGATAATTCTCCAGAACATGTCACTTGTTGGTAAGGCAGAAATATCTTTGGAAATAATAGAGAAGTCTTCACTTTTCAATCTTAAAGCATAAAACAAAGGTGGGCAACTTGTTGCTTTCCAGATGTTTTGGCCAGCTGCTTCCATCTTCCCCAGCCAGCATAGCCGGGCAGAACATCTGGAGGGCCACAGATTGTCCATCTCTGCTATAAAGACTTAAATAGCTGGGGTTCCTACCTACTCGAAAGCAGGGGTTCAGAACCAAAATTAGGTGGGGAGTCCTCTGCTTGCTACTTGATCGAATTAATTTAATACCAAGCTGAGAGGCAGAGAGAGAATGTATATATTCACATTCCCTTGTTGGGAATGTTGGCACCTGTATGCTGTTCTTCCCTTTATGTTGCAGGGCTGGAAGGGGACTGGGGCCAAGCTTTGCTCCTGTGGGAGGACTCGATTGGGTAGGGCTTTTCCTCCTACGGGGCAGAGTCAGAGTGGTTTTTTGGTTTGCATCTTGGCTGCATCCTTGGTTTGTATCCCAATCTGTTGCAGCAGTGCTTACAGCTATCTTATAAGGCCATGACCAGGATGTTGCTCTGTTTGCTTTGGAAGTTACTGAATCAATATTTGACTACCGTTTTAATGGGGTGTTTATGTCAAGCCTTGTGGAGTCTGCGTGTCATTTTCTTTATTGACATGGCAAACAAGCAAGTGCAAGCAGGTAATGTCAGGAGCCCTGTTGTTTCTCCAAGCAGCTGAAGCTGAAAATCTAGACAGAGACTCTGCTCAAAATTATTATTTTTTATTTTTTACCTTTTACATGGTATTCACATGGAATAATCCTTCTATATGGTAGAAATATAAAATGCTTAAATCTATGCTGTATTTATGCATGTAGAGTGTACAACAATTTTCATGAAAGGAACACATGAGGTCTTTGATGAGACTGTTTCTATCCATGGAATGTCCTTGCTTTTGTTTAAAAGATAGTTTCTATTTTGAACATAATTTCCTCCACTGCTTCTCAATAGCCCAATCTAAGATGTATATGCACAAGTAGAATAGGCTGCAATTCTTGCTTTCCTTCTCTTTCTTTTTCCTCTCATATATTAAAAATATAGTAGATAAATAAATAATGGATATATTTGCTTCCACAAAATGAAGGCATTTATATTTTTACACCTGTCATAATCAGCATGCTTAACTGGGAATAAGCTCTAGTAAAGGTTCTTTTGATATAGATGCATAGAATTGCTCAGTAAATTTCATAACTTAGCCACATAGTCTAATTTAATATATGCTAACAAAGTTAAAGTATGCATTTCACATTGTTAAAGTAGTAAAGTAGTAAGTTTGATAACAAGAGTAATATTGTATATATTTCAGTTTTCACCATTGTACTTTTTCTGAAAATAGACACATTTTCTCCCCATAGTTTCAACATTTCCAGAAATATCACATCTTTAATATAGAGTGACTAATGTAAATTTTCCCAGTATTTCAACAGTTAACTTTTTAATCTTAGTTTTAATACTGCATTTTACTTTGTACTGCTGCTATACCTCTGTGGCAATTTGATTGCAATTGCTATCATTTTATTGGTTTATCGTTTTATATGTTGTTTTCCTATGTTTTAACTTTTGTTAACTGCCCAGAGATCCTGTGGCTATTGAGCAGTATAAAAGTGAAATAAATAACTAAACCATATCCACTAAACCAAGTGGATATGTTAGTTATGTAAGCCAAAGCTACAAATCCTCTTCACGAAAAAGGAAAATTGAGTCTCTCCTATTGCAGTCTTCCCGAAACTGGTGCCCTGAAGCTGTTTCATACCACAGCTCTCAGCATTCCTAAACATTGCCCATGCTGGCTGGGGTTGGTGTGAATCCAAAACATCTGGAGGGCAATAGGCTGGATAAGATACAGTATTGGCAATTACTGTAAGCTTTATTATGAGGTACACAAAATAGCCCTTGTAAATGCTTTAATACACCCTGCTTCCTCTTGTTTTGGCAATTGAATTATAGAAGGATCGGAACCCAGTGGAGAAGGTGTGGTTTGTATGCAGGAAATAACCAGGTTCAGCCCTTACTTTTGTCAGTTAAAAAGATGGTGCGGAGAACCTCTGCCAGAGACTCCTGAGAGGAGGAGGAGGAGCTGCTGCTGCTGCTGCTATTTCTTTACTCCCCCGGAGCCAAAGCTCTCTAGACAGTTATCAGACAATATTGGGCCTGATGGACAAATAACTCATCAGCTTCCTTTGAATCATGGATATCTAGCTCTAAGAATTATCATGCTCTGAGCCTTCTCTTCACATGGAAAATACTTCTCTCCCTGCCTTCCCAGAATTTGAAATTGTCCAACTTGTATAGTCTTGACTGCTGTGAAAGAGATGGGTGCATAGACAGCATGAATTGTGCCTGCTCTTCTAGATATTTGTGCTTGCAGGCTCAGATTCGTGCTGATGGTGCTACAGGGGAGCGGTCATTAGCTCAAAGCTTGCTGCCACACCCTACAATATATAAACGAGCATACTGGTCCCTTGTGTGAAATAGAGCTCAGTGACAGTGCATTTTGGGGGAATACTGAAATTATAATTTGCTTTTCAGAGATTAGTCCTGTCATGGTATTCATAAAGCCAGCAGTGCTGTGACTCTCATTTGCTTGTGAATTCAGGTAATGATTCATTATGAGAGATGGAAACTACTAGTGCTATGGTTCCATTGTCTCGCAGCCTGTGTTTGGCAGAAATGTTTTTAAACATGCCAGCTTGTAAGCATCAATAGAGTCAAGAGGTTTTGCATCACTTTTCCACAATTCTGGCAGTGCCTTCATGCAGCACGGATGTGGCTGAGACACATAGAGGTTTCTTTGTCTGAGCTCCATAGTCCCTTTGGAACACAAAAAATGAACATTTTTAAAAAGCAAAGTTAGCAACTTGCTTGATAAGAAAGGCAGACTTATGCCCCCCTGTTAGCCACTGGCTGTGCTGCTGTGATGTCACTGAAGTATTGTGTGCAATAGAAAGTTCCAGCATCTGTGAGGGAACAACTTAGTTCAGTGTGGCTTGGAGTAAAGACTCACAAAAGAGCAAGATTTGCCTCATATTGCTGACACTAAGACAAAGGGGGGTAGGCAAGGGGGCTGGGGACTAAGAAGCTGTGTTGTACTGTGATCCAAGATATAGGGAAATTGCTGCTGAAGAGAAGTAACATGGAAGAAACTGTAGAATAGAAATAAAGGCATTAAGGAAAGTGAAGTGGGAGGGAATGGAGGAAAGGAACATGTAACAACTTCACTCAGAGGACGTTTCTAGCCAAAGAGAGAGATAGTGAGAGCAAGGAGAATGACTCAAGTTAAAGACATGTATTGCTTAAAAAAACAACCCAAACTGCAAGTCTTTTGAAGCTAGTTTTAGTACCATCCTGTGGTCAATAATTGAGCAACTTTATTTCTGTTTCTGTAGACTGGAAGGGATCGGTGGGTGGGTGACTGGCCAGATTCAAACTAATGTTCCCACCCTCTAGCTCTGGTTTTCAGCAAGAACTTGTGCCATCTATACATAGTCCAGGTGTATTTGACGTGCTGGACTTGCATGTGTGAGATGCCTTCCCTGTTCCTTCCCTGTTGGCATTCTAGACTCTCATTTTTCAGACAGCTGATCTTGGGGGGAGTTGTCAATTCCAGCTCTGCTCTTTGACTTGCTTCTCCCACCTTCTCTGTTTTATCTCCTCCTCCTCTACATTAAAATCAGGGGCTTGGTTTGACTGATGTGTGCTGCGTGTGGCAAAAATAAGAGAGGAATTGGTAGTTAGTCTGGGTACTTGGAGGGCCCCAAGTGCTGAGCAATCAGAAGGCATTGTGGAAAAGTTCTGACTCTTTTTCCTTAACAGATATTTCATGTTGGGAAAAAGATGGAAGAAGTAACAGGAAAACATGGGAATCCTACAAGCAGAGGACAAAATCAACTGGACCCCCTATAAAATTCTGAGAAAGGGGCAGGGTGATGGTGAGAGAGAAGCCTTTATAGTAGAAATCAATAATACAGTAAACATTAGAGCTACTCTCCTTCCCCACTGAATTGAGACAGTAGCATTGGGGGGCATAAAGGGTGCAATGTTAAGCAATTTGAGTTACCATCTTTAAGCATATTTATTCTTCATGTTTGGCAATTGTGGTATATTGTGCTAGTTTAGATTATGGTAGATTAATATTGGCGGCCTTTGTATCATCTGTGGGACTCTACTCTGAGTTAGCCTTTTACCTTCACGTAGCAGCATTCTTACAACATGGAATGGAAAGGCATTTGGATGCCAGGAAGTACTTTCTGACAGTTAGGAACCCAAGAGTATGGAATGGGCTTCCACGGGAGGTGGTTGAGGCCCTGTTGGTGAGGGTGTTCAAAGATAGGCTGGACATGCACATGGCAGGCATGTCGTGAGTGGAGCCGGCTGGAGCCTGGGGTCAGACTAGATGGCCTGGGCAGCCCCTTCTGACTCGCTCAACCAAAAAAAAAAAAAAAGTCTGAATTGCTCAATTGCTTGGATATATTGATACAACTTCATTATGATGATATCTTTTCTTCTCATTACTTTGCTCCTTAACTTGTACTTTTTCTCCACCTCTATCTGTGCACCTGGTTTGTGGATGTTAAGAGTCAGTGTTGGAGCTGGTGCTGCAACACCATATCCTCTGGATTTAGAGCAATACCTCAAAGAAGTTGAGTACCAATCCCTGTTGATCCTCAGAGCTCTTTAACATTTTTGTTTTGTTAAAGAGATTTAAAATGCTTTTTCTGTACTTGACTATGTTAATCAGGGCTTAAACCTGGGGCTCAGCCCTGAAACCATTTTTCAAGGCCAAGATTCAGTCCCAAATATGACTGTTGAAGGAGAGAGTTTTTTCAAGCAGGCACAGAATGCCTTTCCTTTGTCAATAGAGATAACACATCCCCCAAAATCAGAGACTGTTAAGATTACCATTTGGCCACCTCAGGATTAAAAGTCCAATGGAGAAAGAGGAAATGCAGAGCTGTGCAACACAGAGGGGGAGGAAGTGGCATTGGGTTGGCACCACCACCTGTCCTAAGCCCAGAAGTTTAGTGCAGAACAAGGATTCTTGGCTTTTCTGCCACAAATGTCCAATCCACTGGAGAAGTCCCATTTCATAGTTGGAGAGCTGCTGTATTAGAAACAGAGGCTCTTTTTACAGTTAAGAGAAGTGACTTTGCAGGCTGCCAAACAGGATTATCCTACTTGTAGGGTCAGTTCGTTGGTGTAAGTTAATTGTGACTTGGAGAGACTGATTTCGTATATGCTATTCTCTATCTAGCTCTAAAACTTGATCATATTCCCAGAAATATGGGTAGGGTAAAGTCTTTGTTAAGGCTAATCAAAATGTCACATCACTATGTGCAGGCGTATGAGTTCCCAAAATCTGTCATGCTGGATGTTAATACAAAGCAGTTGCAGTGAGGAAAGGAAATAAAAAATAAGGCATGATATTTAAGCCCCAAAGTTAATAGCTTGTATTTGTTTTACAAAGGGGTGCAGGAGAAATTGTTTAAATTGAATCAGCTTCTGTTAAATAAATGTCGGCATGCACTGAGGGCTACTGGAACAAAGAATAACAATGATTACTCTCCTTCAACAACAACAACAACAAAAACATCTAGACCAACTTTCTCCAATGTGGTGCTGTTTACATGTTTGATTGCAACTCCCATCAGCCCCAGGCAGCATAATCAATGGATAGAGGTGATGGGAATTGTCGCTCAAAACAACTGGAGATCACTGCATTGAAAAAGACTAGTGTAAGGCTTTATTGCTCTCCCTGTGTCTTGGCATAGGTGAGACAGGTTGAATTAAAAAACTACTTTTGGCCATGGCTGGTGTCGGGAATCACAAGTCCCAGGGGGCAATCTGATTTTGCACCCAAGTTTATTTGACCATATCTTTTAGCTTTCTAAATTATCTCTTCATTGGAACCACAGTGTTTATCAGAACCGCTGTGGAGAAAGAGGTGGAGAAAGAGAGAAAAGAAAGGGAGACTGCTAAAGCTTATCCTTCCCAGAATATTAGGTGAGATTAAGGTCAGATAAATGAGATTTTAACAGGAATTTCTGGCAAGAAAGTTTGGGCTGTGACATTAACTGAATTTCAAGCCTTATATGGGGAAAATGTATCCTGCTCCCCCCTGAGGTAGGAATTTCTGAATGTGATGCAGTCTTGGATAAGGAGGGTTGGGGAGAACCCCCTTTGGAGCATGCAGAGGCTGGGCTGCAAGTGACATTGTCCAGATACTTGAGGATCCCCGCAAGTAATCTTCTCCGCCATGTTGGGTGTGAAGGTACTCTGTGATGTTTTGCACACAAGACTGTGAAGTTCCATGTTTCACAGAGAAACATAGAAACAGCGAGTCAGAAGGGACCCCCAGCTCTAGCTGGCTCCACTCATGACATGCCTACCATGTGCATGTCTAGCCTATCCTTGAACACCCTCACCAAAGGGGCCTCGGCCACCTCCTGTCGAAGCCCATTCCATACCCTTGGGGTCATAACGGTCAGGAAGTACTTCCTGGCATCCAGATTGAACCTTGGTTCCCTGGGCTTTGCTTCGTTGGAGTGCGTCCTGCCCTCTTCCGGAGGGGAAAACAGGTCTACCTGCCTCTGTGTGACACCCCCTCACTGAACACAATACTCCAGTTGCAGGTGCACCAGAGTCATATAGAGTGGTAGTAATACCTCTCTTGATCTAGAAGCCACACTTGTGGCTGTGCAGCCAAAGGTGGTGTTCGCCCTCTTGACCACCGCGTCACACTAGTGATCCATGTTTAGCCTGCAGTCAACCAGTACCCCGAGATCCCTTTCACAAGTGCTGCTCTCCAGCCACTTGTTCCCTAACCTGTATTTATGACACCCATTCCTGTGCCCCAAGTGTAAGACCTTATCCACATTGAACGCCATCCTGTTGTCTCCTGCCCACTTCCGTAGTCTGTCCAGATCCTTTTGGATCTGGAGTACCTGCTTCTCAGTTCTGGCCACAGCCCCAGTTTTAGTATTGTCTGTGAATTTGATCAGAAGACTGTTCACCCCTTCTTCCACGTCATTGATGAAAAGATTGAACAGGATCAGCCCCAGGGCAGTGCAAACAGGAAGCTCCTGGGAATCAGCTAGCATGACCTCAACAGGCAGCATGATCTGGTGGGAACAGGTTTGCTGGGTGGGCTTGATCATGCTGGGTCTGAAACCTGCCTTGAAAGTGGCCAATTTGGGCCACTATATAGCCAAAACAACTCGGGGCAGAGACAGAGGTTAGGTGAGTTGCAAGCTAAGATCTCAAACTGGCTAAAAGCGGCTGAGTTTGTAACCAGTCTTGAAAGCCAAATTCCCACAAAGTCAATGTTAATGGGCAGATAGTCTGAACAAGGGGGTGGTTAATGGGAATTGGGAAGCAGGGGAATGCAGGGCACAAGGGGCCTAATGACTGGAGCTTCCGGACCTGTGTGCATTTTTCCGGTGTGGTAAACCATAGAACTGTGGGTGGTCGTCATCTTTGTGGGAAAAAAAAACCTTCCTGAGTGACCCTGGTTGGTCATTGGCTCTGTGCAGGAAGGAACACAAAGGGCTTCCTTTTCCAGCTGAGCAACAACAAACGCTGGCATATTCATGCATCCTTGGTCATACCTCCTGGCTTTTCATTCAGTCCTGTCTTGCTTTTTGGCTCTGACTTCTTGTTTTGCACTTTTGGCTTGTTCCGTGGCCTCCAAGTTCCTGACTCGTCTAAAACTGCTGCCCATGGCCTATCCATGACACTTAGCTCAAGATCTAGAGGAACATTTTTCAGGTAACAACTCAGGTCTGTCCTGGAAGTATTTATAATAGCTTGCACTGGGCATGAATTGTTTTTAAGTCATGCTGTTAGCCTGAAAGTGCAGTGCTACCACCACTTATTCCTCCTTTCTACAGTTTGCTTTTTCTGTTCTAGGGTGTCTGCACACAATGAACATCTCTGCTGTGATATTGCAAGTGCTTCTTCCTAGCTGTTCTCCTGTAGATGGAGAGGGCAACTAGAATGGTGGGAGTGTGGGAAGAGGCTGTCATTGTAGATGAAGTGATCCTTTCCCTCATCTGCTGACCTTACATCCCTGGAACATTGGAGGCTTGGGTTCAGAATGTGGTGCATCTCTGGAGCTTTAGGGATGATATCCTCTCTTTTAGCTGCTAGTGCTTGTACAGTAAAATGGAGTCACACATTTTGAAGTGTGTTTAATTGGCAAAGTACTGCTATGTGCATGATGACATGGGGCACTGCTGTACCTGAGAAGGGCACAGCAAAGCAAAGACACCTTTGCAGAGCACCAGAGGTGTAGAACATGCAGTCATGCGCACACAGAGAAAGACACAAACATAAATCCTTGCAGAAATAATCCTAGTTTGGTCAGTGTTCTTCTTGCTTGCAGATTGCAGTGTCCTGATTGTAAGATGATCTCAACTGATCACTTTAAAAATTGTCTGGCAAAATTGGGCCAGTTTCAAGATTTGTTGGGCCAACTGGCTAAGATCTCCAGTGACCTCCTAGTCTGAGTGCCATGGGGGTAGTCACCTGATGAGGATTCATTTCTGGATCACTGTTCTTTCTGTGTGTCACAGCCTTTTATTTTTTCATCTCTTCCCAGCCGTCTCACAGCCTTCAGAGTATGACATAACCAAGCTTTGTGTCTGTGCCAGGAGGTAAATGCATGTCATTCTGTTGCCTAATGGGCCAGCTGCAGATGTGAGAACAGGATGTGTGCATGGAAGAGCTTGCTCTGCGGGTTGCATAGGTCTGTCCCTGAAACTGCAGGGGCAGGAGGTTAGGCAGCAACCATAAGCCATGTAATGCCACAACAACTGGTCCCTTGGGATGAGATGTGTCTTTTGTTAACTCTAGGGAAAAAGCTAGCAATCTTGGCTCTGTCTCCTAAAGATACAGTCATGGTTTTGTTCACCAAAGATATATTTTTTTAAAGTTTGAGGCTATCTGAGAATGTACAACGTTTTGGGGGAAAACTCTCCAAATCTTCCAGATAAATGTACCCTGTGTTGCTTTAGGGTGCAATCCTATGGGTGTTTAGACAGACAAAAGTCCCACAATTTCCAGCATGGCCCAGCCATTATCTGTCTAAACATCCATAAGGCTGCATTTGTAGTGTATTTAAAATATGTGCCACTCTTCATATTCCCAGGGTGATTCAAAACAGCATGGAACACAGAAATAAAAACACTATAGTAAATTAGTCAAGTTCTAAGCTCATCATTTAGAATTTAGTTTAGAAGTTGAGCTTAAGATGCCTGAGTAAATGAACATGTTTTTACTTGTGTCTGATAACAGTGTTGGTATCCAGCAAGCCTCACTGTGGAGGGCACACTGTAGCATAAGAAAGAGGACCCTGTTGACTTCTGTCTCATTTTTGATGGGGGAAGCACATTGAGGATAGCCTAATTTGAAATGTTGGTAATGTCAGTGTAAACAGGTTTGGTGTGAGATTATATGGTCCTTTGGTTTGTGAAATTCGGTGAAAATGTATTGAGCAGCAGCGCTATAAATTGTGAAGTTAGGAGCTGAGTGCTTCTCTCTAGCTGAAAAAATTTGGGTGTTAAGGGATTTTCAGAGCTTCAGAATCTCATGCCAAGGGACCAAATCCAGCCCAGTCTGGCTTCTTCTCCTTTGAAACTTTGAGATGCCTCTCTTAAGGCTTAGTTACTGGCAGTAAGAGCTTTAAGCTAAAATAGGCTGGCATTTTTGACTCTGCCTGTTTCATCTTCAGCTCCTGTCACTGGAACATGACCTCTAAGAGCTTCTCTGAAATAGAAATCAGTTCTTGAGCTAAAAGAGTTCAGCACTTCCTGTGCAGTTTACTGAAAAATCAACACTTTTTTCTAGTTTGTTGGGAATTTATTTATTCTATATTTCTATCCTGCCCAATAGCTGTAGCTCTCTGGTGGTTTAGGATATTTCATAATAATAAAATATCCTTCTTTCACAATTGTTGTGGCTGCTAGTCACAAAGTTGTGTCCGACCCATCACGACCCCATGGAAGACCCTCTAGGCCTTCCTTTCCTCCACCATCCTCCGGAGTCCACTTAAGCTCACACCAATTGCTTCAGTGACTCCATCTAGCCACCTCATCCTCTGCCATCCCCTTCTTCTTTTGCTGTCAATTGTTCCCAGCATTAGGCTCTTCTTCAGTGAGTCCTTCCTTCTCATTAGGTGGCCAAAGTATTTGAGTTTCATCTTCAGTATCTGACCTTCTAAAGGGCAGTCAGGGTTGATCTCCTCTAGGACTGACTGGTTTGATCCCTTTGTGGTCCAAGGGACTCGCAGGAGTCTTCTCCAGCATCTTTCACAATACAAAGACTTAAAAACAAATAGAAACAGCTAAAGCAACATAAGAGAAAGTATATAGTTGTAAAACATCTGCAATGGTTTAATGTATGTCCTTAAATGCCTTAGCTAAAGGGCTGTTTTAATCTGGTGCCAAAAATATCAAGGTTGGAGTCAGGTAGGCCTCAATAGGAGGTAATACCTTTGTTGGGGGGCCACCACTGAGAAAACCGTCAGTCTTGCTGGTGCTCCCCAAGCTTGTCTTGGAATTGGCATTCAGAGGAAGACCCTGGATGTTAAGCATGGTATCCAGGTAGATTGTGGTTGGGAGAGGTATTCCATCAGATATTTCAGTTCCAAGCTGTGAAAAGTTTTATATGTTAAAACCTTCAGGGGGAGTGCAAACTGAACCGGAACAGTTACCAGCTGAAGCTCATCCAATAAAACTGGCCCGAGCTGTGTTCTGCATGCTTTGTCTGATTTAGCCACTATGGAGTCTAAATCTTGGTGGATTCAAGAGATTTTTTTCTTGGAAGTGTCCAGCAGATATATTATAGTGGTCTTTAGACAGGGCTAGGATATCCTTGAGGCCAGCAAGTAATAGGCCTCAAATGACCCTAAAAAGCTCTGCTGAGCAAGAAATAGAAGATTGAATAGAAGTTGTGAGATCTTGGGGGGGGGGGGTTTATTGCCATTAGCACCTTTAAATATGCCTGATTGTAGGCACATACCAGTGATTGGTTACATCTTCTAGAAATTTTTCCATTTGCACTCAAGCTGTCTCCTGTGTTTTACTGCTTTCAGCTCCGATGTATACAACAGAGTTGTACAAGCTTTATAACAGGAAGGGCATGTAGGAGCAATTGGGTCACCCGCATGGATCATCTCTGTGTTCCATAGTTCAACCAGGTCTTCGGCAGGTGTGCCATCCATATTAGCTAGAACTCCCCCCAAAGAGCCCTCTGGAAGCTATCTGGATTCAGTAGCATCCAGATGCAGACTACTTAATAGGTCACTCACCCTGGGAAAGCTGCCATCAGTCTAAATCATAGCAGGTAGTGATCTAACCATCACAAGTGGATTAGTTCAAAGACCCCCACACTCACAGCATCATCCTCAGCCAGAAAACCTCAAGTCTAGAGGATGTCCTGCTACATGCATTGCAGTGATGACAAGTTGGGGAACCCATGGCTATCATGCAGGCCATGAAATCCTAAGCCACCCCAGACAAGATGCTCTCAGCATGAATGTTGAAATCCCATACAACCAGCAGCCTGGGGTACTCCAACATTATAGACAAGACCACCGTTGTCAGCTCAGGTAGGGAGACTGATGCAGAGTGGGCAGCACACCAGCAGAATCTCCAGTCAATGGCTAGAATGTATAGATATCCCCCTTGGTAGGTGAGAAGGAGCTGTTAACATGTCACTAATTAATCCAGTGTGATGTGAGGATCAGAGCTTGCAATAGTGTAAATATGTTATTTCTAAAACGTGGTCCAGCTGCTTATTAACCTGCAAGCCCTGTTATAAGGAGAAGAACACTGCTTGCCTTTCTTCCAGCCCATAAGCTGTGATCTCATAAATAGAGTTCTGCTTGTGTGTGTGAAAAATATACTAGCTTTCTATTGTGTGACCTTGAAGCTGCCTTCAAAAACTAAAACAAGGACATTATTCCTGCCCCGACCCCACTCTTGGTGTCACTGGTGGCTGGACTATCCAGCATCTTTGCTCCCATTCTAACATTGTCCCCAGGTACATAATTTCCCTCTGCTCCACCCATCCTCTTGCTGAATATGGAATAAAATAAAGAGGTACACAGGTTTTTTGGGGAAATGGGGGGAGGGTGGCTTGAGAATTAAGGGTGCTGCAATATTTGTAGCTCTTACCTCTTCGTCTATAGAGCCCTGCTTATCCCGAAGTATGAAGTATAGCATTTTCTGTACCAAGAAATACTTGAAGTATTGGTGTTTGGGGGAAGCTACATAGTGTAGCTTGTGGAAAGGGTGTCCACATCAGCATATCTGAGGTTTTCTTCCATTATGGCCAATGGTGGCCATGGTTGTCCTCTTCTCTTTCCCTCACTTTATCTAGAGTTATTAGAAACTTCCACAGATATCAGCAGGAAGTATGGAATTGCTCCTCTCTACCAAATTTCCCTTAGGAATGACTCAGTGGAAGGATCGGAAGGGTTTTACTCACTTGTTCTTATTATATGAGTGTGAGAACTAATTCTCTTGCAGGTCAAGCCAGTTGACTGTGGCTCAGGAAAAAGGGGGTGATTTCCTCTAGTATGTTCCTTGGTTTGCTCATTTGAGTCATCTGGAGCCCAGGTGCTCTGCAGGCATCTTTCTGCATAGTACACCTGGTGTCTGTGTCCCAGATAAAGGGATAAGCAGCCATATTTAAGTCAAGATGGAGGAGGAAGTTTATCCAATTTAGGATTCCTTCTCTTGATTGCTGAAATGGAAGTGGGAGACCTGAGCTGCAGTGCATGGCACTGTAGGCTGACCTGAACCATTCTGTAGGGGACGGAATAGAAAAGCTTTTAATAAATAAATAGGCACTGCTACACTGACCAGGCAAGGGAAGAAGGCCAGGATTCTAGTACTTATACCAGTGTGGAATACTACCAATCCATACTACCTGGCAATCACATGGGTGAATGTTAAACAGCCATCTTCCCTCAGTGCCTGAAAAGTGCTCTGAGACTTTGAAACACACAGTTCCAGGCACCCAAATAGATTAATTTCAGCCATAGCCCATGAGTTCCCGGTCTTAGTCCTTAAAGATTTCCCTCTTTGTAGGTTGGGAATTGGCATTCTCAACGTGGCATGGGGAGGAAGTATTTTATTGCTCATCATCAGGGTGTTGTTGAATAGGCGCTGATCACACAGCCATGTTGCAGACAGCATTCCAGATTTCAGCTTGCCCTGGAAAACTGGGAAATAATCTCAAGAAGCCTACAGTTATTTTAGGAAAATATGCCAAATTGTGCTCATGATAAATTAAGCAATTTTGTTGACCTTGCAGGAAGATACTGGCATTCCTTGTGACAAATGAGGAACAAATATGCATTTGCTGCACCATAAGCAGGTGATCTGAATCAGTTTATAGCTATCCTGTTTCAAGAATTTGCCACTTTGAATCAGCAGAGGGCTCTGCAGTCCATGGGGAAGCTGCTGAGAGAACTGTGTGTATTTGGGAGAGGGAGAGGGAGAGAAGCTTGGTGATAGAGTTGCATTCTGGGAAATTTCTGCTTTCTGTCAGCGTGACTGTCTATTTAGGGCACTCCTTTGCAAAACTCCCAAGTATGTTGGAAGAAGTCCAGCTGCTCCAGCGTTCCTGTGTGTAGAATTTGCCCTGATGAACACTGCCTGACCTTTTTCCTGTTTCAAGCTGTTAAGAACTATATTGTGGATGGGAGAGAACCCCAGGCCTCTGATGCTTAATTTTTACATGTTCATTTACTTAGGTGAGGGACATCCCAAATCAAGAAAGGGGGCATTTTAAAGATCAAACTCTTTTTAATAATCCTTTCGGTGTAAACCTCCAATGACATGTCTCAGTGAAATCAAAAGGGAGCCACCATCTAGGTACTGTTACCTGCAGTGCCCTGCTCCCCTTCCTCCTGAAATTGAAGGACGTTAGCCTGACTTTCTCCGTATCATGTGTTTTCTGCTTCAAAGATTATTTTCTAAAAAAAGAAATGTGAGAATAAAGGCATTGACTAAGGAATGCATGTACTTCTCGACTTCTGAAATGCAAGGTATTGGGCCATAGTTTTGCATGAATGGTACCTGCTCTCCCATGAAAACTTGTCTTTCTTTGACATAATGTGAGGAACTAAGTATAGTTAATCAGGGAGGAAGGGAAGGTAATCTTTGAAAGTAATTTCTTCTGGAATTTCTGCTTCTTGTGTTCTAGGTTTGAGCCCTTGAGCATTGAAAGCAAGTTTTCTGGTTTAGCCATAATGAGTCCTCTGATCTTAGAGTAAGTCCAGTTGCCACACCTTAAATCCTGCCTCACGCCTGCCTGTCTCTTGCAGTTTCTCTGTCTCAAGACAAAGATGTGCCCTCACTAAACAATGTGTGGCACAGGATTTTGTGCATTGGGCTTTCCTCTTTGCAGTAAACACTTTCACTGCTACATGGTGGTTCAGTGTTGGTGGGGGAAAGAAAGCTGCTCCAGTTTGTCCACTTCTTACTTTATGTACAGCAAGGTAAATCTCAAAAACAATGTCATGGAAGGGAACAGAATTAATTTAGATACTTAGCAAATAATTGGAGTTGTTCTTCATGATCTCTGTGCATTACATATATGGAATCTTATGGCAACTTGTGACACAGAAGTGAGAATTTTTGTGTTGGCAACCCACACAACTGACAAAACTCCTTATGAATTTAAACTTGTTCATTCTGCATGCATTTATTTATTTTAATGTTTATGTCTGTTTACATTCCCCTAGCATAATGCATACTAATTGGCATCCCTTTTTAAAGTTATTATACCAACATTGGTGTTTTGGTCCCTTTCATTGCTTGTTGAGATGTCAGTGTAACAGTTTTACCTTTAAAAAATCATTTTTGTGAGCATAGTCACATGTTACTTCCCCAGAAAAAACAAATGTTTAGGACCCAGTGCTGAACCTTATGCTTGAACGACAAACATAAAGGTGGAAAAGAGGCTCCTTATATTTCAAGTATGGCTGGGTGAGGCTGCTGCTGCTTTTTTCTTTAAATAGTCTTGCTGCACAGTTGGGGAAACAAAGGCTTTTTTTCCTCATCCCCTCCCTGCTCAGCCTTCTTGTGTCAGCGCTGACAGCTGTGCGGTGGGAAAAAGCCTTGCCTTGTTTGTTCCTCAAGCTCTGTAACTTGGGCTTGTTGAGACATGTGAGGAAAAGAGGATGGGGTGAATCAGAACAGGGCATAAGGCTGTGGTTTTGCATATGCCATCCTGAGGCAGGGAAGGGCCTCACAAAAGTGATGCTTTTGGAGGATTTTGTGGCTTTGATGGTAGCAGCGGAGTGGCAGGTGTAGGAGAAGCAGGGGATAAATGCCTGTGGAGCAAGTTTATGACAGCACAGCAGCCATGTTTGGTTTTGTGAGAGAAGCCACTGTGGCAGCCCTCCGATTGGTTTTGTGAAGGCATTGTTGCAGGTTCCTCAGTGATGTGAATGAGAACTTGCGCTTGCTAAGGGCTTACTGGGCTGCCAGAAACCCATTTCTGTGCTGTACCATGTCAGACTGCTGGTGGAGGCTCAATTGACCAAATGCCCAATCAGTCAATAGCTATTTAAATCTCTATATTTATTCTTGCACAATATCAAAGTGCATAACAAGAATGAAAATGCTAGGTTTGAAATCCATGAGATGTGCTTTTTGCATGTGGAAAGATTTTTATTTTATTTATTACCAGGCAAGTTACTTGAAACTTAAACTGAATGACTTATTTGGTAAAGAATGCTGGAGAGATTATTACCGCTTATTATCTTGACAGACCATTCCTAAGGTAGTGGTGGTGGTGATAAGGGAAGATTCCTACCACGGACACTCCAGGGAGAGAAAAATAGGTATTCCAGTGCCACAGCTAATGCATTTCAGTGTTTCTGGAGGCATTCTGTGGGAATGAGAAGGATTTATTTGGGTTGGTTTTGCTTTGCTTTGCATGGTGAAATGCATTGTCATGTGAGCTTCCCACAGGCAGTTTAAAGTGGCCCAGGTACCAGTTTATCATTTCTGTAAGTGCCAACCCAAACATTATACAACAGATGTACAGAAGAAGGAAAGAAAGAAAAACAACTGTGGGAGGCTATGATTGGGAGTGGAGGAAAGGAAGGAGCAAAAGAAACATTTAATACAGGGGTGGTAGCAGGATGGGTAAAAATCAGTGATTTTTTTTTAAATCAGATTTTTAAATTGAAATTGGTGTTTTAAATTTGCATTAGATTTGGGTTTTTTAAAAAGGGTTTTTAAAAATAAAATGCTTTTTGAGGAAAAATCTATCTAAAGATAGTTTCCTGTTTAAGAAACATTATAGTCCAAGGGATTCTTTTTAAATTATGTAGCATGAAGCTATATATTCGTGCAGTGTTCAGATTTTTTGGTAAATGAATTTCATTAATCCATTCACAATGTCATGCTCTTCCAGAAGTTTCTGTAAAGATTATTGGGCTTTTTTTCTGTCTAGAAGATACTGTCACAGATGCTTGGGTTTGATTGGCATAAAGGCAGCATGCTTAAAATGTTGTGGAAAAACAAAGTGCTGGGCTGAACATAGCTTTATATTGGGAACGATTTCCTGGCAATAACCCAAAGTTTATTAAGGGTTCACAACTCCAATTCCTTACAAATAAGTAACTTTATGGGCAATTATTGGCATGGGAAAGCACAAATGAAATAGATTGCACCAAAACAAAACATGAAGCTAGATACAATGCTAGAACATCTCAAAGACAGCAGCCTCCTGGTTGTGTCAATATATGAACTGTTGTAGCCAAAAGTATCTGGAAACTGATCCTGTTGGTATGTGGAATTGTGTGGCGAGTCTCTGAAATTTAAAAAGGAATATAGTTAAATTATGGAATTAAGCAGCCAGAGTTCCATAGAGTTAACCTGAGAACCTGTTTTCCGTGGCAGCAGTTAACCTCTGAGAATGCACAGAGTCTTGCATTCTCATCCCTGAGACACTAGAACTAATCTCTATATATCTGGAGTTAGCTCAGACAAATCAGGGAGTAATAGCAGCTTGCATTTTATAACGTTATTCAACATTTATATGCCACGTATCAGGAGTTTAACACACTCTGCATACTTAAGATACTGGCTCTGTGTTACATTTATC
Source organism: Varanus komodoensis (assembly GCF_004798865.1). NCBI lineage: Eukaryota > Metazoa > Chordata > Lepidosauria > Squamata > Varanidae > Varanus > Varanus komodoensis. The sequence continues at coordinate 1,167,287 of NW_025336011.1, read as the reverse complement.
ACATGAAAAGAAAATGCACAGAAGGCCGAACATCAGCCCTACTTGGGCATCCTGCTCCATGCAATTAACACTGTAGGAAGCAGGCTGAGCAATTAGGCTTTTCCACCACAGAAGGGAGCTTATATTTGTAGAACTTATTTCTTCAGATCTTTCCCCAGACAATGTGGGCAGGAGCGCCTTGACAATATGGGAAGTGGGTGGTACAGATGAATGGACTTCAGGCTGCAGGTGGCAGATCACATTTTAACAACATGCTTACTTGTTCTTTGTAAATCTAACTCCCTGTAAATAGAAAACCAGCATAGCAGGAGAGTGCTGGGCCAAAAACTTCATCCTTGTGCTCATGTTCTACATGCAGAAAGTTTTTATATAGAAAGTGATTCAAAGCTGTCAGCTCCTACTTGGCATTCTGCTGCATTAATAGACTCAGACTGCCAGTGATACTTCTCCGGCTATTGTTTATCTATGTAATGCCTACCTTATATCACCTTTAGAGAAGAGTGCCTGCTTGAGTTAATTTTCCCTAAGGGATTGGAGAGGAACAGGAACAATTAGCTGCTAAGGAGAGATCAGATAACCACAGATAAAGGGAGAATTTGGCTTTAATGTCTACTGCAGGTTACCCTGCCTGTTTTCAGGAGCTGCTACCACTCTCACCTCCAGCTGTTTTCCAAAACCTGCCCACCTAAACTTTTCCCACCTGCAAGGAAAACATTCCATATCTTTCACACACAGCTGTAAAAAAGCAGGTGAGGGCCACTTTGTAGGCAAATAGCTGTTAGATAAAGAGTTAAGCCACAGGTAGGGAACCTAGAGCACTCCAGGTGCTTTGGACTGCAATCGCCACAAGCTCAGCCTGCATAGCCAATTGTCAGGGATCATCAAATATGACAGGAGATGGCAGGAGATGTGCCAAAGATCTAGAGGGCACCATATGACTACCACCCAGTGTGGCTATGAATTAAATCTAATCTATTTAATTCACTAATCATGATTTTCTACATAATTTGCATGTGTACCTGCCTTACTCATAGGTAGAAGAACTCATTAAATCAGGGGTCCTCAAACTTTTTCAACAGGGGGCCAGTTGAAAGGTGCCAGCGATAGGCGTGGGCTGCCAAGGCGGTGCAGGTGGGGGGTGCGGGCCGGTGCAGGGGTGGGCAGGTGTGTGCACGGAAGGCAGGGGTGGGCGCGCACAGAGATCCTTTTCTCTGAATGAGTCCAAAATGATCTCCGCACGAGCAAGCCAAAACCTCTGTGGCGGGCCAGATAAATGGGCATGGCAGGCTGTAGTTTGAGGACCCATGCATTAAATATTCCCAAACTGGGTCTCTTTTACAGCCTGCTGCCATTATAGAAACATAGAAATAGAGCGAGTAAGAAGGGGCCTCCCGAGCCATCTAGTCTGACCCCCGGCTCTAGCCAGCTCCGCTCATGACATGCCTTCCATGTGCATGTCTAGCCTATCCTTGAACAAGGATTATAGGTCTTCCTCTCCAGTGAAAGAATAATATGGATAAACCTCTGGTGAAGAATCTCCACAAAAAGATTCAAAGGCTTGTGCAGTATTCTGCTCAAAAGGTTTCACTTTCATTTTTACTGTTTATCCCTCCCTCCTTATACTTAGCATCTTGTGCAGATCTGTTCCACTCCCAACAATCTTGACTCTTTTTAACTTAGCACTTAAGAGGTAAGGGTTTGTTGCTGTGTACATAGATTTGCAAAGGTACAATGGAATTAAGGTCTTTTTCTCAACTGTGTATGTTTATTTTATTACACATTTGTTGTGAAGAAGAGGCATATGAATCTTGACTACAGGTCAAGATTCATAGAAATTCAGACTCATTTGAATCCATTGCAGAATTCTTCAAATTCCTACTTAAGTGTATACCTTAAAATATAGATTATTTATTATTATTATTATTATTATTATTATTATTATTATTATTATTATTATTATAACATTTCTATGCCGCCCCTTGCCGAAATCTCGGGGCGGCTTACAACACGATAAAATACATTGAAATACAATAGCACATAATAAATTACCATTAAATACAAAAATACAAAAAATACATTGATTTACAAATATAAGATTAAAATTATCAGTATAAATTAAGTAAATAAAAATATAGGAGGAGAAAGAGAAGGAAGAAGAAGTTGCCCTGGCCAGATCATATGTTTTAACAATTAAAATGATGTTTAAATAAAAAGGTCTTTACCTGGCGCCGAAAAACCAGTAACGACGGTGCCAGGCAGACCTCTTTGGGAAGTGAATTCCATAGGTTGGGTGCCACCGCCGAGAAAGCCCTCCTCCGAGTACTTACTCTCCTAATTTCTTTCATGGAGGGTTCCCGGAGAAGGGACTCTCCCGCAGATCTCAAAGGGTGGTCGGGCATATACGGACGTAAGCGCTCGTTCAGGTAGCCAGGACCCAAGCCGTTTAGGGCTTTATAGGTCATAATCAACACCTTGAATTGGGCCCGGGCTTCAATGGGAAGCCAGTGAAGCTGACGGAGGACTGGAGTCATGTGAGCATAACGCCCCGTCCCCGTCAGCAACCTGGCAGCTCTATTTTGCACCAATTGAAGTGTTCGGACTGTCTTCAGGGGAAGCCCCACGTAAAGCGCGTTACAGAAGTCTAGGCGGGAAGTCACCAGCGCATGTGTCACCATCGCCAGGCAGTCGTACTCCAGGTAGGGGCGCAGCTGATTAATCAGCCGAAGCTGAAGGAAGGCGTTCCTCACCACCGCTGTCACCTGAGCTTCCAAAGAAAGCTCCGGGTCGAGGAGTACTCCTAAGCTGCGGACCTTATCCCTAAGGGGGAGTGTTGCACCATTCAGGACCAGGTCAAATCCACCCTCTCCGAAACCCGATCCGCCAACCAACAGGACCTCCGTCTTGTCTGGGTTGAGTTTCAATTTATTTGCCCTCATCCATTCCCTTACCTCGGCCAGGCACCGGTTCAGCACAGCCACTGCCTCACCTGGATTAGTGGAAAACGAGAGGTAAAGCTGGGTATCATCAGCGTTGATGATGATACCCAGATTGTGAATGCATCACACACAAGCTCTTTTATGAAACCTAAATTAGGTGGCAAACCAAAGTTTGCTTATTGTGCTAATCTAGGTATGTCTACTCAAAAATAAGTTTCATGGGTTTCAGTACTCACTCCTATGGAAGAAAAGCAAAGGATTGCAGATTTTATGCATGAAATGGTCCTCTGCGTGAACAATGCTGTACAGGAAGTCCCCTATAAAGAATAAGTTCCATTCTGAGAGCATGTTCATAAATCCAATTTGTAAGTCCAACAAAGTTAGCCTAGGTACCCAACTAGCAGAGGGAAGTTCACGAAGCAGTCTGCCTGTTGCTTGAAAACAAAAAATGGTCTGTGGCGCCTCAGACCATTGCGTAGGAAAAGTCAGCCCTGGTACTTCGACAAGTAGCCAGAGCTCTGCACTTTGGCTTTAATAATCTGGTGTGAATGATTGGAATAATCTAGGAATCAAGTGGGCGTGATCTCTCTCCCATCCATGTTCTCTCCTTGATTCATTTGTCCTGACCATTGGGAGCTGTGTGGAAAGGTGCTTTCTTTCTCCTCTCTGTTCAGAACCAACATGAAGCTGCTTATGCAGCAAAGCCCATGCTGGTGCTGCTAAGCTGGACCTGTTTGTTTTGGATGGAGAAATAGCATCCTTCACCTCTCATTTCATAAAGGAGAGAAACCGTTCTCAACTCTTGGATCTTCACAAGAAATGTGGTGTATTTTTCTGAGGGAGGAGAGGTGGCTTGATTTCTTTTAGGGCGGGGTGGGTGGAGAATTAACAGTTAAAATGAAAAAAGAACTTATGTGATTGGACATGCAAATGCACATTGCCATCTTTGAAAGTTTGCAACTTGAAGGTTTGTATGTAGGGGATTTCCTGTCCTTAAATAGTAAGACTTTATTTAGATTAATATTTATGCAAATATGAGCTTTGTTTTAAAAAATCCATACATAGTTCTTATTTGGAGCTTGGGAGAGCAATCTTGCTTCAGAGCTAATAAATTTTGTGAGGAAAAGTTTTATTATTTTGAAATGGGTTAGGGTGTTGAGAAGTCTAGGATAAAAAAGACACAGCAGGAAAGGGGGAGAGAATGCATGGTACATGATAAACTTCTCGGCTCTCCGAGGACAGGGGTTGCTATCCCAACAATTCTTGGTATTTTTCCTCACATATTCATATATTCTTTTTGTGCATGCTTCTCCCAGGTCCTCAGAATGGTTGGAATGTTTCTTTGTACCTCCCTTTAACAGCACCCTGCGGCTGGAGGAAGTGGAGCAGCCTGTGTGTCTGTGCAAAAAGCAGAATGAAGCTGTAATTCTCAGGTTCCAGCATAAATATTAAGCCAACCTGGCTGGTTTGATACTCTTCCCCCCACTCCCCACCCCCTGCTTTGCAGAACCAGCAGTGATGAATACCTTTTTTTGCCAAATGCTTCTTCAGAGTCATTTATCTATCCCCAGGCTCTTAGATTACTTTTTCAGTTTTTTTATTTTGGAAATGCTTCTCCCACTCACCCACTGCAAAGTATTCATGGGGGCCAGAAACATAAGTGGAAGGAAGATGAAATTGAAGTGTACAATTTCCAGCAAGACACATACAGCTGTAGATCTCAGTTCTCTCTTATCTGTTGCAGACATGGAATATGAGAGAAGCATTGTGATGTAGTGGTTAAAGTGTTAGACTTGGAAGATCCAGGATCCTGCCCCTACTTGGCATGAAATTCACTGGGAGAATATGGACCAGTCGCTAACTTTCAGACTATCCTATCTTGAAAGGTTGTTGTGAGGATAAAATGGAGATTAGGAAGATTGTGTCCACTGCCTTGGGCTCTTTGGAGGAAAAATGGGATAGAAATGTAACAAACAAATAGAAATAATTAAGGGAAATTGGCAGAAAGATGCACAGGGTGGCTGCTGGCCCAATGGTATCCCTTTCTCTTTGAATTTTTATCCCAGTTTTTCTGACACACACAGTTGAAAATGTGGCAACCAGTGCTTAGTTTCAATAGTTGGTGTAGCCTAGGGGCTGGTGTGACGTAGGAACCAAGAAGTCTGGGGCAGTGGCCACAACTGAGGAGCAGATACTCCAGATGCAAAAGGATCTGGACAGACTATGGAAGTGGCCAGGAGACAACAGGATGGCGTTCAATGTGGATAAGTGCAAGATCTTGCACTTGGGGCATAGGAATCATAAGTACAGGTTTAGGGGACAAGTGGCTGGAGAGCAGCACTTATGAAAGGGACCTCGGGTTGCTGGTTGACTGCAGGCTGAACATGAGTCAGCAGTGTGATGCGGTGGTCAAGAGGGTGAATGCCACCCTTGGTTGCATAGCCAGAAGCATGGCTTCTAGATCGAGAGAGATGTTACTACCATTCTATACAATTCTGGTGCACCCGCAACTGGAGTATTGTGCTCAGTTTTGGGCCCCTCATTACAGGAAGGATATAGCCAGGTTAGAGTCAGTACAGCGTAGGGCCACAAGGTTGTGGCTGGTTTGCAGGGGATGCCGTATGAGGAGAGGCTGAGGAAACTGGGTCTCTTCAGCCTGAAGAAGGGGAGACTCAGAGGGGATCTGATGGCGACATACAGGTATGTGAGGGGGTGTCACATGGAGGTAGGTAGAGACCTGTTCTCCCCTGCAGAGGAAAGCAGGATGCGCTCCAATGGAGCAAAGCTCAGGGAGCCAAGGTTCCATTTAGATGCCTGGAAGCACTTCCTGACAGTCAGGACCCTGAGGGTGTGGAATGGGCTTCCATGAGAGGTCGTTGAGGCCCCATCAGTGAGGGTGTTCAAAGATAGGCTAGACATGGACATGGTGGGCATGTCATGAGCAGAGCCGATTGGAGCCGGGGGTCAGACTAGATGGCCCGTGAGATCCCTTCTGACTTGCTCTGTTTCTATGTTTCTAAGTGCTCAGTTCAGATCTCACCTCTGCCATGACTGTCTCTCTGCCTTAGTCTCTTGGCTGTAATGCAGGGGTAGCACTGACCTATCCTTACAGTACCATGGTAAGGATTATGGGGAAATTGTTTATGAAGCGTGTTGAACACCATGGTCATTGTTACGAAAAGGAGACAAGTTGGGACTCTGGCATGCTGGAAGATAGCACTTTGGGTCTTGGAAGTCAATACTGTTAATCACAGATATGTGGGGCCAGCTCCAATTACTCAGGGTGAAGCCAGATGTAATAAAAAACAGAGCCCATGGTGGATTCCTCAGCTGTGGGGGAGCCTGGCTTTACAACTGAAATGACAGACGTGCATACCAGCGATAGGAGTGAATCAAACACCAGTTCAGCTGTTGGCCTTGCTTTTTCCAATGCTTCGGCAGATTGGATTCTTGCTTTCTTTCTTCTAAAAAAAAGGAAAGTGCTGCATGATCATTTATACTGATCATGTTCATTTGCTTATTCTCACAATTGAAAAGAACAGCGTTGGAGATAGGAAGAGAGGTTGTGAGATCACAAAGCGCTAGCCAGTTAGTCCTGTGCCCAGCTAGCTTTTGTAGAACCTTTTATTTTTGTTTTGTATTTGGTTTGATAGAACTTGACTCTACGGATCCTCCTCAGCAGGCTGTAAACCAGACCTCTTTTCAGTTTTTACTGAGCATTATTCTGCATGTACTTGGAGGACAGTGTGTTTCTTGATTATAAATTCTCATTTGTCCTGACTGAACCCTTGCAAGAAAAAGAGCAAACACTGCCATGCTCAAATTAAGCCCTGTAGTTAACATTTACGTACCACCTTATCTGGGAAAAAGACATCAAGGCAGTGACAAAAGCTCTCTTTGTGCAGAGTCTTTTCAGCTTATAAGCCTCCCCTTTCCAGGATTCAGGAGAAGTACGCAAGCTGTGTTGGTGTCTGACATGAAACTCATCTTGTTTTTTTGTCCCCCCTCCTTCCATCCTTCCCTCCACTGCACCCCACCCTAAACAAACAGCCACCTAGTTCCAGTTCATTAAACAAGATTGCCTCCACAGAATTGTATCCGCCTGCAGTGCTATGATTTCTTTGTTAGACTCAGAGTAGCATCCCTATGGGTGTTGATGTCAGAGGAGGCAGTAGTGGGTGCAGTGAATGAGTTAACTTATTCCTGTGTCCCGAGAACTGAGGATATTGCAATAACCATTTATGTGTCTTTCTGCTCGGCAGAGCAGGATAAAGTTTGCAAAGGTAGGGAAAAGACAGTTGTATTCTTACATGCCTAAAGCTTCATCAAAAAGTGAAACACTTCCTAGCCTTCACCCATCTGAGGGGGCTTTTTGCACCTGTCTATCTTTGGTATTGCCATATGTGTCTTAGGAGGGGCACAAGGGGACACAGGAAATCTCTTCTTCTGCTGATCCTCTTAAAATGCTGAATGAGGTGATAGAAATGCTTTCTTCTCTTCCCATCTTGCATTCCTTATGGAGTCTTCATAACTTATTTCATTTATGACTGCCATCTTGAAGCTTGGGTGTGGATAACAATAACCCTTTGTAATAATTATGGGCAAAATATATTTTATTAAACCATTTTATTACATTTTTCAAAAATGTTTACAGATCATTTATATATTTTACAATGTTCTTCTGCTTTTTCTGTTTGGAGCAAACTGTTGTAACCAGGCATGAGTTGCAACAGTTGGAAAGCCATAAGAATACAGAGTTGGCTGGGGTAAGATGGTTATTATTAGCTTAAAATATCCCATGAAGATTCTCAAGCAGATGGTACTTCTGGTTAGAATCCCTGGCTCTCTCCCATCTTAATGTAAGCAAAAATGGGCAGGTCTTTATGATGATCTTTCTGAAAAGGCTGGGCCTTGAGATATGGAAAGCCTCTGGAAGGTTAAGAGTTTCATGTTGGTGTAAATGTTACAGGTTTCCTGTTGCTGCAAAAAACCAAAACAAAATGCTGTTGTAGTGCAGTTGATCCATAATGCTCATAAGCTTCTTTTGCACACCTGCAAGTAAGTCAAGTATGTGTCTTCTGTCTGCTGATTTCTTTACCTGAGATTGATGGTATCAGTGGAGCCCACATACTTGATGCACCATTTGCCCAGCTTCTCATTATAGTACTGAATGTTGTTCATGTGATACAATAACTCAAGGCTCACTCGCCTGTATTGTATTAGATACATTCACAATTGGAGATCACTCTTCTTTCCAGTGGTTACACACTTTCTTTCTGCAGGAAACAGAAAGATGCTAATTGTTGTGGTGCATCAAATTAAATTAGAGTAGTTTTGGAGGATTCTAAGCCACAGATCTGCTAATATCCACCCTACCAAACCTCCCTTGGCTGAGATCAGGGAGATCTCCGGATGTTTTAGACCTTAACTCCCAGAAGACCATGCCAGCATGGTCAGTGGTCAAGAATGCTAGAAGCCAAAGTGTAAAACATCCATAGATCTACTTTCTGCCCACCCACGCCTCTGCTTTATATAGCTGGTTTTGTTTTCTTCTCTCATTCCCAACGTTATATGCTTTCCTCCCTTTTGCTAGCACAGTGCATAATGCATTTAATGCATTCTTTTAGAATATTATTTTGAATGCCATGGCCTCCTCTTCTATCCTCACCACAGAACAGAAATCCACTGAAAAGCTTTTGAGTTGGTCTTAATGTCGCCTTTTCTGTAGTAAGCTGATTCTCTGTGTTAGTTCTCCATGTCCAGCTTTATGGCCTCGCATGGCTTGTCCTGGGGATCCCTCTGCTGTGTTTACAGGAATGGTGGCATGAAAAGCCATTAATGCATTTGCAAGGATACTTAAAGGATGCAGCACTATGGCATTACAATCAGGTTTCATTCATTCATTTCATTCTTATGTCATCCAATGACCAAAGCTCTCTGGAGAGTTCATAGCAATTAATAAAGCATAGAAGTTACAACCCAGTAAAAATAGCATACAGTTTCCATTTTTTCCAAAACAACTAGAACAACATAAAGCACTGCCTCTCCTCCACTCAATATGCCATTGGATGCCTGGTGCCGAGAAGGTAGCAGAGTTAGTGCCAGGCAGGTCAGAGGTTGCCACACACAAGCACCCCGTGCTACAGCTATGGGTAACACAAGGTTGACCAGGTTTGGTGTTGCCATTTCTTCAGTGGAAGTTCAATCTGTTGTAAACTGCTTCAGGAGGAACCTGCCTGTTCCCCATTTCTGTTGTTCTGCCAAAGGCCATTGCAACAGAACAGAGTGAGAATGATGTGGAATGGTGAGTGGAGTCAGAGTGAGTGACAGGTGGGGAGTGTTACTTGAGAAGGACAATTAGGAGGGAGAGTGGAGAAAGTGAGTTTAGAAGAGTTGGTGGAAAGGACCAGAGAATAAAAGTCTGATGAGCAAGCTGGCTAGTGGAATTGCAGGTGAGTTGAATTGTTTCATGATGTAGAAACATAATCACCTGGGTTTTTTAAGGACCGCGCAGTCTAGTTGTCACGTTCCATAAATAAGTACAAATTGGGTTCAAATACTCGATGTGTTCTGGTCTGAGTGGATTTTAGATTCAGAAGCATCTCATGCTTTGACCTTTGTATGCAAAAGGTAAGCATCTAGAGCAACCTTCCCCAACCTGGAGGCCTTCAGAGGTACTTAGACTGCATCTCCCAGAATTTCCATCCAACAGAGCCATTGAATAGGAATTCTGGGTGTTGCAGTACAAATGTGTCTGAAGGGCACAAGGTTGGGGAAGGCTGATCTAGAGCCCTGCTGCTCTAGTTGGTGGCAAAGGTTTACCTTGCACAGGTAAATAGGTGCAGGTCCTCTGGTTCATTCCCTGGCTGGTATCCCTATGTAGGGCTAAGAAAGAGCCCTTCCTGAAATGCTGCAGAGTTGCTGTCAACAATGAGGGACTAAAAGTATGCATGGTCTGAGTTGGGTATACAGCAGCTTCCTATGGACTTGGTGGACAAGTTGGGCTACTAGGACCATACCTAATTACTCTAGTGCACTCAGTGACATCTACAGGCCAGGGCATCTGCCAGACCTGGGGGGATATCACAGCTGTGCATGCTGGTGGCACCTCAGTCTGTTTCCATGGCTTTAAAAGTTTCTAGCCTGTGTACCTAAAACTCTGTTCCCTTCCCTCTTGTCCTATTAGCAAGGGTTCTTCTGTGGAGCAAGGTGCAGGCCAATACCTTGATGTTGAGCACACCAAATCGGGCCTCTAGTTTCCTCTTGAAAAATGCAGCAGTCCTAAATTTCCTCAAATGCTTGGTATGCAGAGAACAGAAAAAAGGGGAAATTGGCCCTTAACCTGCCCCCCCCCCCCCAAGCAAACAGATGAGCCCTCTAACTCTGTCAAGTCGGTTCAGGAAGGAAGGAAGGGAGGGAAATTGTGTGTTCATGCTGTGATTTAGAAGAATACTAGGGATTTAGCATAGGATAATGCCAGCAGCTATCCCTTGCACAGCCGATGGTGGACACTGAGCTGGTGTCAGCTGGAGTGGGCTGGGTCACAGAGGGGTGGGGTGGGGCAGAGATGGCCTGATAGCTCAGAGCAGCTGCAGGGCTGTCTGTGCAGCGTGAACGAGTGGAGCTCTATTCTCTTTCTGTCTGCCTAGCTGTCAAGTCACAACCCTGTCTCTCTGATTTGCATCCATCTCATTCCCATCGGGCAGAATTGCTGCTGTCGCTGCCTCCTCCTCCTCCTCCTCCTCCTCCTCCACTTCTACCCATGTAATTAGTTTTCTCTGTGCAGTCTCTGGTCTTTTCCCTTTCTGTTTCTGCCTGCTGTAGGAAGAGGAACGTGGTAATCCAAGGCCAGTTGCTGTGTTCTCTTGAGTGTACGTACGCACAGATATCTGGCATGTCTGGACTTGGAAATCAACATTTTGCCCAGTGATACATGAGACGAAAGACTTGAGGGAGAGCGACTTTTTGAATAGGGGGAAAGAAAAGAATACAAGCAGGCAGGCTTCCTGCTGAAGTTCAGGGAATAGTCAAGGAGAAGCTGTGTTTTACTGTCCAAAGAGTCTGCATGGAACCGAACCAACTTGGCACTAAGAGTTGAGAACCCCCTTGAAAGCCTCTGTACTGATACATCCACATTCGTTCTGATCTGACGGCTCTGTTGCTTTCAGCTTCACCAGGATTTTTTTTTCAATTCAGGGTAGAATGGTAGAAGAAGGTGCAAGTCGGGGGGATCGGGCTCCCTGTGGTGGTAGGCCACAAGGGCCCCCACGCCCTCCATCCTCCCCACGTCATGGCATTTCGGTGGTGGGCAAAGCAGTCTGGAGCGTGGCACGAGCAGGGAAAGGCTGGCATTTCGAGCGAGCTGTTGGTGTGGACTGCAGTTTGCCCGAACCTCGTTGCATCTGGTTGACAAGTGTGCGAAACGACAACACTGAATGGTGGGAGAGGCGGTGGCGCCGTGCTGGGGCAGTGATGGCTCGGCAGAAGTGCCGTGCACGACCCAAGATGGACAGGAATCTCACGGTGAGAGTGGCATATTGTTAGTTTGTGTGCATGTTTGTGTGTGTGTGCATTATAAACACACTCTTGGGAGAGGCTTTGGTTAAGTTGATCCTTCTTAGCCTCAGTTCCCCTGTTTGTAAAATAAGAATACTTGTGCTCTGCTTTATGTTGTATTGGTTGAGAGAAAAATAGAAAGAAAGAATTTAAAATGCATTGTTCTGTGTAGTGTTTGTTTCTCTTTCTTTCCAAGGTATAACTTTGAGCCAGGACCTAACCCAGGCTCTGTGCCAGGGCTCATATGTAGGACATGAAAAGTAAAAAATGAATAGCTTGTACATGTGTTTTGAGCATGCATTTTCCTCACCAACATGTAATCACAGCCAACCCCCAAACATCTAAAATAGGGATGGGGTTGGAGAAGATACTTTCAGGTTAAGAAGAATTCCTGGCCAAATTGTTATTACTGTTACTATTAGCAGCAGCAGTAATATTAGTATTTATATACCACAGACTATATTGAATAGTATCTGCCAGCACCTCATTTTAGAAATTAAGGATTTTATCTCCCTGAGCTACCATTCAGGGGGAATATATATGGAAACTGAAAGGACAGTCATGGTTATGCTGTTTATCTCTGTGTGAACCACTGGCTAGTATATAGTAAATACTCTATGTGTGAACACACATTAATGTAAGTGTGGCTTCCTGGTTGGCAGAATCAGGTCACCATTGGTGATGTGGATGAGTAGGCTCCCGACAGGAGTAGGTTTCAGGAAATTAATCATAGCTCACCGGCTAGCTCTTGGAGTAACTTGCTTGCAGCCTCACTTTCCCTGATATGTAACATGGGAATACTTAACATAACAACATGATAATGACGGCCAACCTTTCTGGGCACTTCCTTGATTCGATAATGATTGGGTCCTACTTGTTAATTACTGGATCTTTAATTTTGCTTTGTTAAGCCTGTAGGGTTAGGAAGTTATTATTTCTTTGTTAATTTCATTTTGATTTCACTTAGTAGCCAAAGCTGAACTTGAATGTGGGAGATTTGGTTTGGTGTCGTCTCTCAGCAATTAGTTGTAGTCTACCCTAAATCTAAGGGAGAGAGGTTACTTTTATTCTTATGAACTGTTTTTTGTACCCCATCCTTCCTCCAAGGAGATCAGGGGCAGTTTACAAAGGGGGAGGCACTCTGTCCTGTTTAATCCTGACAAGCCCACTTTGAGGTAGCTTTGAATGAAAGATCATGACTGACCCAAGGTCACTTGGTAAACCTTAGAGTTGAATGGGAGTTTCTTCCTGTATTTTTAAAAATCACTGGAGTTCTGTGCCCAGGCAAATGGGCTTCTGTTCCAGGAAACACTGAATTCTGCAACCTGTATGAATTATGTGAGTTGAGAAAATGTGTATACCTTCTTTTGTTTTGCATACTTTCTTCAGTAGACATAATTCTATTTCACTTTTGCTAGCCTTGGGAAAGAATTTTATGCAATGCAAGGATGTCCTACTCAGAATAATTAGCAATGTTTATTCAGCTAGTGCTCTGGTTTCTGGGATTTCAGTAGCCCTTTACCCAGCCATAATGGCTATTCTAGGAA
>NW_025336011.1:1007952-1154148 GCF_004798865.1 Varanus komodoensis | reverse complement strand
GGGGGGGAGGGAGAAAAGCTAAGAAGCATGTTTTTTTGTTCTGCATGTAATTGTGGCATGCATCACAGCACTGCCCACGCCTTCCCTTTCCAGGTGCAAAGCCCCAGTCTCACTATACTTTAGAAAATGTATGATTTTCTCCCTCCCAGACCAAGGCTGGGATTGACAGTGTGTCATTAAGCCAAGTTTTTTTAAACTTAAAATGTTGTTTTTGTAATACTGGGTGTACAGATGTATTTACTTACTTATTTACTTAATCCTTTTATACTACTTTCTACAAAAGAACAAAGCAGAAGTTGGCATGGTTAGGCTTCTGCCAAGACCCACCCCTCAGTAGTGGGTCCATTTCCAGTCCCAAGAGCTCCATGCTGCTACCATCTCTCCTTATCACTGCCTTGCTCTCTCTAAGCTACTGAGCAACAGAGAGGAGGTGGAACAGAACTTTCAGGTCCTTGGGGACACGGTTCAGAAACCTGTTGTCCTCCCAGAGTTGTTCAACTCTAATTGCCATCAACCCAAGCATTGGTTAGGTGGGCTAGGGATGATGAGAATAGGAGTCTAACAATGACTGGAGGGACAGATGTTCTCCATGACTGTTCTAGATAGGATATGGATTTAGACAAGAAGACATGGAAGCAGCAATGAACTGGGGCTGCTCACAGAGTGGAGATGAGAAGCTCATGGCATCTTGTCCCATCACTCCTCCATCATGCCTAGAACTGGTACTGAGACCAGGTATGTTTCCTCTCTCACAGATTCACAGAACAGTTGGGTCAGAAGGGGACAAGAAGGCCATCGAATCTGACCCTCTGCTAGTGCAGGATGCCATGTACACCATGTCCAATAACTGTTTCCTCTTCCACCTTAGGAAATGCAAATAGATAAAGTACTTTTCTAAAACTGCTATTTTAAGAGTCTAATAAATCAGGCTAAAGAAAACGTAATTCCTAAGTAAGAGCTTTTTTTAACCTTGGCTAACAAATTGTAGTCCAAAGAGAGAGTGCTATGCAGAAGCTCCCAGTCTCAAATTTTTGTAAGTCACCAGTGAAAGTTATTTTATATTGAAAGGACATCTTATAGGAACTCTTCTCTGGGTGGAAGAATTGAGGGCATCCTTGGAAGATGTAGTACTGTCTGAGCAGGACTTTGGGGTGGTTGTCCAGGGGTTTCACAGCAGAATGAGCAGGAGGGTCCCTCAAGTTTAGCAGGACTGATAATTTGAAATAAGAGAAGCAACACATGACCATCTAAAGTAGGGAAGCACTTGTGGCTCTCCAAATACTTTGGCCCATAAGTCTCATCAGTCCTAGCTAGCATAGCCAATGAAGATGGATGATGGAAGTTGTAGGCCAAAATTCTCATAATTCTTCATAAGACCATGAAGTCCATTCTAAAATTATTAAGCTGCTCCATTTCTTGGAAGATTTAAGAAATCCTACAGGATGGAGAAGAAGCCTGTCTTAAGGTTAGCTTTATATATACTATAATATGCTTCTGTGATTTAGCCTTTCAAATAATGGGGTGGGGGAACTGATACAGGAGATGATGCATAGGGATGGGATGAGAATTTAATTGATTGAGTTTTTCTCCCCAAAACAAAGTCTGCACAACATCTTCTTTATTTTTAAATGAAAACTGAGATTCTTAAGTAAAAACTGCAAAATTCATTTTATAGTTTTAAATAGTCATAGGGAAGTAATATTTGCTTCCAGGACAGCTTTGCGCTGTGGTTGGTTCTCTTGCCCTTTTCTCCAGTTTAGGCCACAAAAAACGAACACTCAGGAGTTCATTGTGTGTGCGTTTGTGTGCTTGCACGAATGTGTGGTGACTTTTTTTTTCTTTTTGCTGCCTAAATTATTTTACCAAGTTGATACTAGATCTTGTATCAAGACAGTTTAAAAGTGTTTATGGTAGTCCAGTCTTCGAGCGTTGCAAAGAAATCTGAGGGCATGCTGAGGAAGGCTAGGCTTTGGGATTTTTTTTAAAAAATCAATGTTTCTAAAGTGTATGCATTGACTACTACAGAACATGTGAGCTCTGTATATCAAAGTGGATGTTGATTAATTGATTGTTACACAGTGCCATCTACATAGCACTTTGTTATATAGCGCTTTACAAGGATTGAGAAGACTAATCTGCACTCCGGTGAGCGTACAATTTAGTTGTTACTTGCTGTCAAGTTGTTTCGGACTTACAGCGACCCTATGAATGAATGCCCTCCAAAATGTCATGTCCTTGATAGCCCTGCTCAGCTTTTGTAAACACAAGGCTGTGACTTCCTTTAAGGTTTTCCTCTTCTCCCTTTGACTTTCCCTAGTACAACAGCTTCAAGTTTTATCATTTTTGTTTCCGAGGAAGGTTCTGGCTTGATTTGTTCTAGTACCTACTTATTCATCTTTCTTTTGGTCCAGGATATTCACAAAGATCTCATTCAGCACCATGTTTCAAACATGTCGGTTTACTTCCTGTCAACTTTTTTCACTACAGCGCTTTTGTGAATGCAATATTGTAGATGATCTTGGCTTTGATCTGTAGTGAAACATCCTTACACTTGATGTTCTTTTCTAGTTCCTTCATTGCTGCCGTTCCATATTGCAGTCTTCTAATTTCTTGACTGCAGTCTCCTTTTGAATTGATGATTGAGCTGATGGAAAATCTTTCACAATTTCAATTTCTTCATTGTTGACCTTTAGTTGTGTGCGCACTTTCTTCTTTCACTTCCCTCATGAGCTGTTTCAATTCATTGCTGCCTTCTACTAGCAATGTGGTATCATCTGCATGCCTTAAATTGTTGGTGCATCTTCTGTCAATTTTCATTCTTTCTTCCTCTGATCTGAATCCTTCTTTCCTTATGATATGTTCTGCATACAGACTGAACAGATAGGGAGATAAAATACACTCTGGTCTGACAGCATTTCCTATAGGGAACCATTCTGTTTCTCTATTACATGTTATAGGTAAGGGTCAAACAGGGGAAATAATATGAATATATTAAAGATGCAATTATATGAGTGCTGAGACTGAAAAATGCCTCACAGGTCCTACCATTCTCAAGTATATTGGCTTTGCTTAGAACCTTTTGCTTAGAAGATAGTGAACGTTTACCCCTTGAATTCATGACTAAGCAGAAGTTGACTTAAGAAGGTAGGCGGTAGGTTAGGGCTTGGGAACTCCTTTTCTGCTGAGGGAAACACATCTCTCACTTTTCCTGCACAAGGAGGGTCCATGTTGTATGAGGACTAGGGAAGTCATCCCAGATTTCTCCTTAGTGCAGCTTTTTAGGGAGTAGGTTGTCTTCCTCTCTGGTTGATAGGACAATCTCCATTCAGATAATTTTCATTGGAGCAGATATTTCCAGAGTAGCAGTGTGAATATGCCTTTTAAAAAAGGAATCCTTGTTCCTTTCTGTAGTATAGAAATCACTAGCTTGGGATTTGCAAGAGGTAACATTGCATTCCTAGCCACTGAGAACAGCCCCTCACCACCACCACATGTAAACACATTTTACAGTAGTGTAGAGTTGTCATTGTAAGTCACCCATATATTGTTTGTAGGGCAACAGTTTCTGTGATTTGGTAACAAGCTACCATACTTTGCCTTGGCTACATTTTCAAGCAGTGTGGAGCAGTTGCATTTTAGCTTTATTTAGGAAGCACTTGAGAGGGTTGTTTTGAGCAGCCAAGCAGGAAAGCTTCATAAAACCTGGGCGAGTAAACATGTTTTCCTTCTACACCTCTGTGTGCAGGCTTGGCCATGCAGTAAAAATACTTGTGTGCTTGCAAGTTTCATTCACTTATTGGATCTGAGACACATACTTTGGGAGAGTTGTGGCTACTTCCCCACGCTATGTATCATGTGTCATATCTTACGTTTTTAGCATTATCTGAATCATATGTACTACAAATGCAACTCTTAGCACAGTTTTATAATATACCCCCCACCCCAAAGTTAAAATCTAGCAAAACATTTCATGCTGGTACTGACAGAGATGGAAAACTATATTTCCTCCCCATTGGGCCATGGCTTTTCTATGTCGGCTGTGGAGGAGGAGGAGGAGGAGGAGGAGGAGGAGGAGGAGGAGGCATTCTTTTCCTAGGAAGAAGCCATTTGGTTTCTGTGCTGCATGCTGAGGATGGACACAGAGCTCCCTTCCTCTTCTAGCAGCCTGCTCATTCACCTGGATTGAAGTCTTTGTGGTCTATATCTACCAGGTCAGTGCTTAAATATAGGAGTAGTTTGGTGCACTAAAAGTACGCAGCTGTCATTTGGGATGTACACTAGGAAACTTCTTGGTCAAGCCTTCTTCCAAAACATTGGGAAATGGGTGTATGTTTAACCCTTGTAAAACATGAAGGTCTCCTTTGGAAGGTGCTCTCTTACACGTGTACACATCAGACATGTTTAAAAATAGTCCTTCACTCTTCTTTTGGCCCCCATTTTGTCTTTCCAGTGTGAAATTTTAGACTGGAATAGAGATCTACGCCTTCTGAGGATATTCCTGGAGTAGCCCAATGCCCTACTGTAGTCACATATGTAGATACTACTAAGTATTATTACCATTAGACTCTGCAATATAGATGATCAGTAAAAATGTAAATACAAAATGGTTCTTATTTTTAGTGGTGATATGGAAGGAGGGAAGTATGTGGACACAGAAACCCTCAATACTATGCGCTATATCACTATATCCTCTGCAAATCTTTTGTTTCCTGTTGTCCAGAGATTCTGTCATTCAGTATGAATGAATGAACAAGAGGCTGGCCATGCAAAAAAAGTTTTAATCTGTGTGCTTGGCTTGCAACACATCCGCCACCCCTTTCCAAGGGCCGCCCGGTCAGTTGACAATAGGAAGCAAACTGCAGAGCAGACAAAATGCACATGGAGAATGACCTCAGGGGCCAGGAACAGAAAAGGGACATTGGGAGGTAGAGGCAGGGAGGGTTAGAATTATTTTTTTAATTGTCTGTGTTCTCTGAACCAAGGGTTCTGCAGGTCTAGGAGCCAGAGGGGTGAGTCAATGCAGGTTGTATTCCCAGCAAACCAGATCAGGTCAGCTCGTTTTCCAACTGAGTGTCATTCAGGGAAGCTGAGAGTAGATTAAAGTACACATACAGGTCAGACCACTTGGATCACATTCACTTGAGATTTTGAGCCAAGTGACCTGGCCCAGTCCAATTATTTGCAACACAGAGGAGTAGCTTTTCGAATTAGTAATAGTATTCATATATGTGGTTTTATGTCTTTATTTTGTTAATCCACCTTCCTGAGAGCCTTGCAAGATCCACTGCCTTTAAGATTTTTCTGAAAGATTATTTAGTTTTCAGATTTTTCTTAAAGTATTCAGTATACTCAGGAATACTCAGTATTCCTGTTTTTGCTCCTTAGTGGCACATATTCTAGGCTTAGAAAAATATCCAGTTCTAAAGTGCTGAAAATTGATTAGCAAAGAACCATGGTCCAGTGGTTAAGTGTGACCATGGATGAGGATATAGAAGTAGGGTGCTTCCAGTCAAGGTTTTTACTCTGCTACTACCCTTCCCTAAACATACCATTTTATAGATTACGTATCACTTGGAGTTATCTGTCTGGAAACACCTGAAGTCTGAATTCTGAGTGCCAGTTTTATAGTTCTCAGGCATGGGGAATTTTGCATTTGCTTTCAGTCTCCTTTGTTATCTTGTCTAAATGCCTTAAACATCTGCCCTAACCCTGTTCCTCAATCTCCTTTCCTCTTTTTCTTCATCAGCAAAACTCTCCTTGAACCCTCTGAGGTTTGCCTTACCAGCATTTTCAACATTGCATGACTTTCCCCTTTATATGCATCACTTGGTATCAGTCCCTTGCCCAGCCTTCCTTGAACATGGGTTTCTCCAGGTGTTTTGGTCAGGGGCTTCACAACCCCTAGCCTATGATGGAGCTGATAGGAATTACAGGCCAAAACATCCGGAGGGAGCCAGTTTGGCTTATAACATTGCCTTTTCACAGCAGTGTGTTGAAGGAGTGCTGTGGCCTGTCCTCCTGTGTCCTTATGTCCCTCTGAAGAGGAACAGTGTCACTAGAATGCTTGTGGCAGCAAATGTCTGTGGTCAGCTGCTGAAATGCAGTCCCTGGCAGGATTTGCAGTTGGCTGGGATGTTGAAGAAGGTCTCCAAGAGGGGCAATCTGAGGGCAGAGGTCAGGTGCAAACCAGGACCTGAGCCAAAGGGAAGCTGGCACTGAAGTGCAGGAAGGGGATAGACAGAAGTGCTGAAGAACATTGGCATGGCAGAACAGGAAGGGAGCAGTTGGGAAGTGAAGTAGAGGAGGATGAGGCAACTGGAGCAAGGCTGTCTCCACACAAGAAAGGACAGAGGCTGACTGTCCCCCAGTCAGAGACCCAGGCCTTTATTTATAGGATGGAAAGAGCCAATGAGCTGCCAATGAGTGGTGGACCCCCCCAAAGAATGGTGCTGCCCTTCTAATTTAGCTTTGAATGTTGAGTGGCTCACCTTCAGGACATTTGCAAGTAGAATGCAGTCAGATCTGTTTAGTTTGGATCAGGGTATCAGCCTTAGCTCTTCTGCTTTGACAGTTGGAGAAACAGCAAATTGGGGAACTTCATCTGACACTCTTACCCAGAACTGCAGAATCTTGGCAGTATATCCCGGCATCATTTGGTGAAATTTTCCTCTGTCCATTGGACTGCCAGTGTGTTCTTTCTGGAGCCTCTGCTTCTTGTAAATGTGGGCGTTCCCTTCATTATTGTTTTCTTCTGTTGTTTTTGACCAACTGTTATTTCTTTTTTCTTTGCACCTGAGCTGCAGCCATCAGGGAACTCCAGGAGGTGATGTCAGCCTTATTTTTCACCCCTGAAAACAAAGATGCTTCAGGAAGGGTTTGTATAGTGCTTTTCTTGTATCCAGCCAGGAGCTAATGTGGACTCCAATTTCCTTGAAAGCACATCAGAAAATGAGGAAATTCTGAGACAGTGTGGGACTTTTTGGATAGTTATGGCTACTATCTTAGCCCTGTAAGCATTGCCAAAAGCCTGGGTCCAAGTCCTGTTTTTGTTCACTTCTTATTGTGATAGACTTGGGTGGGTGTTGAAAATGTGAGTTGTGAGGAGGTGTATTTCCCAGACAAGATGCATGTTGCCTAAATCCGTTTTGGTGACATTCATATGCCTGCTACCCATTCCATGGGGCATGGGCTTTCATCTATCTTCAGGCAGAGGTGTGGGCACCCAGGGATAGAATAAGGCATTCTCTTTTCTCAGGCAGGTAGAGTGTGTTGAAGTGTGACCAGGATACATTGCAGTGCGACAGGGGATTTGAGGCTTCACTTCCTGGTTTGTGTACAGTAGCTATCAATGAAGTTTCATGCAAGGCAAAAGCAGTGCTCCAGCAAGCTCAGTGCAGGGAATCCTGCAAGGTCCCTCTTAGATTGCATACTTCTTCGTTGGCAGGTCATACATGGAAGCTAAACCTCCCAGTCTCATCTTAGGTAATGTCCTGTGTAGTCAGGTAATAGAGGAGAGCTCCAAGATAACTTGTATGTGCTAGTCGAGGAGTGTGGAAAATTCAGGTGCAAAGGAGTGGAGATGGAAGCAGTGTGGAATTACAGGTTGGACCTCCAAAAGCTGGGATGCAGGATGGAAACCCACAAAAAACTGATGTGTCCTGTGTATCAGTAAGGTGTACCTTACTTCAGATACTGCTTTACATTATGTTTTCATCTTCCCTTAGCCCCAAAAATATATGTTAAGGTCAAGCTGAGATTCAAACTTCAAGCATGGAATGAGATCTTAAATGTATATACCAAAATTCATTCCAATATACCAATACTCAGTAGAGTGATTGCATTGCAAACAAGATTACCAACATTTTCCTTTGTTTGGCCAATGAAGAAAAAGGAAATAGAGAAATGGTTTAGTTAGCTGTCATTATTTTGTAGTTATAAATCAGCTGTCCATTGGCACCCGTTTCTTTAACAAGGGCCACAAAGAATTAGCCTGCAGGTCTCTTTTGAAATAGCTCTGTGAATCATTGTTTCATAACCAAAGTAGTGGTATCTGCCATGTTTGAAAGAGAAGAGGTTACAAAGGAGGGGTGTGTTTGTGTGGGTGGGTGGCTGGTATTGCAGGGGTAGCAACCTTTTTGCTTTCCCTAGGTGCTGTGAAAAGTGGCAGACAGCTGCGTGGCAGGGCAGGCACATGCTTTAACTGGGGAGGATGGCACTCAGAGATAACTCTTTTCTTACTCCTTTGCACTTTTCTTACCACACTTTATCCTGTGCAGCCCACAAAACAGCTCTTTGATGTGCTGATCCAGGTGTGAATAGGATAATAGGGAATGTGGGAAGGATAATTCCCACACACTACCTGCCTCAGTCTTGCTCCCTACTCAGCCTGCCAAACAGCAGCATGATGGGTTTGCAGGGGGAGTTCAAAGCCTCAGTGGTTCCATGTGGTTTCTGGATCATGGACTTCCCACCAACCATCTGTTCCCCAGCTACCTGTTTTAGTAGATTACTTTAGACTGGCAAGAATTCAAAGTTTCTGAGGTTTACCAGAACCTTCTTTTGCCTGACAAAAAACTCCCTGTATACCTCACACTACCCTAAATTCACTTAATAGTAGATATCAGTTTGCTTATTTTGTGCCCCAGAAGAAAAGTTGTTGCAGTTTTTTATATTAACCAGTGTGTTACTTTTAGGTTCAGGCATTTTGTGTGTGTCAGGCCATTTCCTTTGATGCATAAAAGGATGTATACATAGAAACCATGGTAGCATTTACAATGTCTTATAGTTTCCCTCACCACATAAATCACTCAGAGAAGAGGAGTACTTGACACAGGAAGGTGAACTTTGACCTCCTGTTGCAGTTATGTAAGTAGCAGCTCCTCACCCCACATACACAAAGGGCTGGTGGTTGATATATTGAGGGGTGCCTAATCCAGTTCAAGGAACTGCATTTTTTAAGATAGACAGTAGTCACATTGAATAAAACCCAGAAGAGAGCCACAAGGATATTGAGAGTTTTGGAGCACAAGGACAGACGAGGAAAGGATGAAAGAACAAGTGTATATATGTTGCGCTAGGGGAAAAAACTGAAGGTGGGCTTGAGAGCAACTGTCAAATATTTAAAAACTAAAAATAGGAGTTAAAGGGCAATTATTCTCTAATACCCCTGAGGGTAGTAGAAGAAAAGAACAAGAACCTCTAATAAAGAAAGGTAAATTTAAGTTAAATTGGCATAGTACTTCAAGGCCAGATATACTGCTACGGCTGCTTTTTGTTCAGTGTCAGAAATGGGCAGTAATGGCTTTCCCTCTTGCTAGTTTTGCCAACTATATTATATATATAGTATACTAAAAAAGTAGCTCTTGCTAGTTGCTGGCAGGCAAACTCCCCACCCCATGGTTGGCTTGCAGTAGTGTCATGGAATAATCTTGAACATTCAAAATGCTGCAGGGAGAAGTTAGTCATAGAGCATTGGCCACTGAAGTAGTTCTAAGGTAAAGAAAATCAGAAGGGTGGTTGGCAGGGAAAGGAAACCTAATTACAGATATAAGAACAGTAGGGTTTTGTTGCTATTGAAGTAAAAGGCCTATTAAAAGGAGGATGCAAATGTGTTGAGATCTTAATACTCACTTTGGGGGTTAAGGAAAATCAGGCCCGAATTGGTATTTTAGCTTTGCAGAGGAAAGTTGCCTAAACTTGAAAGTGAAATTTAAAGTTTTGATCAAAATCCCCTCATATATAGATTATGTTATGTGTATAGTTAATCTAATTCTTTATCACTGAAAGCTGAAATCAGTGGCTAGACTAAAATAGGCAAGTTAAGTGGATTTTTATTTGTTTATCTGCCCACATAACTACCCTAACCTTTGCTCCTTTCATGTGAATAAGATCTGACATTGCTCACCCCAGTGTTTCCCCTTCCTTTCACCAAATGTCATTTGTGAAAATGTAACCCCCCCCCCAACAATTGGTCTCAGAAATCTGCGTACACATAATGTCCAGTATTTCCCTTGGTGATGGAAAAACAGTGGGCAGTGGGTAGGGAAAAGCTTTTGAAAAGGAAAATGGAAAGAAGGAACCATGTTAAGGAGCCTTCCCCATGTCCTGGTCCCCAGCTTCCAATTTCAATCTCACAATTTCCTTCCAATTTTCACACACACAAAAGAAAAAAGTAACATTGGGAGGAAGTCTCGCAGAACTTTCTCTCATAGCTGGTGTGATTCTGGACCTTTTGTGAAGGATGAAAGAAGCACTTAGCCAGGATCAGTTTCCTGCCCATCATCTCCTTTCTCTAGTGTTGTCCCTGCCAGTTTAGAAGGATGCAGAATATTTCAGAGCAATTTGAAAATAACAGATTGGTATACAGAGAACATAGACAGGAAATTGACTGTAGATATTGGTTCTCTGGATTAGGATTGGAACTATTTAGTATAGCTTGGGCAGAGGGGAATTGGTGTTTTGAGGGATTTCTTCTTGGACTGTGATTATAGAGCTTTGGTGAAGAGACTGCGGTGACTGCTTTTGGATTTGAAAGTGCAGCGTTCGACTTGCTTTGTCTGCCCTTAATCTGGTTTTAACTTGCCTCCTTGGTTGTGCTGTTTTTATTTTATTCAGATTAATTTTTCACTATACTGTAGCTGTCATACATGGAGCAGTTTGAAGGAAGTGATTCCAGGCAGGTGATGCAGCACAGACCTGTCACTATCAACACTCTGAAAAGATGGGTGGGTGATTTCAAGCAGAGAAGTGATGGTTAGAAGAGCATGAGCTACTGAATCCTTCCCCCACCCCCATTAATTTCCCTGTGCAACCTCCCACCATCCCCATTTTAATCCTAGGGGGACTTGGAACCAGAAATAAGATAGGCTAGGAGGAAGTGACTGCAGGAGGAAATTAGTATACCAGGGAAGGGGCTAGCACCCCTCCCGTCTTGCTTCTCTTTTTAAAATCTATCCATTTATAATTGCTCAGCTCCAAATGCCCTTTGCTCTCTGCGTTTGCCTCTTAAACCCTTATATGTGTCTTGGGTTATGCTTTATCTTACCGTTATAGCAATCTTTGCTCCACTCATTTTTTTTTGCCATTTCCCTAAGGCCCATTAATTTATATGCATTAAGCTAAAAACTGACTTTATCAAACTTCTCCAAGCCAGTGTCTGAGCTTCTCTAATTCCATGTGTTGTTGTAAACATTCTAACTGCATAGGGGAAATCTCTTAGCCCCAGGTTGCTAGAAAAATAGTGCTTGTTCTGCAAAAGAAAGAAACCTGGATACTGGATAAGGGGTGGATGGAGAAAATAAATTCCCAAAGATCAGAAGGGCTCTTTCATGGGGGCAAGCAAGAGAATTACAGAAGCTAGGGAAGCTGTGGTCAAGGACCTCTGGCAGAAAGGCATATATTTGCATATTGGTCTGAAACAAAATTTTGGCTAATGGAATTTGACTCCCTTTTCCTTAGAACTAAGTGAGGGCTAGGCACATGCTTTAGAGCACAGCTTGTCCCAAAAGAACAGTAAAGAGTTGGTATGAAGATTTTTTTTAAGCATTAGTTCTAAACTTCCCGCCACTTACAATTTACTCCATGACCTTCTCCCCATAGCTGCATTTCTCGTTGGCAGGCTTAGTTGTTGTCTTGTAGAAAAACAATGAGGGCAGAACAGCAACTAGAAGAAGAGAGTTACAGGGGACAGACAAAGGCTGTGTCACCTATCCAGTTGAAATCCTTTCCCATTTCGTCTCTGTACAGTTGCTTGTCAGCTCTAACACACAGCTCATGTAATTTGGTCCTTAGAAAAATTAACAAGGTGCTTCTTTAGGAGGATGAAAAACAGACTGCCTTCGGTATGTCATTCGGCATTTCTGGAGACCAAATACTTTTCTTGATGTATACCACCACATTTGCTTTCCCTCTTAATTCACCTATCCAAAATGCTGTAGGATTCCCCATCCTTTCTTTCTCTTGCTTTCTCTCCCAGGGCTGCAAGAGTACACCACCCGAATTTTAACACTCCCTGGGCTTGGACAGCATTGAAATTTCTCAGGACTGTGCCTTTCTTTCTCAGATGCCAACTGTATTTGCCTGCCTTTCAGTCTGCATTGATGGGAATGCCAACAAAGCTGTCGGTGGGGGTGAGAGAGGAAGTGGCATATTAACCCACCCACCCCACTTATGCCTAGCCTAGTTTTATGGCACTGTTCTTGGCGTCTCTCAGGCTGAGGCAACCATCTGATGTGGCACAAATGGCGACTGCCTCAGGGCCTGCTTGCTGACAGACAGAGTTGTCTGTTGTGGTAAAATATAGCTTGTTGTAATTACTCTGGGCCCCCAAACCTGCCATTTTCTCCATTTTTAATTGGGCTCCAGGAATGATAAACAGCAGGCCTTTTATGGTTTCCCCGGCCATGAGGCATTGACTGTCGCAGTTACTATTTTGTTGACCGGGTAAAAGTTCCAGGTGGTTGGCTTGCCCTTCTCACTGTCAGGCAGTGTTCACAAATGATAGTAAATGTATATAATATATGTATTTACAATTGTTCATGCCATGAATTTAAATGTAAAAAATGCAATACCTAGAATTTTCACTTGATCTAAAAATGGCTTCCCCTTCCCCCTTCCCCTTTCTAACAATATCCATAAGTGATATATTCAGAATTTTAGGGTGGTCTTGTATTTAGTGCTTGACACTGAAGACAGAATCCTTTGGTCAATTTCTCCTGCTGTTTATTTGTGTGTGTATATATATTATATATGGAGAATCTTAGAATACATAAGAAATTTGTTGAGTTTGCTTTTAATAGAAATTTCTGAAACGTTCAGAAACCTGAATTGTAACATAGATGGCAATAGTCACACTTTTCGGAATGCTGTGATGCAGTTTGCAAATTACAAAATGTGCCGAAAACATCCATATAATTGAAAAAGTATACATGGAATGCATATATTGGAGAAAGAACTCCCCAAAATGCATTCTATAAGGGATATTTGCTTGGGGGAAATATGTACACTTACAAAAGGGCAAACAAAATATGCATATTTAGAAAAACTGAATGTACAAAATTTTGTGCAGAATTAAGGGAGAGATATAAACTTACATGGAAATGGGACTGAATGAAGATAATACTAGAATAATAGGAAACTGAACAAAATCACAGTTGACAGATTTATTTCTGCCTAGCAAAATCACCTATGCTGTCTTTTGATAGCATCCAGTGGTGGTGCGTCTTTGCTCCCACACCACATCAATGGCTCACAGGTTGATGGACATATACCCTGTTCTGTGTAACCCTTCTTATCTGTTGTGCCCTGATTTTGCCTCATCCAAGCCTAGTACTTTAGCCTCTACAATGCACTTTCTTTTGTTTTAGACTGCTGGTTGCAGAGGCCTTGGGGACAAGAAAGGTTGCAGGCAATTGGCAGGGGAAGTGAACTGGGAAGCTGGGTCACAAATAGACCCAAATATTGAAGACCATAGACTATATAGTTAAGGGAAAACAGAACAGTGGTTTGAGGGAGAGATGAGTGGAGGAAAGCGAAGACTATCAGACCATGGCCAGAGAAAACAGGGAACTGAGGAAAGGAGGGTGGGCAGAGGAGAAAGAAGAATGAGGGGAAATATTAGATAAAGCCTGGGTAAAGGAGCAGCTGAGGGTTGTTGGCCAACAGAGGGGCTTTAGAGAGATGGGGGGAACAGGAAAAGAACACAAATGGGAAACAATGCCAATGAGGTGGGGGATTATTTGCACAAAGATTTGAAAGGACTCTGCTTCTTACAGTAATTATGTAAATAGACAAGGGATAAATTATTAAACAGTGGGTAGGTGTGTGCCCCCTGCATCCCCTTGAGGGGGTGGCAGTGCCTGTGAGCATGGAGGCACCATCTGTAGTCTTGCTGATGGAAAAGATCATGTTTTCACCTAGGTTATTGCCATCAGAGCAGCTGTTTATGTTTGGGTGGGAGACTTCCCCTAGGGTGAAGTGATGAGGGGAAGGATTATTTTTAAATGCCCTGTTTGCTTGGGGAGGGGGGTCCCTGATTTGTCTCACATGGTTATTCTTTTGTCTCGGGTTGTCTGTGCATGTTTGTGAGTCTGACAGACTTGCCTCTGTTTTCATCTATTGGTAGAGAACATTTCTGTTTTCCTGTAGACACAGTGAGGCTGGGGTGTGGGACCTAAGTGACAAATGATACCTGATCTTAACTCCCAGGTCTCCCCTCAGATATTTCCATAGTTCATTAGAGTAGGTAGATAGAAAAGTGCCCAGAGGGGGGTCCCCATACCTGGTCCTTTTGCACAGAAGGAGATTTTTTAAATTACCCACATCCTTTAATTTTAAGGGTTCATAGGATGATGTGTTTCCCTTACCCTTTGTTGTGATTAAATGAACCATCTCCAGCCTCTTTTCCCCTTCTAATCCCTTTCCCTTGATTGTTTCTCCTCTTCTTTCTCTGCGCCTCCTGCTCCCTCGCTCATTCGCTTGTTGATCAATTATTCGCTGCAGAGTTTCTTTGGCCTGTGGCAGAGCAGCAAATCCACCCCCACCCGGGTTTGCCATATCGCAGCTGACCTCCGATAACCCTTTGTGTATGTGGCTTCCAGCCACTTAGCGGTTGTGGCAAGAGAAACTTTGCTGGATGAAACTGCCTGTAAGGCTGCATGTTTGCCTCTTTCCTTGGAAAGTCATGACTTTCGAATAACATAGGTACTCTTTCGTGAGGAGGGAACAATCTTGACTTCCTCCTCCATTGCTGTCTGGCTCTTGGTTTCTCTGTCCTTTCTACACTCACATCAGAACCCAGCATGTGTTTTGCACTTTTCCTAAAGCAGGGTTGGGGCTAAATAAACTCTAGTTGTGCAGAAGTATTCCAGAATGCATTTGGCAGGCACCAGCGAAGACTCTCTGCACATTGTCAGAATATGGCACATGGACAATTTTGTGGAGACAGGGCTGTTGGCCATGAAGGGATGTAGAAGAAATTGTAACTTGAGAGTGTCTGAACCCCCTCAGCAATTGGCATCTAAATGTCTTTTCATTGGGATAGAGCAGAATTTTGAGTTTGCAGGGGGTAGCTCACATGCTTTGTTTGTTTGTTTAATTAGATTTCTAGCCTGCCTTTTTTCTTACGAAGCATGCAGCTTACATCACTCTCCTCCTCCTGCTTTCATTCTTATCCCCACAACAACCTTGTGAGGTAGGTTGGGCTGAGAGTCTTTGTTTGGCCTATAGTCGCCTAGTTGGCTCCATGGCAGAGTGGGGACTTGAACTCAGATCACCTGAGTCCCATTCCTACACTCTTAACCACTGTGCAACACTGTCTCTCTTTATTCTTAACCTTTCCATGCCAAAAATAAATTCCGCATATAGAACACTAGCATGTAGAGCTTTGTTGTAAGTGCAGTGGTCTGCCCAACATCACATCTGGCAAGGATGCCTCTGGCAGTTGCAGGAAGAGGTACATCTAGAGTGGGTTTAAGTGAGACCAAGGAAGGAAATCCATGGATAAAGAACTCAGACTTGAAGGAAGAAAAGTCAGAAGAATCCTAGAGCTAGAAAAAAGTGGTGCCCTGGAGAAAGAGGATCTGAAATCATCAGTTACTTAGGCAGAAAGAGTCCTTTCACCCACTGTTTCTCTGGAATAAGTGCAGAGGTCCTGTTCTTTAACCCTCTGTCCCCCTTTATTTTCTCTGCACTGGCCTGGTAGGCTGAGCAGCAGCTAGTGACATGCCTTACTGCCTTTTCAATTTCCCACATTTAATTTAATACCTGGAAAAGTTTAAGATTAAAATAGAGATATGTACATAGCTGCCCTCAGCTACCTGATGCAGACCAGATCACTGTTGTCAGAGTCCCTCAAGCAGGCCTCAAAGTGGACTTTGTCCAGGGCTTCTCATAGCTCAGGAACCTGAATTACATGGTGGAGTGCTAGCAAGTGGGCTGCACATGCAGAAGGTCCTCGATTCAATTTTTGGCATCTCCAGTTCATAAAAGGTAAGACAGAAAGGACTGGGTAGCAGCTCAAGACTTTGGAGAGCCTTTGCCAGTGAAAACCAACAGTACCGGGCTACCTGAGCATCTTTTGCTCCTCTGTTGGTCTTGTTTGACCCTTATATTGTACTTTAGTGTAAGACTCCACTCTGGTGTATGCTAAAATTGCACATTTACACACATCATCAGCACACAGAGAGAAGAGAAGCAAGGGAAGGCGTCAATATTCCTCTTTTTGTCACATGTAAATGTTGATCCCAGCTTACTGAGGGGCCTGGGGCGGCTGGCGCTGCTATGATACTGAGGGAGATTAATCTCATGCATGCGAGGCACCCTCATTAGCATCCTGATCCCAACCAGGGCGGCTTTGTGACAGAAAGATAAGGATTGTGTGCCGGCAGACCATGAAGGGCCCTGAAGGAGCCAGGAGCTGATGGGCTTTGTGTCCCTGGATAAAACAGCTTGTATCTTCATTAACTCCAGCGAGTCCCCTGCAAAGGCTGTTGGGGAGCAGGATGGCCAGAGGGGTATTATCAGTCTGCGTTCAGCACCTGATCTGCCTTTCCAGACCGCTTCAGCATATTCAGCTTGGAGACATGCTAGTCTCACAGCCTCGGGGGGTTTGAAAGGGGCCTGCATTTGGGAGCAGGTGGGACAGGAGGAACAGGGGGGCACTGCTTCAAAGCCTTCATTTGGTAATGTGCACCTGCTCAACAGAAATGGGCAATACTTTCATGGCATGGCAGGGGTTCAGTTTGGAGTGGGTATCCCTGCTCCTAAGCCCTGATTGAAAGAGGTTGCAAGGATCATACATGCTTTTTCCTTGAGTCCCTTCATAATTGCTCCTTGTCATCTTGCTGCTTGACTGCAAGCTTCTAGTTCTCACTTTTTAAATCCTTTCCAGCTCTCTGCCCAGTTGAATCTCCAGCCACCTTTTCCCATTTTTTTCTGTTGACCTCTAGTGCTTGGGGGACCTGGAGGAAAGCTGGGTCATAGAAAGAACAAGAACAGCAAAGGAGTGGTGTCTTTTTTTTCCAGGTGGAGTCTTGCTGCTTGGATGCATCGTTTCCTTGCAGCTATGAGAGATTGCTACTTGCTTCTGCTTTGGGTTTGGTTTGGTTTGGTTTGGTTCCAGCATGATCTCCAGGCCACCATTGCATTTTCTTTCCTGGCATGTGGATCAAAGACCAGATTATTTATTTTTTATTTATTAAATACATATTTTCCCACCCAATAGCCTGAAGGCTTTCTGGGTAGTTAACAAAATCAAATACATTAAACAAACATTATACAACAAGACAGTAAAACCAATAAAAACACTTAACCAATAACAAAGACCACCGTCCCCATTAAAAATACCAGCACAATGAAACAATCCAACAGGGCCACTGCTGCCATAATCAAATAAAAAATACACATTAATGATATAAAATACAGTATTAAAACTGAAGTTTATCTATTACGATACCTGGATAATAAAAATATTTCCACCTGATGCCAGAAAGAGAAAAGGCTAGGCACCAGGCATACCTATTTGGGGAGCTGATTCCATGAGTGGGGTGCCACAACCAAAAAGGCTCTTCTTTTGCTCACCTTCCTTACTTTTTTCAAAGGGAGCTCCCTAAGAAGGACCTCAGAAGATGATCTTAATGCCCAGGTAGGTACATGCAGGAGGAGGCATTCCTTTAGGGCTTTATATGTTAGTACATACACTTTGAATTGGGCCCAGACCTCAACTGGCAACCAGTGCAGCTGAAAGAGGACCTAGTGGGCCAGGCCCTGTTAGCAGCCATGCAGATTAAAGATGGTGTGAGTGAATGGGCAGTGTGCTCCAAACTGTGGAAAGGGCAGATCCTGTGTAGAACATCTCCCTAGCACATGCAAGCCTTGAATGAAGGTTGTCATTCATTGACACTTCATTGTTCCTGTTATGCAATAATTTAATTGTTGGTTATTCTGGTGGTGGTTCGTTTTTCTATACGTATGCAAAATGTCCTACCAGTCTTCATTTGTTTTCAAAACTGTAAATGTTTCTTCATCATCTTCTTAGAACAATCACACTCATATTATTCCTAGTGTGGGAGAAGAGAATTCAGATGCTACATGGGAATTGGCAAGTTTAAATGCACATTTTTAAGACTGGGCTAAAAATGGCAGGAAGATGTTCATTTACCAGTTAAAAAGTTATTTCTTCCTTTCATTGCACAAACTATATTCACAAGTTCTAGAAAACTGGGGGAAAGTGCTCATAATTTTAGTTGCAAATGCTCCTAGGGTGGTTCCAGGTCAGTGCTCAAATCAAGTGAGGTGTTACCTTTGGTAAAAGCCCCCATAGTTAGTGTTCCAGAAGGTTACAGGAGGACGTGATTCCCTGTGCTTCTGTTTAAGGGCCACGTGCCTCAGCTCCATGGATCCCTTTCTCTGTACCGGCCTGGCAGGTGTTCCGGTCTTGAACTCTTTACTTCTTTGTTTACTCATACTGGCTAACCAGATCCATGCATTTCCTGCTTGAATTACCATAGAAGGGGAACATGGCACCTGTTGTGATTAGTGCCCTTGGTGCCTCCTTACCTTTACTGATTGGTGCCTTTGGATCCTATTTTTATACCTGGTGGGTGAAGAGGGGCAGCATGATTTGGCTAAAATTGAGAGGAGTCATGGGTGGAGCTTGTGGATTCCATTGCTGGGTCCAGCTTACCTCCATCTGAACACTGGTTCAGTCATATATTTTCACGTGTTACACTACAAAAACAAGGTTGAACAATGACTTGATTGTGTTGGATAGCCATTGCAGCTCAGTTTTGATGGGGGCTGATGTAGGGAGGATGCCTCACTCTGGACAACCGGACTGTGTGGTTGAAAGCAGTGAATGGTAGAAGATTGTGGGGGATTTTGAGGCAAAAAGTGAGAATGGGTGGGGTGGGAAGGGGTGCAGTGGGGGCTGCAGTTGCAGAGAGACATTTAGCTAGAAGTCGGGAAAAGAATGGTGGAGAATGCCTGAATTATTTGGAGGATTGGTCCAGCACCCAAGCACCAAGGTTGAAAATACCTTTCGGAGGTACACTGCCTACCCTACCCTTGTGGATCAACCCCCTCCATTCTGGTGCCCTCCAAATTCTGTTGAACTTCAAATCCCACCATCCCTCATCATTGGCCATACTCACTGGGACTGATAGTAGCACTTGGGGGGCAGCAGGTGTTGGGAGCTAGGCTCCCCCCTTCATACATTAAAAGCAACAGACCATTCTTTGGCAAAAGTTCTTTATTCTCTAAAGTACACCCAGTAAGCACAATCACCACAGAATGTGTTTCTGAGCATGCACAAAGTATTTGTTGTACCCAATCTAGCAAAACTTCTGAGGACCCTCCTTTTGAGTAACCTTGTACCGTCTCCCTCTGGGAGGGCCCTTTTGGAGTGGGGCAAGCCTCTTAGCTGCGTGCCACCCTTCTAGTTGGCTATTCGTTGTCTTCCAATACCATGTCATGGGATCAAGAGTTGTACCAGGCTTGTCTGGATCCTGGAGCTTGTGTCCCATGCTCCCTCCTGGCAGTTGTACACCCTGGCTATCCCACTTGAACATCTGGAGAGGGCAGACTTGAGATAATCCCTTACATTTCTCCCATTTTGATAAGTGGAGGCCCAGTTTCCAGGGTGCATCTGAAGAGTCCAAATCTTCCTGACTTTGAAACTTGCACCAAGCACAATGACCTCTTATATCCCCAGTAGCAGGTTGGGAGTAGCTCATACTAGGCTATGAGAATAAAGCAGTTTCATTGGCCTATAGGACATGCTTAAAAAAATTATGCATACAACCTCTCACCCCCATGAAAATCTATGCTAGGTATATCAGGGTTTAAAAGGATCAGGCAGGGATGGATTATAATACAAAAGGGAACTCTCTTTGCTTATACATTCTGTGAGTGAAAGAAAGAACCTGGGGAGGCAGAGATTTCTGGAGTTGTTTTGCTCTGCAGAAATGCAGCAAGAAGCCCCTGTGGCTATGTAATTGCTAAGTGGAATTACATAATTTTGCTTGTTGGCTTCTCTGTTTTTTTGGCAGCTTTTTCATACATTCCATTAACTTGGGCTTTACCTTCTCCTGCATTCAAGAATGTAACTGTATGACTTTCCCCACAAAGATGAAGGAAAAGAGTCTCAAAAGGAGTACAACTGATGGGCTAATGGGGCAGTGTCATCGATGGGCAATTTAAATTCTTAAATTTTTGAGGTTCTGAGTTCAAATCCTTGTCTGGAATATGCAACAATTCATGCTTTTTGTTTAGTGCTTCAGTGATTAGGCCGCTGAAAAGGTGATTGAGTTGATTCAGTTTGCAAATATACAGAGCCAGCTCCTCTCCCCAAACTTGTGGCTTGCTTTTCTTTTTGACTCCTTGGATCATGTGGTCCCTCCTGTGTTTGTGTCTGGTGCCAGGTTTTCTTTCTTCCCCCATCCTGGATTCAAATTGATTTTAACTTCCTCCACTGAAGCTGCACCATTCTGCTGCTGACACTTTTGTCCACAATGTGAACATCAGTTTCTACAATAATATTATACCAGAAGTGATAACAAACAGCTAACTGGTCTTTTAAACACTTGCCTCATAATAAAATATTTCCCCTTATTATAAACAGAGTTGTGCATATTGCACATGACTAGAAATTGAGGACAGGTTAGTGGACAGATGTAACGCACCAGCCCTCCCTCTCCCCTTCAGGTACAATTCTTACCTGTTCCAACTGGCATGCCAGTGGTCAGAGAGAATTGTAGGCTGGGGAAAGATAGGGATACCTATGTTACTAAAATTTGATTGTTATTGGATTTATAACTTGGCATCCTGCAAATGTCAACTTTTGCTTTAAAGAAGAAAGTTTCAGTCCATTGTGCTGAAAAAAATAGGCAGTGAGGTGAAATTCTGTAAGCCAAACTTTGTATTTCCAAGGGATCTGTGCTCATGCCAGGAGCATTTTTTTTTTTGCTAAATAAGTCATTTTATGCAAATATTCTAATTTTATCAATGCCAGACTGAGGAGGTTTGCTCTCTGATGTCAAGACAACCAGCAGATGAGTAGACAAATAGACATGAAGTATAGAGTGAAGTATGTTTGTTTGATCTAGTGTAGAAGCCCTACATGTGGAGTCCACCCTGACTGAGACCAGGAACAGCTTTATCAAAACATGCTTGAAGGCGCCTTGCTGTATGTAAACCACCCCGAGAACCTTTTGTTCAAAAGTGGTAGATCAGTATTTAAAATAAATAAATGTTATGCCGATCACAGGATTCAGCTTTTCTTGGTGCACAATTTGGATGGTTTTAGCACAGATCATTGCTTATCATGGATACATCATATTTTGAGGTCTCATTTGTCCCCACACAATTTATTGCAAGGGCCACAGCAATTGAAAGCAATCTGGTTACAAGCTGGCGAGACGAAGGGGTGCATAATTCCCCTCTAAAGTATAGAGTGTCATGTTGCAAACCTTGGGCATCCCACAGGGGCTGGTGGGAAGAATACGGAGAGCCTTTAGATTACATATCGGACTTGGAGGTTGCATTCCTCTGGTTTACTGATGGAATGTGGTTACTGGGGGAGCTCCTGTGTAGACTTGCTAGATCAACATCTTGCATCCCGTTGGGAAGACTTTTACAATAAGGGTTGGAAGTGTGACTTGCTCAAGGAACTCTAGTTTACAAACAGTGTGAAATTCCCCTTTGCTGCTTGTCCATGTTGAAACCTGCCAGGAACTGACAGTGATAGAACGTGCTGCTGCTGCTGCTGCAGGTTTTGTAGAAGTTGTGGTGTGATAAAGGTGCTGGGAAAGAATCTCTGACTTGGACCACTGCTACATGAGCTCAAAATGCTCCCCCCCGCCCCAGTGTATCATGTCACTGGACTCATTCCTTCCATTCCACTGCTTCTCCGTGCCACCATAAACTAGGGCTTTGTTCCAGACAAAGCGGGGAAGGAAGCTTTCCATAGTTGCCAAGCAGTTTTCAAGAACACTTTTTTTTTTGCTATTTGCTTCTACTGTTCAGGAACTAGAACTGGAATGAAGTGGGGAGGTGGCGGAAAATAAATGTGAAATGCTGCTCTGTTAAATTGAGGAGAGAAACTAGTGAATGTGTACTTCATGCTGTTCATTGTTTTGTATTGCATATAAAATATTTGTGTGGTAATTTATTTTGTGAACTGTTTGTATTATATTTTAGTCTTTTAGTCTCTTTAGTTACACCCAGAGAACATTTATTATTGGGCAGACTTAAGATATTTCTTTAAATGCAGTAAAATAATGTAACTAAAATCTTCATTCCTTGCATGCTTTCTCAAACATGTGGCTGGTGTCACTGAGAGAAAGTCTACATGTTCAAATCCAACCTATTTGAACTCCACAGTTGTTTGTTTTTCTCCCTTTTTGTTCTAGCAACACTTATAATGAGCTCCAAGTTGCCCTAAATCAGACTTTTCTTGCATTGGGAGTATGTAGTAATTTTTATGTCCAGATTCTTATCAGTGAGGAGCTCTTGGTTTTTGTTCTGCCTCTTAGGGTAAATTTAGAAGCTTGTTATGTTAGAATCATTTCCTAAACTTAAATCTCAATCTAATGAGGCAATGATTCCACTACCACTCTTAAGCTTTCTCACTGTTACTTGTTGGATATTGGCTGGACCTGGTATAGAAATGGAGAGGAGGTTAGCAATATTGGTGATGGTAATCCCATTCATGTGCTGTCCTTCCTAGATGGAGCTCAGGGGGGCATAATTACAGGTTCTCCTGTTTTATCCTCCCAACAGCCCTAGGAAGTAGGGATGTAACCAGCCTAACATTCTCCTCTGTTGAGCAGGCCATGACGGAAAAGGCTTCTAGCATTTTTACCTGGGCTGACCATTACAGAGGTCCAGATGCCTACACATGCTGCTGTCTGCTTAAGGCATTGATGTGTATATCACTGAGGTTTCCATGCCTGAAGAGAGATCTGAAGAGTACACACTAGCCTATAGTTTAACTTTTTTTCAGCTAAATAAATATTTTTAAGTGATCCAAATCTGGTATGAGTGGACATGCTTGTTTCTTTTATCCCATTACCATCTCTAGTCAAACATTTTTATTGGGATTTTTTTTGGCGGGGGCGGGGCACTGTGGTAGTGGTAGGGGAACCGCAGAAGCTTGCCAGACACTGTATTATTTATTTGATGTATAATGTCACCTTATTCCAACTGGGTAGATTTGATGCAGAAAATAAATTCAGCTGAAAAGTTCATAAAAATTAAAATAGGGTTTTTACAAGCTTATCAATTCCCCTTACCACACCATGTTTAATTCTTGTGGAAAAGCTGAACTCTTTCTCTCCATATTGGATTTCCAACTGGAGTCCTGGGTGCCCTGACAAAGGATTGGCTTGGCTTCTGTCATGAAAGAGGCACTGAGGCCAGGGGCACTGGGAAATTGGATACTATCCAGGAATATCCCAGTGCCAAGATCTTTAAAAATGCTCCCTGTCTTCTCCACCCATACATGTGGAAATGTACTTGCTGCCAAGCAGACCCTTTTCTGATCTTGCAAAAGTTGTATTCATCCTATAGAACTCTCTCTGTCCTGTGGTCCTCCAGGTATGTTGGACCAGCATAGATAGTTGGGAGTTGCTGGGAGTTGTAGTCCAAAATATCTAAAAAGTGCTAGATTGGAGAAAACTGATGCTGTGTGAGTGTATGTGTGTGGAGAAAGAGATGGACATAAGGGTAGGAGGGAGGTAGAGGGGATTTTCCTTCTGCTCCAGATTCCATCTGTACCTTATGATTTGCTAACTCTTCTCTTTGAATTGTTCTTCAACAGCCAAAGCTGGGCCAGAGAGATGGTACAGCCACAAATGCCAATGCGGCCCCTGTGGAATCCTTCCCCTGGGTGGGGCCGAAGACGGTGGTGCTGCACAAGAACACACAGGGGGGTTATGGATTCACCCTCCGCCATTTCATTGTCTACCCCCCAGAGTCAGCAGTTCATTCCAACATGAAGGTAATGACCCTCTTGGATCCAGTCAGGTCAAGGAACCTTTATTGGCATAACACCCTCCTGATCTGTGGAGTGTGCAGGGTGTGTTTCAGAACTGTGCATGTAGCAATAGCCCTGGAAATGGTTTTGGGGGCACATGGTGCCACGCTTTTACTGAGGCTGAGCAGGTCTGGGTCTGGTCAGTAGGGTAGGACCACCTGGGAACTTTCATGTTGTGCCAGTTTGAAGCTCCCATATACTGAGCTGGATTGTTTGTCTGCCTAACCCACAGCTTCACTTTCTTAGCTTCACTTCAGAGGTGGACAACTTTTTAGGGTCCAGTGGCTGATTTCCCCCAGGAACCCATCAGGGACTGTATTTTCTCCGGGGCCACAATTCACTGAAATGCAGTATTGGCAAAAAAGTGGCGATTTCTCATTAAAACAAGGCATGCAGGAAGCAAAGCACATATTGTACCACTGAGCTACAAGTCTGTGGGCATATTTTTATTTCTGATGAACTGGCTGGATGTAGTGGTTTCATCCTTTGTCTTTAGGCTTATTTGCTTTGACCCACTTTGACCCTCGCAAATTTGCTGAGCTTGTTGATTTGTACCTTGTGCCCATGGCTGCAAATTCCACAAGTTTGCTACAAACTGCCCAAAGCAAATCCAGCTGCTAACAAATCCAGTTAACAGCTTTTTTTGATTTATTACCTGTCAGCCTCCAGGGGATCTTTTTTCTTTCCTTTTTCAGAAGGTAATTTTTATTGACTTCTCTGTTTCCTTCCAGTGCTATCCCTAGTTATGAGTGTATCTAATCTCTGGTTGATGATCTTTTAGAAGTCCGACATACATAACTGAAGTTTTTGTTCCTGCTTTCCCTGAATTTAAATAAGCTTGATTTTTGAATGCAGAAACAGTTTCCATTGGGTTTGGAATTTTGCAGAATTTAGCCCACAGGAGTCTGCTGCATTTGGCCTGCACACTATCTTGCATCAGGATCAGGGACACAGCCTGCTGGATTTGTTTCCTTTAAATTGGATTTTGATCCAAGATATTGTAATCTAGTTTAGACTTCCTGCCATTCCCTCTTCTGACCAGCACACAGTAATTTAAGAAATGTCAAATGCATGTCAATAATCATAAATTCAGCGGCTCTATTTGCAAACACGTTTCTTACAAATAGTCTTACCAGAGAGCCAGGATTTTGCTCCTGTTGAAAGTAAGCTCTGTGGCAAAGCAGCATGTGCAACCAAGTTAAAAATAATGGAAGATATAGTTGTGGCTCTTTTGTGTTATGTATCACTTCGCCCTTAATGGCAGGGAGAAGGGTTCTAGCTTGACTTTCTACCTGACAAGCTAGTTTTCTCTCTATTGTGCTCTCACTCCCTCTTTCAGAGGAACATACCATATGAACACTACCATTCTGCCTCTCATACTTTGTTTCCTTGCAATGTGGGTTTACATAACCCTTCTTCTCCTCTCCATATTATCCTCACAACAGCACTTTGAGGTAGGGAAGGTAAGAGTCAGTGACTGGCCCAAAGTCCCCCATAAGCTTAATGGCTGAGTGGGAGCTAAAACCACCACTAGAATGCTACCCTCAAGACCTGAAATTGAATTTGGCTGCTTGGGCATTCAACATGCTGCTTTATCATATCTAGGAGGATGCAAGGAGTGCCACTGTCTTTGGAAGTTGCCCCCCCCCCCCAGCATAGTTCCAAATTCCCTGGAACTTTTGCTGATGTCCCATTTCATTCAGATGAAATGTTTGGCATAGAAGCATCATCTCTGCAAAAGAGAGCCAGCTTTCCGGCTCTCACAGATCAGAGACCTCACTCCTTTTTTTTTCTTTTGTCATTTCTGAAAGGGAAAATGGATTCTTTGCCAGATAAGTTCAAAGGCATTGGATGTTGGTGGGGAGGAGATGGGATTGGGGTAGGCATTAAACCGCTCCCTGTCTGTCCTTTTCTGCAGTGTCAGCTTTATCTGGACAAAAGGGTAACTGTTGTGGTCCATGATTTGGACAAAAGACTGTCTCTCTTCCCTCCCCCATTCCCTTCCACCGTTTAGACAGAGCCATCCAAAAGTAGTCTGTATTAACTGTCCCTGAAATGCTGAAACTCTCAAATCATCAAGAAATGATTTTTGGTATTGGGAGAATCCTGGCCAGAATGTGGAAGTGCAGGACAGTAATAATACGCTGAGGATCAGAGCCCCAGAGGGGAGACAGGCAGACAGCACACTGCAGGCAATGGCCAGGTCTAAACAGGGAATCCTTGAGGACAGAACAGCAAACCAACCACCAGGAACCCTTCCCAGGCTTGGAGAAGACGTTGGACATAGCATCACACTGAATTTTGGAGGTGTTCAGAGGGTGTTAAAAGTATTTTGGAAGGAGCTGATCTGTCTGTATGGTAAACAATGGCTGTGCAGGTGGTGGAGATGAAGCTAGGTAATGCAAGGAGGATGGAGCATAGGAACCTGTCTTGTAGTGAGTTGGCTCTTGAGCCAGCTCAGTATTATCTGCACAGTGACTGGCAGCAGCTCTCTTGGTTGCTGCTATCTAGAGATGCCAAGGATGGAACTGGGGCCCTTCTGTGTATTAAACAAGTGCTCTACCACTGAGCTATGGCAACTCAAAGAGGAGTCTTGCAGAAAGCTGATGAAAGAGGTCAAACGGGTATGCAATTTATGGCCCACTACATGCTTTGGTCTACATCAGCCCAAACCAGCAGAGACAGAGGGTGAGGGCTCATGGGAACTGCATGTCAAAACATCTGAAGAACCACAAGTATCCCAGTCTCGGTTTGGAAAGTAAAACAGAGTAGAGACCTAGCAAAAGGCAGAGTACCCTAGCAACATATCTTTGCTTTGCTGCTTGCACTGTTTGCCACCAATGACTGAGTACACGTGAGTTGTGCCCACAATTTCTGGCTGTCTTTGGTAGTCAGCCAAAATCTGTGGCAAACACCACCCTTTGTCCCTTACCTACTTTGGCGAAGATGTGGGATATGAGATCACACTGAATTTTAGAGGTGTTTAGAAGCAGCAAGACATTTTGCTGCTTTCAAAGTCCAGCATGACTGGAACTGTGATTGGGTCTGAGATGTGATGTGCTTTAGAGGCATTTGGAAGATGCATAATGTCTTGCTGATACTGTTTTGCTGTTTCAAAGTACCTCCAGATCTCATAATAAATTGCTTAATTACACGTTTGCCACTGGTAGTTTGGCAGACACATTTCCAGACCCCAGATTGACCTCAGCCTTCTCCTGGGATATGAGAGATATTTTCTACTTTCCATTTTCAGATTTTTAAAAAATTAGTTCAATGAAGTAAAGAGGAAAAAAAGAAAAAACACTTTATATAATCACAACCTAAAAACCCACCCAAACTGTTTAAGTGCCATTGTTTTCTCTGGCTTTTGCTGCTTTGGCACATTTTTCCTTCTTGACTACTGCCTCTTTTTAGTTCCTGGATTCATCACAGGGTCATCCCAGCCACAGGAATTTTACAATGAAAAGTAACATCTTGATGCTATATTGGCATCTTGATGCCAATTAGATTTGGTCACTTACTTATGTCACTGAGATCAAATGAAGTCAGTTGAGGATAAGGGGCAGTGTAGAAGAATTAGTGGAACTTTTACACAGAATCCTGTGTAAATTGGAGGCTTTTTCTTTTGTTCCCCTGCTGAAAATATTTGTGATATGCTTCATCTCAGTACTGATCTTATTCTTCTTCACAAACCAAGACCTTTTGTTGTTTTTATATAATGCCATCAACACATGTGGCATTTAGAGGGAGAACAAGTCAAAAACTCATCCTTGCCTCAAAAGAAAATTAAACCAAGGAGAAATCAATAGGATGAAGGGAAAGAAAACACAGGATGAATGTAATTAAAGACAGCTCACACGTGCTTTGTCTTTGCTCATTACATCAAAACTGCATATTTAGCATAAGCTTATTAGCCAGATCACCCAAAAATAAAAGCAAAGGAATAGAACCCACAGTGGAATGTCAGCAGTCTATTTGGAATGCCTCCATCTCCAGAGCAAGTAGCTCTGGCAGGGTGGGTCTCCAGATACAGAGGCTGGGTTTCGACTGAGGTGATTCACTGGGGTGGAAGCAGGCATTC
The DNA here is from genome assembly GCF_004798865.1 of Varanus komodoensis. Classification (NCBI taxonomy): domain Eukaryota; kingdom Metazoa; phylum Chordata; class Lepidosauria; order Squamata; family Varanidae; genus Varanus; species Varanus komodoensis. Next base: position 1,126,036 of record NW_025336011.1, on the reverse strand, counting down.
TTTGGCAGCTGTCATCAGTGACTTCATCACTTCCTCGAGCCCTGCAGGGTGATAGACACAACAGGTTACCTCATACACATGGAGAAGAGAATGGGGATAGAGGCCCGCCATTGCCGATGGGAAAACACAACCCACCAAGGAATATGTGGGAGGAAAGAGGACGTTGACTCAAAGAAACACCCCCAGCCCTGGGCTCTACACCTTTTCTAACTCCACTTTTTGTTTCTTCTGAAAATTCTCTTGTCAGCCAATATGCAGACTTTACCTTTATATAGAATTCAGTATAATGAATGAAATACATTAAAAACAGAGCAGCAGCAATATTAAGAACACCAGCAATATTAAGCTCTCAAGGACCTTGCTGAAGGAGAATATTTTGACCAGCCTCCTAAACATATTCAGTGAGGTGAAGAGATATGGGGCACCACACCAACAGCAGGCATCAAATATCCTGGCCTGTTAGCTATAGACAGTAAGCTGAAGACTACTTCGTCCCTCCTCCAGTGAGGACTTGAAGGGATGGTGGAGGACAGGAGAGTCTGGAGGAATGTTGTCCATGGGGTTGGGCACGACTTCATGACTAACAGCAACAATTATGCCTCAAGCAGTCTGGAATTTGCACTCTTGTTTTGTAAATTCAAAACACTTTGGTGCATTTAAAAATTTAAGTAGACTTTGTAATGTTGAAAGTCTGCACTATCTCTGCACTAGTCTCTGCACTATCTTAGAACTAGTGGCCAAAAGGTATGGAGGCCCTTTCACATTTCCCTATTGAGCTGTCTGCCTGAACAGCAAAGCATTAATGTCCTGCTAGTTGTGGGAGGAGGATGTTCTCTATGTAAATATACCCCACATCACATACCGATTAAGCTGTCTAAATTCAGGTAATTAGAATGCAGTAATTCAAAGATGTAGGTCTCTGTGAGTTTTTGTAGAAAATAAGCACTATATTTCAAAACTGTAGCATGGAGGGTGTCATCGTGATGTGGGAACACAGCCAGCGGGAAGCAGATGAGAGCCAGGGTCAAAACCCAGGAAGACTGTCCAGTCACATCAGCAAGCACAGAGGTGAATCAGAGCCAGGGGGTGGGTGGAGAGCAAATGACAGCTGGGCTGTCTACTCCAGCAGATCCGGGAGCAGGAACTGAGGATCCGGGACAAAGGCAAGAGGCTGGGTGAGAGGAAAGGACGACAACAACATAGGATGTCCAAGGACAATGTGGAACCTAGATCAGACAAAAACTTGAACTTAACCTGGATGCTTTTATCCCTAGGAAGGTCATGCATGCTTGATCGGGGAGCTTAGGCTGAGGTCAGCCAGACAAAGGAGAACAAGTCCTCCACAGGCAAAAGCTTTTAAGTTTCCAGTACCTTCAAAAGTTATATCTATTCATGGAAGCTATGGCAAGAGTTCAAAAAATCCTCAATTCCCATCCTTTATATTGAACGGAGAAAGAGGGAGACATCTTTACCCTGAAATATGTGGATATGACTCTTCAGCAGGGATGCCTCTTTGGCTTGTGCATATCACCATCAGTAATTCATTATTTTAGAGGTTCAGAGGAAATGCTGATAGCTGCAAAAAGAATTGGATAAATTTAATATAGACGAAAAGTTTCAACAGCACCACCACCTGGGAGCTTAAGTGGCAATAAGTGTCCCAAGGAGTCCCAAGCTAGACATCAGCCCTGATGGGTCCTCTTGAGGCAAGTAAGCCCCAGCAAAAATCCTTAGTGTCCCAGGTAGTGATGCCAGGCCAGAGGGCTGAAATAAGCACTTATGCCACCATTTTTTTAAAAATAGTTGCTAAAGATCTGTGGGAAGGTATCCGTTCAGTTAGCCCCTTCTGTAACAGCTGTGATCACAAGGGGCAGGCCACATACAACCACTAAAAGGAAACCTCTAATTTCTTATTGGTCTCTTCAACCTTCCTCATCCCCAGCATAGAAAGACACATGGAAGGTTACACCAAATTCTGCAATATAATTCGGGGTGGGCAATTTGTGGTCCTTCAGATATGTTGGCATACAACTTCCATCATCTCTCCCTATTGGAAATGCTGCTTAGAGCAGATGAGAGCTGTAGGCCAAAATATCTGGAGAGCTATTAATTGTCCACTCATTAAATACTTGAACACACAAACAAAAGCTCCCTCCCCTTCCTAGAATAGGAAAGGCTGAAAGTACAGGATGAAAGCCCCACACTTGCTGCATTCCCAGGTAGGATGGAGCTCAACCTCCTCCTTCCCCTTGTCTCAGAGACAGAAGCCCAATCAGGTAGGTGTGCACCAAGAATGAAGCACAACACACCAAGGGGCAATAGTGGGACCTAGAAAGATACAGGTCCAGTCCATTTCCTGCTTCTTTCTAAAGGAAAGTCTAGTTGGAAAGATATATGCAAGGACAAGCAGTTCCCTGGCAGGATGATGCCAGTACATTTCCTGCATGCCCATTGCACATTAGCCAAAGGCACAGTGAGGAACTTGTTGGTGGGAGCCTTGATAAATCCGCTTACATTTTTTGCATGTGCTTTTACATTTTTATATCACAGAACCACCTGTGGCTTTCCACTCTGAATTATATATTCTATCTTGCACGTGGGTGTGAATTTCTCTGCAGCCCTAGCATGAGGACCACCTCTGAAAAAGAAAGGGCCCTCTCCCAGGCCCCATTGTCATAGTGCCCCTTGCTTGTCATCCAGGATTTAGAGTGAAGATTCCAACTCACTGTTCTCCTTTGAGCATTAGATCTTGTCAACACGCATCACACCACAGTGAAGGCAAAATCTCAAGGACAGCCCCTCTAGCTGACATGCACACAAACCCAAGTGCATGCGGGCATCATTTGGCCTGGATAATAAAGGTGCTAAATATAGTCATGTTTGGTGTTTAACTGTTTCAACAGAGACTGGCTTAGAGGAGGGGTGCGGCAAGGAGGCAACTGTTCCAGGCATTTTAGGAAATGCAAAGCATTGTTTCCATTCCCTCTGATTGGATTCAACTGTTGGACAACAAAACTTGTGCTAAGTAGAGGTTCTCCATGGGAGAATTTTGCCTTTCCCCAGCAGTATGCAACTTGGCTCACTTCTTAAAGTCATCTAGAGCTGTTTGCTCTCCAAATTCTTTTTTGAAATACACTTACTTGGGGACACGTGGGTGTGATTTGCATGGAATGATTGAAGTGGGGTGACTCAGCTACTCTCTATAAATTTAATTTCTTTTTCTCCCTTCCTTCCTTCTTCTAATTCCTCTGAAACTGCTGCTTGCTTCCTGGTTCCAGACAGCAGCCACAGTCCATGATCATTTCCCTTCTTGGGTCCTCAGGCTATTTGCCCGAACTGAAAGATTAGTATATATTGTATTGCAGTATTCCTCAACCTGGTGCCCTCCAGATGTATCAGGCCACAAATCTCATACTCCCCAGTCAGGACAAACAACTGGGGATGGTGGGTTTTTAACTGAACTTACCTGGAGTGTGTCAGCCTAATTGTTGTCAAGTCAAAATCCAAAATGCTTGTCTGGTATGATTTCAAGCGACCATCCCTGATTCTTTACAGACAGGATGGCCCTGTTGCACTAACAAGGATGTGTAAAATTCCCTCTCAGGTGAGGGTGCTCTTGCCATGGGTTGTGGCCTTGGTCCACAACATACTCCCTATTCTCCCCTTTATTTTGCTTGCAATACTCCACCCCCACTTCCACCTGGCCTGATAGATTATTTACAACATTATTTATACTTTTTTGTCTATATCTGAAGGCAGGCATGTTGAAATTTGGCTCCATTAGGCAGCCTCAGACAGCCATTAACACTACCACTGACCCAGTGCACTGGGTGGCTGCCATTTCTTCTTTGTTGTTGTTAGTCGAGAAGTCATGTCCGACCCATTGCAACCCCATGGACAACATTCCTCCATGCCTTCCTGTCCTCCACCATCCCCCGGAGTCTATTTAAGCTCATGATTTTTTCTTTACTGCCATTTTAATTCCCTTACGATGACTTGCATCTCAGTGCAGCAGCATCTAGTGGCATTGTGGAAGAATTTATATGGCAGCCATAGCCTATAAAAGTGGCATTTTATAGAGCCAGTGTAGTGGTGTGGTTAGTGTTGGACTGGGAACCTAGGAGATGCAGATTCTTGTCCTTGCTCAGCCTTGGAGCTCACTGGGTGCCTCTGAGCCAGTCAGTCACTCTCAGCCTAACCCAGCTCACAGGGCTGTTGTGAAAATGGAGCTATGTAAGCCCCGTTAAGTTTCTTGCAAGAGGAAAAAAGAAGGGATATAAATGCAGTGTACACTACTAATAATAATCTTGGTGGGTGCCACATACCCATCAGCTTCTGCCACGGAATACAGAAAAACTAACAATAGGCTTAGGCTCACCTTGAAACAATGGAACTAATTGACAGATACTTGCCTGTGTGCTGATTAGGGTGATATCTCTATTTTCACTTAAGGTAAGCATAAATTGCTAGTCCTGTAGAAGTAAAGCTTGGAGACATCTCCATTCATCCTCAGTAGCATCTTCTTGCTGCTAAAAGAAAAAGAATTGCAGAAGAATATAAAACTTGCTATCCTGTGCACACTTACCTATAAATAAGCCTCATTGAATGTGGAGCAACTTTTTAGTAAATGTGCATTGAGGATTGCAGTGTAAATTATGCATACTGGATACTTCCATCTTCCAGAGTCTAGCACTTCCTTATTTATACATTCATTCCTGGGAGATCAAGCTGGCAGTTTTTAAATTATTAATATCAATTTATTTCTTATTGCAGCATGAGCCTTTTTGTTTTTATTATAGATACTGTTATATAAGGAACTGTTTTTTAGGAACTCAATTTTTGTGACACATGTAAGTTCTAATCCTAAAATGTGGTCTTTCTGGCACTAGACTTTTTACCCTTTGCTTTTAAAAAAAACAGCATCAGTGAATTGTTGATGTTTGCATTTTTGCTGCTCTTTAGCTTTTATACTGTTTGAAATGACCATTTTAATATATTTTACCATATTATTATATCTTAGACTTCTAAGTTTCTTTTATGACCTACCTAGAGAGCTTTGTCTAACGGGTGATAACTAATAAACTGTAACAAAATAAGTAAACATGATGCCAGCTAGAAGCAAACTTTTTCTTCCTTCCATTTAAATCCCCATCCTGTGGGTGCCCAGAAGACAGCCTGCACTCTCTCAAAGGACAGTGGGTGGTGCAGCACAAAAGGGACAATGTGAGGGTTGGCAGCTCATTATTAGGTGGCTTAGCTCACCTGGCTGGGGTTCTTTTGTTTCAGATACTCAGAAATGGGAGGTGGATTGCCATTTCCTCCTAAAACAATGATAGCATGTCTTCAGGGACAAATCCCAGCCAAAAAGCCAGACTTGAGAAGCCAGGTTTGCCCAGGCCCCCAACAGCTGGAATGGAGCCATTTCCTAACCCATCTTATGGATAACATTGCTGTGCAGAATAGAAATCTGCTATTTTGCAAGGTTGAGTCTTACTCAGCATTGTGCATGATCATAAAAATCCAGAAAGCCTGTATCCAGAAACCCTGTATCCGGAAAGGAGAGTTAAACTTTGCAAACTGATGGATTACTATTTGTGCTGCTGCTGTTTTTTTTAAATTGAGTTGTAGATGTATTTGCAAGCCATATTCATAGTATGGAGAGGAGGTCAGCTGAGTTGTTTTTCTGTCAGGGTAGTGGAAGCTGTTTTTATGCTATGGCCTTTATTCACAGTGGTTAGCTATTTAGGGCTGCTTTGCATTATATGTAATTTTATGCCTAGCTTAACCCATATTATCTTAAAGCAAAGTTGGCTAAAGCTTGTATATGAGATAGAATAGTGCAGGAAGGATGGGGTGGGATATATGGGATGGGACAAAGGCCTGTTAGTACAGGAATCTTACCAGGGTAGGGGTGGTTTAAACTTGTGAGGAACGGGGTGTTAAACTTAAGGAACAACTTAGCAAAGCCTAATCATTTTAATAGAAGGAAAGTTGTGTAACTCATAACTAACTTAACTCCCATTGATTTCAGTGCATTTTCTCTAAGAATGACTAAATCTGGATCCACCCCATTATTCTGAAAAGGCACAAAAATGGCTGTGATCCATGGAATTCATGAAGAGAGATGGGAAAATTTGTTTTCCATTTGTGCTGCCCTCCTATCATCCAGTATAATCTTATCTTCTTCAGAGTCAAGCAACCCCTTAATAAATCCTTCACAAAATAACTTAGTAGTTGCTCTGTGTAACCAGCTACCAGATTGTGTTTGTTTTAACAACATTTCACATTCAGGGCCAACCTCCTATTTTTCCTGGATACATAGGCCAATTATGCACAAATGGTTATGTATTTGGACAGTCCCATTTGAATTACTTAAATGTTAGCTACAGTCTGGCTTTTCCCAAGATGCTGGAAAACCAGGCACTGCAACTTTTCTTTAAAAAAGAAAGAAAATATTTGAGAAAAACTGAAAACATTTCAAAGGAATCCATGTATAATAATGGAGCAATTATAAAAGTTCTCACTTACTATACCAATATTTCCTGAATGTTCAGTATAGTTCTTCAATGTAAAAATGCAAACAAAATACATATATTCAGAGAAAATTCATATGAAAATATGTATAAACATGAAATATGTATATGTAATATGTACATTAGCCATGAAAACAATATATAAAATGCATTATATAAGAGGAAATTGCTTGTAAGGAACATGCACCTTAAGCAGAATTACACAGAAAATGTGTATGTTAAAGAAATGTAAAAAATAATGCATAAGAATTTTCATGTATACTTGAAAAAAGAAAGTTCATAAACTGCTTGAAAAATGAGAAACTGAGAGAAGCCAAATTCACAAATTTTGTCATTCCTGCTAAGGAAAAGTGGTAACTAGTTTAAAAACAATCTTTCTGCATATATTAAGGACATACAAGAAGATATCATGATATGAGCAGTATTATTGTCTTTCCTAAGTGGCATTAATACCATTTAAAAGAAATATTCTCCTTAAGTTAATATTTGTATTGTGGAATGTATTACAATACTTGAGTGTTGCGTGATTGGCCAAAAAATTTATTTATTTCATCTTGTATAGTAAGAAATCTGGGGTTAAAATAAAGGTAATGTATGATCATTGAGGAAAATGAGGTTTATGAAATTCTAAATGTATACTTATGATGCAAAGAGTTGAACTGATTTTTATTGTATGACTGAAGATCAGTTCTGTATTTTTGTAGAGTGTTCATTAGCATGGATAAAAAAGAATGAGAGTCACAGATATTACAAAAATAGCAATTTTATCATGAATACTCTCCTGGAAGTTTGGGATAAGTACCAACTGAGGTAATAACAGGCATTTCTCTGTCAGCTTCAGTAACTAAGAATGGTAATTTCAGTTGAGGCTGGCTGGACATTTTGACCTGAGAAGAGCATCAGATAGAAATGCAAACATTTATATGATGAGCTGTCTTGTAAAATCCAACAGAGAATTAACAGAAAATATGAGGAAAGCTCTTAAGTCTTTTATTGGCATTTGCATGAAGAGGCCAAACAACAAAGTGTACAGTGGTCCATGGGATTTCCTAAGTCATTTTAAAAACAAAATGTAAGCACTGCAGGCTGCAATCAGGAGTGGGTTGGGGTGCTTAACCCTTTAAATCAATCAGTTTATCCTCCCAAAATCACCTGCTCGAGCTGTCCCATGCTAGGCAAAATGTATGTTCCCATATCTTTTTCTCCTTCAAGATAAGTAGCTTCAGTTGGGCAATTTTAAGGAGAAAACCAGCTGGTGGCAAAAAGTTAAACAGCTCACCCTTTCTCTCTTGCTGTTGTTGATGTTGGAGTGGGAAGACATTTTGGCATGGTCAAAATCTTTCTCTCTCTCTCTTGCAGGAAGAAGAAAATGGAAACAGAACAGGTATGTAGTTACACTTCCGTTGTCATGCCTCAGGTAATTGGTTTCGGTTATGTGTGTGAGAATATAGGTCAGTGATCAGCACTGAGGTCCACCAGTGTGTTTTTTTTTTTTTACAAAGTGAAAGTATATGCTCAGGATATATTAACAGTTAAGGAATGTTTAGCTAAGTGTACATTTTTATTTAACATCACCAGATGTAATTTGCTGGAAGAAAACAATTTCGCTGAGCAGCGATCCCTCCAATTAGGAGGTGCCACAGTATCTAACAGAAAATGTTCTAAGATCCACTAGTGAATTAGCCTTGCCCAACCTGGTGCCCTCCATATGTGTTGGACTGAAACCTATGGGTAAGCCCAGTCTACCTTGCCTTATGAAAACACTATCTGTCATGAACAAGGCAAACAGTTCTTTAGAACAACCCAGCAACAAACCATAGGTTCTCTTATGGATTGTTTTGTGGTTAACAACCCATACTTAAACTATAGTGCAAGGTTCTCAAGTAACAGCAGTCTACAATTTAACAACCTATATTTTGTGAATCAGACTGTTGTAAGTACAGAAGTACATTCCCAACCTGTTTCCAGATGAAAAAAAAAATGAGTGCAGTGAAGTCTTGTATGGGGGAAGTTTCTCCAGAATGCTCTGATGTGTCTATTCACACATATTCTTCTTGATTTCTTGCAATTTTCTTGCAATCTGTGGACCATTGCTTCCTATAGAGAGAAACATTGCTTCTCACTGATGTAGGCACTCCAAGAGATGGCATAGCAGGGCTCCCTCTGTCTCTTAATCCTTCTTTGTTGTTCTCTGTAACATAGAATCCTGCAGGGACAGGGTTTTGTCATGCTGCAAAGCTGCCTTTTCTCTCCACTGCCCCTCAGGTCTCCTTGCAAATCTCTCCCCAAACCCCCATACCCAGTCAAACTATGAATCTGAAGTGATTCAAAGGAAGGATTGTATAGTGTGATATCTTAGTCGTATCTTTGCAGTGTCTCTCAGTAGTTTCTGGCAATATGAGCATTAAATTAAAACATGCTAGTTTAAAAAAAATATTTTTGCCCCACAAACCACTGAAATGCATCCCCCAAGAGCTTTTGCAGAATGGACTTTGTCCCCAGGCTGACAGAGGTTCAACATGGCTGATATAAAAGAACTCATTTAGTTTTGCTGTCAGTTGTAGTCTTGACCCTACAGGATCCATGGTCTCTTATCTAACAACCAGGTTCCAGACCTAGAGTACCCTTAGAAGCAGCTTCTTCGTCTCTTTAAAGCCTCAAATACTTCATTATATCCTCCCATTCCACCTTGACAATACTGCATTATATCCTGTACTTAAAACAAGGAGTCTAGCCCCTTACCATACCTCCAATCTAGTCCAACTTTATTTGTGCTGGTCTCTCTGAGTGCCAAGATTAAGGGGAAGTTCTGTGATTTCTTCTAAGTTAACTGGAAGGAGGCTTTGACTGAAAATAACTTTGTTGCAGTTAATAGTCCTACTCTTTGCCTCCTTCTCTGGTTGAAGGACAGGTCTGCAGCTCCAGTGCCTTGAGGCAGGATTTTGAGCTGAGCAGATCTGATGCCATCGGAACACATCACTGTTCTTTAGCATTGATAGAATACATTTGGCTTTTCTGGGAGCCTCAATCTGTCACCCTTAAGGGGTAGATACTGGGCATTGCAGACTATCCAGCTTTGAGGGCTGCTAATGGTCATAGGTGGCACAACTGCCCATGCTTTGGATTGGGTTATGCTGTGATTATTTTTCAGGCAAGGCTGGTCCTCAATATACGTAACTCCTTTGCCAGTTAGTATCATAGTCAGCCTTCCAAATCACATGGAATGAGCTATTATGACTCCATTTCTGCAATCCCAATTATGTGGTTAAATCACAGAAGACCACAATAACAAAAATAACGGGTATCAAGACTCCTAGTGTCCCATTTCTTTCCTTCTTCCACTGTGATACAGCTCCATCACGGAACCGCCTGGAACCCATGGACACCATATTTGTGAAAAGTGTGAAGGAAGATGGGCCAGCACACCAGGCTGGCCTCCGGACAGGTGAGAAGAATGTCTTCTTTCTCCTAACTGGAGATCCTGCTATAGTAGCCTTCTGGCCATTCTTTTCTTGTCTGGGCCATTTGGTGGCCCTATTGTTAGTAAAGTCAGAGCTGAGCATTGTATGCACATTTGTAGTGATGTTCCACAGTTGCTCTAGTTTCCCACCCTTGAACCCACAGGGTGGTCCCAAAGATTTGCCTGTGAGGCCCAAATGGACCTGTGAACTTATCTCCTGATCATCCTCTAAGTAATGCATAGTCCTTTATATGTAACCAGTATATGTTTTAGATGTCCTTCCTTTTCAAAAAGACACCTCTCCCCCTACAACATATTCCTTCAGTTCCAGGTTTGACTCACATTCATTTGTTTAGGGATGTTTCCAGATCTAGGGCTTCTAACACTCTTACTCATAGGGCATGATGCATCCTTTCTGTCTTTCACTCCTTGACAGATTTTCTGTGATAAGGGAAAAAGACAGGAGGGTCAGGTGCCACCACCTGGAGCCCCTGTAAAATTCTATGCATGACATGGGATAACAATAAAAGAAAAGCTGTGTCTGGAAATGCCCTTGGTCAGGCTTTCTTTGTTTCCTGTTTTCTTTTTTAGGAGACCGGCTTGTCAAAGTGAATGGTGAAAGCATAATTGGGAAAACCTATTCACAGGTGATTGGCCTCATTCAGAACTGGTGAGTTGTTGTTTTCTGCAAACTTGCCTTTTAAAGTCATGTCAAAATAACCCTTTTTATCACATGGACTTCATGGCATTAGGAGTCTAACCAATTTTGCTAAGTCAGATATCTGACCTTTTTCATGGAAAAAAAAATTAAGATTATAGCCTCTGAGGCATTTCCTTTCCTTTCTTTCAGTTCATAAGTCTTTGTGATTGCAGAAGAGAAAGCTTAAATTAGATCCTTTATTTTGCACATATACACTCTGTTCTTCAGTACATATATTTCCAAAATGTTATGCACTGGAAACTTTCTATATAACTTCAGAAGGTTGCTGAGATTATTTAATACAGGGGTCTCAAACTCAACTTACCTGGGGGCTGCTGGAAGTAGAGTCTGGGTGAGGCTGGGCTGCATCAAGCGGTGGTGGTGGGCCGCTCATCCTGTGTCGCTCCCGGAGGCCGGCCCGGGTGCCGCCGACGCTTTGAAGGCCGCAGGGCCCCTTCCCCATGCCCCGCCTGTCCCGGCAATTGGCCCGCGGGCTGCGAGTTTGAGACCCCTGATTTAATAGGTCTCTGAACAAAAGCACATGTCTTTCCTTATGTCTCCTCAGGTCTTGTTACTCATTAGACTTCTCTTTAGGCTTTTTTCTAACTGCCCCTCGCAATCACATGTCTTCAGTGTCTCTCTGTCTCTCCTTCTGTCCATCCGTCTGTCCTTCCTTCTTTATGTTTATTCATCATATTACCTAATTTACCCAGTCACCAACATTCTGAGTGGATTAAAATATTATGTTTATTGTTAATATTATTTTTCATTAAAAGAGTTAAATGCCATACAAATAGTTGAAAACATAAAGTACAATACAAAGAGTATTGTATGGTGGGCATCTTTATAATTCATCTGTTTTCTGCATGTTTTTTCTTCAGCTCCAACTCTTCTCCACTTGCTCTGATCAGCATATTAGTGCTGATTTGTAGCCACTGTTTTATAGCAGTTAACATGACAACTGCTTTGTTCACAGACTTATTCATGCAGCACAACAGCCCATGAGTGGTCACTGAATTGTGGGCTGTTGCTGTGATTGCTGGAACCTAATTGTGCTTAACAAACCATTTTTTTAAAACCATGAACAACCCATGAAGAGAACACATCATTTGTTATTGGCTTGTGAATTCTGGGTTGTTCGAGGTTAACAACTCATGGTGTATTGGCAAAGCTGGGTTCCCCTGTACAGCAGCCCAGAAAACAAGAACCCATACTCAGCCCATACTTGGGATATCTTGTTATGTGAACCAGGTATTGCCCACCTGAAAGTGACCATATGAGGCTGTTCCTATTTGGTTTGCTGAGACAGATTGCCTTTTTATTCTTCTTCCATCATAACCATTTCCACCAGCAGCCATCAGTCTGTCTGCATCTGCATGAGAGGACAGTCAACAAAGCCTACTCCATTAGACCACCTAGGCTTGGCTGCCATATTGGTTCCTCCTTTTCCACTCAGTAGCCATTCCAGCTGTTCACTATATGCTCAGTTATATGCCATTAAGACAGTACCTGAATTTGCTTGCTCCCTCATGCTACAGGTGAGGGTGCAGGTTATTTACAGGCAAATCCCCTTCTTTACAATTATTCTTCAAAAAGAATTATAAGGTAAAATCAGTTATGTTAAACCTGCCACACCTTAGTCTTCCCAGCTGCTTGTGGAGTTTCTACACCCTTTTGTCAAGGATCTTGCTCTTCAGCCCAACTATTGGAGAAATAGAGAGAAGAAGAAACATTGGATTCACATTCCCACAGCTCAAAAGACTGAACATTTAACAAGACTTTGTAAAATATCCTATGAACACAAGAGGGCGCTTAACATCCATGTAGTCTTGAACCCAGCAAAGAATATAGTGAGAAATTCTAATTTAAAACAGAACAGCCAAATATCAAGTATAAACGAGATTTCTGGAGGAAGGCAGGCAACAAATTACAGCTCCACATACAAAATTCCCAGCTAACATCAATAAGCTCAGTCTAAACTAACTAGTTTCATGTTACTTTCTTGAGTAGACTCTTGGATTTCAGACCATTTACACAATTTCTAACAGAATGGATATTCTTTGAAAGAGAAAGCATATTTCAGCTACTGATCAGTTATTTTCTGGAAGACTTAAGAGTGAAGGTAAAATCTCACATATTTATGGGAAACAGAACAGTAAATGTTCATCCCTTGGTGGTGAGCGAGTGTTGTTTTGTCCGGTGGTGAGGTAGGCTCCATTTCTGATTTCTAATTACTGGTCTGATTGTCTGATTAGTGGTCTAATTAACCAGTTAAAATTTTATTTAGAAGCTGTTCAGACCTGCTTAGCAACTTTACATTTGCATTGTAAAAGCGCTAGCCAGCTTTGGCCAGTTGCCTCTTGTGACAAAAAGGATAAATTTCAAAATATTTGTTCAGAGTTCCCTGCAGCAGAACAAAATCCCAGACACTCTAGGTGGCACTGTTGATCTAAATCAGAATACAGAGAACCCCAGTTCCATTTTCTTTTTGTTAGTGTCCCAATATTGCAAGCCTGTGTGTAGTGCTGTCTTGTTTGTACAGCGCCTAGGAAATTTTAGGGACTACACAAATGATAAATGCTGATAATATGGGCCTTCCATTAGGCCTTTCTGCTTACCATGTTCTTAGGGCAGAACTGCATTTCACAAAAATCATGGAGCTGCCTCTGAAAATAACATCCCTGTGTCAAGTTGTTGTCTTCATCCCTCAATATCTTGGGCTGCTGTTGGTGACCGGGGATGTTCACAGTGTGGTGATGTCAGGACATGAGATTTAAAAAAATAATACAAAGCAGGCGAATACAAGAACTTGCAGTAAGTTATGTTTCTCTCAACTTGTGGTTTTATCCTCATAATCTGTAAATGCTGGTTCCTCAGGTGTGTTAAGTGAGTTGTTTGGTGTGTCTAATGATGGGCTTAAGTGCCTCAGCCTCCTAGGCTGTTCTGAAGATGTATCCATTTTCTAGACCACCAGCAGCTCTGCATTCAACACTTAGAAGATTTATGTGTTCTTGAACCATACAGAAAATGGCTTGATAAAGGCCACTACCTTTCTCTGTTTTGTTATGTGGTATTAAGCCTCATACCCAGTTAGCCTTGAGAATTGCATATGGGATGCAGGGAGGAAAACCTGACCTGAGCAGGAGACCTAAATATAGAGAATGGAGAATGTACAAAGTGAAATCAATCCAGCTAGGGAACTATATATATAAAATGCCTGGCCCACAAGCATCAAAGGCGTGTGGAAAAAGATAACCTATCCAGAGAAAACAGAGAGGACAACTTGACAGACAAGCTGCAAAAAGCAACTGAAAACATTGCTCATTTGAGGATTTGCAAGGCTTGTGAAAAGCTTGGTATGGACTATTTCCCCCCTCTTTCTGGCTTGTGGCCCTCTTCAGAGTTGGCTGGAGTACACAGGGAAAATTGGAGCTGGAAAAATCCCAAACGCCTGGTCGCCACAAATTCCAAAGCCGGCGCCTGGAACTGGGGAATATTTTCCCCTCATCTTTGAGGGAAAGAAACAGTTGACTTTTTCCACCTGAGGTAAAAACTAAAGAAGAGAGAATGAAAACAAAACTTAGAATGGGGAAACGTATGTTTGACACAATCTGGCCTCAGGGGAGGGGCCTTCTTGCCAATGAATCCACTGGATTAAATAGCTATTAACTATTTTGAACTGCTCATTGTAGTACGGAACTGCTGAGTGCGAGTTCTGAGCTAGGAGAATTTCTGGTTAAAATCTGCAGGCCTAACTAGATGTTATGTAGGACAAGTAGCTGCTACTGACTCATGTCTAGCCCACACATCTCCCCGGTAACCTCTAGTAAAAGAAACATGTGATGTGATGTCATCCCGTTCGTCAAGACAGAGACTCCGTCTTGGGCATTTCCAGTTAAAAGACCTCCAGTAACAAGACCAGAAAAGGCTTCTTGTAACCTGAAACCTTAACCTGCTGCCAAGTTAGCATAGGCGTAGTGAGGTAGATGGACTGTTACTCTGACTTGATGTAAAGCAGTCCTTGCAATATGGCTTGGGGCCTGGTACATAAAAGGCTGTCATCTTCTGAGGGTACCTGCCCATGTACTGAGGCCATCAGCTGAGACCCATATGTGGGTGTCTGGGTTGGGTAGCAACCACTGAGAGACTTGTCTCAGTGGCATCCTGTGGCACCCTGGTCGTTTGTGGAGTGTTCTCCTCTAGGAGGCTTGCCTGGTGCTACCTACTCTTACAGCACAGTTATGTCCCTATAATCTTGAAGGAAGCCCTGTTGAACTCAGTGGGACTTCCCTTTGAGTGGATATGTATACAGTGGCACTAGAAATGTCCATTTGGTGCCAAGCATTTTTAAAAAAATCCATAGTGATTTTAAACAATAACTGAAAGTGGTTTTAATCTAATGTTTTGGTTTTCTGCTAGGGCTTTTGTGCTTTATATATAGCTACACTTTTAATTTAATTTTGTTTCTTTCCCCCCCTTTGTTTGTTAGACACTCTGAGATATATACACTTGAGGATCAAGTGCTGGGCAATGCTGTTAAGTTCCAAACAAGCAAAAATAAAGAAATATTTCTTAAAATGTTGTAATTCGCTTCCTGATTTGATCTTGTAAGGCAAGAGGTCCCCTTGCACTGACCTTCTTACTACTGGCTTCTCTGCTTCATGAAGGTGAAAGGACTATGAATTGGGGAAAGGGCTCTTCAGGAGGCCCCTTTAGCCAAGCCACAATCACGTGATATGAGTGAGAGCAAGTGAGGAGAGGTTCTACCAAATGAGCTCTGTCCCACAAAGCAAACTGTTCAATGCAAAAATATTTAACATACCTTGGTGTATCTTGAACTCCATTGCAGGTAAAGCAGCATAGCAGTTTTTTGTTGTTTTTGTTTTAGCAGAAAAATGACCTGTGGGCAAAGGGTTAAGTGCTCCTATTCGCTCCCTCCTGTGCTATTTTTCCACACAGCAATGCAGCCTTCTGAGGCTATGTTTTATTAAACAAAATATTATGTCAGGGTGCAGTTAGATGCATTTGCTTAGTGTTAATTTCACTCTCCTGTTGTGGCAGTGTAGGGAGCGGCTTGGACGAGGGTTGGGATGGTAAGAAGATGGCTCTACATTGACAGCTCTGGCTTGCTAGAGAAGTATGGTGGCCTGTTCATATTGTAGCTATGCCTGTGGTAAATGACAATCTGTTATATTTAACCCTGGTGCCCCCTAACTGGACTAGGAAAAGGAAATGTGAGTGTGTGAGAGAGAGCTGAGATACACTGAGATCAGGGGAGCACTCAGATTATTTAATTTTTGAATCTGGACATCTTTGGAGTTGGAGAGGTCCCCTCTTGACATTTTTCTGTGTCTTACTTGACTTCAAAAGATGGTAGGCTCCTGCTGCTTCATTTGGGGCCCTCCTGCTTATTCAGCCCTGAACTTCTGCCCTGGAGTCTTGCCCAGAATTTGCTACTGCTTTGAGGGGTGGTGGCAGTTTGACTACAGTGTAGTGGGGTCTAGAGTTCTTGTTTACACTTACTCTTTTCTTTTTTCTTTTTTAAATCCTTCTCTGCAGTGAAGATGCTTTGGAACTCTCCATCATGCCCAAAGATGAGGATATTCTCCAGTTGGTGAGTACTTTGTCCTTTGCCAATACTGGCAGATACTCTCCTGAAGGGGTAACACTGACTGGCCAAGCAGGTCAGGCATATTGTCATGTCCCCTTGTTTTGTTAGGGAGCCCATAGTCCTTTGACAGCCTAATTCAAGATTCTCTCCCTCTCTCCTTTCCCTCTCTTGCTCTTCCTCTCTCCCCCCTCCCTTCTTGCATGCACTTATAGATAAACCAAAATATCTCCTGCTTTTGAAAGGTAAAGCAGTTTAAGGAAGGGGAAATAGAAACAAACAGAAAAAGAAAGAGGTTTATTCACTTCTGTCCCTGCCATGTCTCTATTCGTAATCAGTTGTCTCCTGCAGGTTTTTCCTGTGCCTGGAATTATAGAATCATGGAATAGTACAGTTGGAAGTGGCCATGAAGGCCATTGAGTCCAACCCCCTGCTGTTGCAGAACACCAGTTTACACCACCCCTTGGATCCCAAAGACATGCTTTCCCTCACAAGCACAATTTTGGAATATCATTGTGGGTAGGAGGACACTAGAGAATTTGTGATTGGAAGAGAGAAGTAGTGGTACTAGCAATGGTACACATATCCCTTTCCTTGTCGTTGTCCCCACTGCCAGTTCTTTGATCTGAACTGATCCTTTTTAAAGCTTGCTCTCTTGCTCTCTCTCTCGCTCTCAGATGTGGGAGCTTAGTTATGTGTTTCCACATACAGGATTTAATTGGGCCCTGAGAATAGGTTGTAGCAACCAGACCTCTGTGTATTACATATAGATTATGTAGTCTACACTCCCTTCTCTTCTGCTCCGTTCTGATTAATGTTCCATTTTTGTTCAGCAGAAATGTTAATGGGTTCAGCAGGTATTTAAGCTTCATGCTATGTCCTTTATACTCATTCATTTGAATATCCTCCGATGGCCCTTGTCCTGGCATTCCTTCTCCACTCTTAAAATCCATTGTGCTTGTTTGATTTTTAAAATGATGCTAGTTATTCAAACATCCATGTATTCATCTATCCTTGTTAGCTGATATTTGTGTTCTGGACAGTGTGAGTGAATACACACATGTTTTGTGACTATTCATCCCTGTTTACCTTAAAATCCCATAGAGAATGCTCAGTTCAAACAATACCCTTCCCCTACATGGAATGGAAGAGCAGGAGCACTTAATTTCAAAGTCTGTCTTCACAACATAAAAGGCTAGGGTTTTTTGTTTTGTTTTTTCCGAAAATAAGCTGAGATTTCTAAGGTGATTCATTCTGCACCCAGTGCAACCCTCAGCAGTTCTATGATACCCATTACAGATTCACACACTGCATTGTAAGTAATTTATGTGATACCTTTAATCTGCAAAGTGTCTCACTCTGTAGTGAGCTTGCCATTGGAATAATGCACTGAGCCACTGTTGTTTCCATTTTAAAGGTGCAGCAACTAACTCTGTCTTGCCCAAGGCTTCCCATCAAGCCCATCTGTAAACTGGGAACAGGAAGAATCTTACTTTCCAAGGGCTCTTAGGAAGACAAAGATGGCAAATTTGCTTTGCCAATTAAAATGTACAAAATAACCTTGTATCAAGACTAAACATAAAATGCAGTATAGTAACATGATTATGCTATACTTTCATAAGTTCCCATCTACAATCATCTTCTTTGCAGTGTAGCCTAAACATTATGAGACCATGCAGTACTCTTGGGATGTACTTGGGGTTGTCGGCACTATATGCCCCCAAGATGAGGGGGTTTCCAAAGTGTGGGGTCAGCTTCTCAGAATGCCCTTGTGTGGGCCCTTATCATACAGACTTGGCCCAAAGAGACTGTCCTGGCAGATCAAAAGTTTTGTGATGGACCTTGAAGTCAGAAATAGCCAGCTTCTGTCTTCCAAGGATGGGAAGTGTGTGTGTGGGGGTGTTCTTTCTCCAGATGGTGATTCCAGCATGTAGAAGTGTGTTGGTGTGTTTTGCTGCACAACTTGATTCCTTTAGAACACTGTTTGCACCACCAGCAGCAAGGTTTTTGTTAGATGACACATGGTGTTGTGGGAGAGGCATCATGCAGAAATTTCCCAAAGCCCATGTAAATCTTCCTCTCATGCAGTTTGAAGATCCCTGCAAGCCCTTTCTTTACAAGTGAAAGTATGACCAAAATGTTCACCATTTGTGTGTTTATAAATATGAGAGGGAGCATTTTACAGAATACTGATACAACTTGCCAGCTGTACCTTGGCATCCCTGGTCTAAAATATGTGAGACCCACACCATTTAGGACATTAGAGATTCAAAATAGAGCTTTAAATGAGGCTGGGAAGACAGCAAGGAAGCAATGCCTGTGCAGGAGCATGGATGTTATATGCTGTCAGCAACCTCCAGAACTGGCCCAGAGTGATTTAGGAGTTGCACTGAGTATTTCTGAATCAGCTAAAGTTCTGCAGAAGGGAACATAGTTACAGACAGAGTAACTCACAGTCCAGGTGTAAAGAGCTGTTCACCTAAAGTTGCTCTTGCTTTTTTATATCTTGGACAGCAAAGGAACCTTTGTGTGGGTTTCCCCTACCCTGGTGCCTCACAGGGGTGTGTCGGCATTCCTGTGGTGTGAAAGCCGGCTTGGCCAGCCAATGAGAGAGCCCTGGGTTACAGAGTGACTCTTGACAGGATGCACAGAAAGGAATTCACAGCAATCTTTATCCCTCCCACATTAGGACGTCCCAGTTTATTTTATTTTTTTTAAGCCAAACTTAAAAGGAAAGATTGAGAAAGAGAGGAAATATTAGCTTGAACGTCAGAAATTCCCAGGGGAAGGGAGAATTGGTCTTTTTGAAGAAAGCAGAGTGAGAGCAAGAGAGATCACAAGAGAGACACAAGACTGTAAACAGAGCGGCAAAGGAGGCGAAGGTAATAATTTTATATTGTCAGGATTCCACCACTGTTGAAAGATAAACATTGTGGGTAACTGTGACTGACCTGGAGTGGGGTGACTTTTCCTTGGCAAGCAAAGTCTCCAGTTTGCACAGAAACAACAATAATGTGGTATGTCATCCCTGTGCAACATCTAGAATAGGGTGCAAATATGTTTTAGCTTATTAGGCATGGTGCCTGAGGATTTGGCAAGGCAGGGGGTGGGTGTTGAGAATTTAATTAACATTGGAAGTATTACTCTCAGCCAAGTGACTCAAACACGTATGGCATAAGTTAGTCCTCCTTTTCTTCTGTTTCTTTCTTTTGTTCGCGTCATCAACTGTCTTTACAAGGGAGCTCCTGCTGCCCCTTTAAGCTGAGGCCTTGTTTCCAACATAGCTCCTTTTTTGGATCTTGGCAAGTCCCTCGCCAGAAATGTGGTTTCATCTAACAGGGGCAAGATTCCAGTGCCTGACAGGGAGGGTTGGGCCATGAACAGTTGAGAACCTTTTGGTCCTCAGCTCTGTGTCCAGGACTTACTACCACCTGGCAAAGGTTTTGTCATATTTGAAGTGCGAAGGTGAGGAGACACAACATTCTCAAACTTTGTGCAACTCTGACGGGCCTGTCTGTCACTGAGGAGTAGCTTGCTTTTCTTCTGTGTATGCATTTCTCTTTGGGATTGTGTCCCAGCTTGCAATGCATCAGATATGGACATGACTCAGAAGAAGAATTTTCTCCTTGGGATACAACACTTTGGCATTTTAAATGGATGACAGAACTACGGTTATTCCCATTCTTTTGCCTTACCCTTGAGGTGAGTACTAAAGAAAACAGGCAGCATCTATTTCTGACAGTATTTTAACTGCTACCAATTTTCTGGAAACATCCAGTTTTATTTTCCAGTTCTCCTTAAACTCTAACCATAGGGAGTCTGGTGATTTAGGAGGAGTGGCCATTTGCTTTAATGCTGAGGCAAGTTTGCATAATGGTGTAGTTGGAAAAGAAGAAAAGAAATATAAGGTTGCAATCTTATGTATATTTACTTGGGAGTAAACCCCATTTAACTCAGTGGGATTGAGTGAACATGCCTGCTTCCTTGCCCGCCCAGCAAAGAGCCAGTACCCCGGTGGGCAAGCAGTAGTGGGTAACAGGGATCAGTAGTGGTAGATCAGAGGTCAGCCTCTCTGCTCCCTGCAGCCAAGTTCCACCCCCACCCCCAACACACACACACTTTTGTATTAACCTCAGCAAACATGGGTTCAAGGATATATATTTGGTGACTTGCAATGCAGCACCATCCTTCAGTCAAGCTTTTAATTTGGGGAGCAAAGAAGATATTTCCTGAGACAGGAGTAATATATGAAAGTATCCTAGTTATAAATATTGTATGGATGAAAACTCTGCAAACCCTTTGCTGCTAGCCATTGGGTGAACTGTTGTGCTTGCATCTTGTTAATTTGTGAACATACTCTAAGGGCATGTGAAATGAGCTTTCAGCTGAGAGAAAAATTTCAGACAGGGTTGGGGAACCTATGGCTCTCGAGATGTTGTTGCACTGCAGCTCTCCTCGCTATTGGCTGTGCTGTCTAAGACTAATAACAGTTGCAGTCCAACAGCATCTGGAGAGCCACCGTTCCACACCCTTGGTCTAGAAACTGGAGGGATTTAAAGTTAGGATGGAGGCTTCAGATACAAAATAGATTTTAAGCAGGGGATTAGTATCAGTAAGTTGAACAGTGGCCACAATTTCCAAGGAGGAAGTCTGCAGAAGGAGAGTAAAGCACCGAGAAGGCCCAAGTTCAGGGTGGACTTCCATCTCTTGGTAGAAAGGGATGCAGAGGGGTGAATATTCTCTTCTGTTCCTGCTTGCGGATAACTTGTTGCCAGCCTCTTAATGTGTGGATATGTGTGTGTGTGCATAATTCAGTTTGCAACTCTTTTTGCTAGAGGGTTGCTTTAGGTAGGGGATAATCAACCAAAGCTTAAAGCATTGCTCCTTAAAACTTCACCATTGCCTCTAGGCTGGCATCTGCAAAGTTAGGCATCACACTTTTAGATAGCAGAATTGCCCCAAACACCATTTGCTGCTGACCCCAGTAGATAATGCAGCTACATCCAGACGCATGTGCTCAAAACGTCTCTTTGTCTTGGAAAATAAATGTAATGACCATCTCCCAGTCATTGGCAGGCAGCCTATTTCTCTGTATGGATAAAGAATTGCCTCTTCATAACTCAGCCTCTAGCCCAGTCCTTACTCATTTTTTCTTTCTTCATTCTCCTCCAGGCATATTCTCAAGATGCTTATTTAAAGGGCAACGAACCCTACTCTGGAGGGGCTCAGAGTATCCCTGAGCCACCTCCTATATGTTATCCTCGTAAAACTTACCCGTTCCAGTCAAGGCCTTCCCCTCGGGATGTTTCAGCAGCTGAGACGTACCAGGGACATCAGGTGGACAACAGACAGCCATACCATTCAGGGTCCTCAGGCCCGTCTTCTCCCTTGAACAGCACTACAGTTCACAGAACGCCTCCGAGTGCCTGGACTGAGTCCACACAGAACTTCAGTAGCAGCCATTCCAGCCCTGCCCACCGCACAGAGGAAGTCCAATATGGAGTGACTCACAGGGTGCCTGTCCCAAGACCCCTCCCAGTTTCTGGCTCTTTCTCCCGCTACTCCAATAGCAGTTGCCCAGGTTCTATAGCCTCCCCGTTGCCTGAGAGGTACTGTGCTCCTCCAGCTCCCTCTATGCCCAACCACGCCTGCTACGGGCCGCCCAAACATCTCCCTGACCATCTTCCTCATGGTGGGTTGAAAGACAGTCCCAGAGAGGGCCGGCCCTCCCGGGACTGTGTCACTGCTGGCCCAAAATCTGTCAGCCGTCTAGAATGCCAACAGGCCTTGTCGAACTGGATTTCGAGCCAAGTGCCAAGGCGAAGCTCATCAGAGGAGCGCCACTGTGCCATGCCGCCACGCTACCGGAGTGTCTCGCAAGACCACCTGGGGGATGCCCCGGCCCCCCGGGGTTGGCCTCACAGTGCTTCCCAAGACACTTTAATCCAGTCCCCTGCCCATGAAGGCTGGAGTTACCGGGCCAGATCGGATAACTACCTGGTGAAATATGGGCGATCCTTGGAAGCTCTTGAACAGGGTGCCTTGGTTTCTCCTAGATATGAGAGGTGTATGTGGCCACCGGACAGGTTTTACCGGCATGGGCAAATTAACCGAGCCCAACCTAATCAGCCAAGTTCTTATATTCCTTCTGCCTCTTCCAGGGATCCACCCCCTGTGCATGTGCAAAAACACCCTTCCCAGCCCAACCTCCAGAGCATCGATGACTCTGGGTATATTGGATACCGGAGCTACAGCCCTTCATTCCAGCGCCGGACTGGCTTGCTCCATGCCCTCTCTTTTCGGGATGCTGCTTTTGGTGACCTTCCAACATTTAATCTTTCTCAAAGGCAAGCAAATAACTCAACGCCACCTTATATTGAGAGGCCTTTGTCTACTGCTGTGCTCCCAAATGCCCCTGCTCTTTGCTCAGATACTCCCGCTGGCAGTAGCTCAGAGACCTCAATGGACCAAAGACCAGCTAAACAGGAGAATGATACAAGGCCTGTTCAGTGGGTTTCACCATCTCAGGCTACAGAACGACTGCAGCCTGAGGCTGAGGATAAGAGGGATGAGGTGGTTCTCCGACAGAAGCCCCCAACAGGACGCAAAATGCCTCCTCCCACAAGGCAGATGAATTTTGTCTTCCCGGATAACATGAAGGAAACAGACATTTGTGATCCACCTCCTCCAGTGCTGGCAGCTGGTAAAGAGAACAAGCAGGGAGTAGCCCCTTTGGCTACGCCAGAAGATTCACTTGCGTCTATCCCATTTATTGGTAAGTAGAGAAAGCAAGGTACGATACTTTGGAAAGAGGTGTTGGACCAGTGAACATTTGCTGCTGAGTTGTGCTTATTGTAGAGTTTTGAGGCAACATTGGAAAGCTGAACAAAGCCAGTGCAAGTTACAAAGAGAGGATTACTTGGATGGAGTGATGGGAGTTGTAATACAATACAACTGAAGGGTCCTAGTTGGTGAAGGTTAGCATAACCATTCTATCCCCCTTTTGGGGCTCATCCCAGTTGGCTTGATGGAGGCAGTGCACTTTGCCATCATCATCATGAGGCCATGTTTCAGGAAATTCCTGTATGCTCATGGTAGTAGAAACCCCTTTGTGAGATAGAAATGCCCAGGTCTCCCCCATTGTAGGCAGAATTGACTTTCCATCCATAGATACTTGTTTTACCCAGATGAGTTCCTTGAACTTTTCAACCAGTTTTTAAGTGACACCAATGCGCAGGTAGACTGCTGTTTGGAAAGATGGGTAGAAGCATGTTCCAAACTCATGTCACCTTAGGACTTGGTTCCATGCGTTATGCATATTTATGTAAGACCTGCATAAGTAACTGTGAGAAAGGTATGCAGGACAGAGATTTCAGTCTGTTGAACACATGGTTATGGTGGAGCAGGTAGGGGAGACCGACTAATGTGTATTTGGCTGGTTTTGGAGTTATCAGTGCAAGGACTCAGGGAACAAAGAGTGAAGAGGAGGCAAAAGCTATAGCCAAAGCCACAGTAGAATTCCTACAGTGCAGCACCTTGCTAGCACGTGGTTCCACATGGATAGGGCTTTCCCAAGTGGACGTAACTACACTCTTCATGGTAGCCCTATCTGCTTTACAGTGCGGCTTTCCACAATGTCTTTGGCTCACACTACATGATGGGCAGCCTCTTAGAAGTCACCAGAACTATCACTGTTAGGGAGGCCACATACACTGAAGCAAGGTGACATCGTGCCAGGATTATGATGTAGTGGGGCTACTGGTGGATTGCCCGGCTATAGCTTTTGCCACCTGTTTCCCACCCAACCTATGAGACTTCTTAGAGTTGGGTAAAAATGCAATGAGTTCACTGCCTTCCTCTAAGCTCTTTGTGCTTCATTTCCATGCTACAACGTAAGCATCTTTTGTTTTCTGTTTAGGAAAGAATGAACATTTTTTAAAAGTGTGAATATTTCCCAGTTGAAAAATATGCATTTCAGCCCTGTGAATGAAATGTGAAGCATGAAAATGTGGATTTGGAGAGTATTTGCCCATGTGCACCTGTGTGCAGCTGGGCACTTGCCTAAGCATGCACTTTTGAATGTAAATGCAGTTGAGAAAATTTCTTGAGGATTTCATTCATACTTGTGTTCACTTTTAGGCCAGCAAACAGGAAATGTTTACATTGTGAATAAGAATAAAATTCTTGCAGGCTCCTAATTTTAGGAGGGAGCTGGGTTTTTTGTGAGTACTTGCTGAGCAGCCAGAATAATCTTTAAATGATGTAATCTTGTGGATGGGGAGGGTCAATCGCTTGGAAATTGCACCCCCCACAGGATGCTGATTCTCTGTTTTAGATCCTTGTGATGTACCATCCCCTGGCCAACCTTGGTTAGATCGTTCACTACACACAGATAGGTGTCTTGCGTCATGTGTGAAAGACCTCTGAGACTAGCTAATATTGTGTCATGAGTCATTTATTCTTTGCAGGTGGGTAAGAATGAGGATATTGAATCATTCAGTCTGCACAAAGAATTGCATAGTGTTGGTTCAGTGGTTGTGGGATCACCTCTCACCACCACCAATTTGATCTCTTTGGATGACCTGCTTAGCAGGCCTCCTTGCCACTACTCACCACCCCCTCCTTAGCTCATGGTAGCTCTGTCCTAAGATGTAGTTTGTGATGATTTCTGACCTGAATATTGTTGGATCCTCCTTAGCCCACCTTCATTTAGCTCCAAGACTTTAGAGTAGGAGACACCTTGCAATGGGAATGGATTGAAAGGGAGATTAGGGGACTGGCACAGATGCTGCATCATTTGATGTAGCCCATGAAGTCTGTGTGATGCATTGCATTTTGGAGGGAAGGGCAGAAAAGATGACATTTGGATATGAGTGTGCGCCTTCTGTTTCCAGCTTCCCCTCCATGAAGTCTCATTTCTAAAATGCCCTTTGGTCTGTTCCCCTTTATGCCTCAGCCATTTATTTTTCAAGTTTTCTCTTTCTCTTCTCAAGTTCTTCTTAACATTGTAATACTCTTCCTGCCCTTCATATCTTAAAGGTTCCTCTCCTACTTCTATTCAGCTGCTCCTTACTCCAGATCACTCCTATATCAGCCTGTAGCATCTTTCCTTCCTCTATTCCTCATTGTCCATTTAATGCAAACCCTCTGGCATGAACCATGTCATCTAGATACAGCTCTGCATTTCTGTGGGTCCTTGGGCAGAAGCCCCATAGCTCATGGCAAGAGAAGCCACCCTCCCTCCAGTGAGTACTGACTTCTGGAACCTTTATTCTGCTCTGCCTGCTGGCATCTTGAGCACTGGTTGTTAAGGAGAAAAGGAAGGTAAGCTTGCTGGACTTGCTGTTCTGCTTCTGATCCAGTGATGGAAATAGACCAAGTAAAGTTTTTTCATGGAGTTCCATCTGTAAGGTGGACTGTGATTTGTATACATTTGTTGAAACTGTAAGTAGAATTTTCACTAACTGGCACTGGGAAGGCACAGGAATGTGAGTAATACTTTTTGCACAAATAGGGGTAAACCATTTGTCTTTTGGTAGCCATTTTGTGCAAAAGCAGCACCAGAAAACCACATGACGTAGTGCTGTTTGTGCAAGTGTCACCATGCCACATGTTTTTGGGTGCTGCTTTGTGCAAAAATAATTGAATTTTATACAAAATGACATATGAAAAACACATGGCTTAGTGTTGCTATTTGCACAAGCAGTGCTAACTGCATTGAAATCATATGCTTTCCCAGTATCCATTTACAAGCATTCTATTAACAGTTTGAAAAGAAAGTAAGCAAATTGTAGTTGTCCTTCAGATGGAAGTTCATAATCTGGCTCAATTAATGCTGTAGTGAGTTAGTGCCAAATCAGAATGGTGGGGGGTGGGCAAGAAAATCCAACAGAGTTCCAATTGCCAGATTCTTCATGCATCCCTATTAAGGACAGATAACTGTCAGTTGTTGAAACAATTATTTGAGAACTCTTTCAAAAGCTCGGCCCTCTGCTTTCCTTTCCATTAGTTTGTGTTTTGTTCTACTGTTCCAGATGAGCCCACAAGCCCCAGCATTGACCTGAAGGCAAAGCACATCCCTGCCTCCTCCGTCGTTTCCAGTGCCATGAATTCTGCCCCTGTGCTATCAGCTAGCCCCTCCTCACCCACTTTCACCTTTGCCATCAACCGCCATTACTCCCAGGATTGCAGTAAGTACCTGCCCAACCTTGCCTTCCTCTGGCTCTGAGCATCCAGTCTGCTTGGATGGCAAGCAGAACAGGAGGGTGTTAGGAGGCCTTTCAGAAACTCCTGCCTAGTGGTGAGAGACCACATGTAGGTGGAACAAAATGTTGTGCTAGGCTTAAAGGAAGTCCTGTAAATAAGCCCATAGCTGTTCCAGGCCTACAAAAATTGTTACTTGTGAAGGACAGATGGAGAGCTATTTCTTTCCTCTGCCAGACTGTTTGCTTGTCTGTACACAAATCCATGCTCCCGCCTATATACAATTCCTTGTTGCCTGTGGCTGCCAGGCTAATGCTTAAATACAAGGCTGTTGATATTAAATCAAACAGTACTCATAACTGGGAAGTTTGCAACTTATTAAGAAAGATAGATTTTATATGCTTTCAGGCGTAACCAAAAAAAATCAAGCTATTGGAGAATTTGCTTGAGAATAGTTTTCCTCATTAGCTGCATTAAAAGAAAGCAAATAAAATAGACATTAGTATGATTTATAACATTCCACTGAAACTGAATCATAAGATGACAGAAAGAAAAAATGGTTTTGAAAGCCAACTTTCTTAAACAGTAGACTTCTAAGGTAGGCATTCTTAAATTTTGGAGGTGTGAGAGAATTGCCAGCATGATGATGAGCCCAGGGGTGGTGTGGAGGATAGAATGAATCATTAAAGGATTTCATAAGCCCAAATCACTCACTCCATCCATGGAGGAGGCAGCCTGCTCTGTATGAACCACTGCTCTGGCCTTTTCCCCTCACAGTGAGGAAAGTGCTGTTAAAGCAGGGACTCAAAAAGAGACAGAGCAGGTGGGTTCCTTTGAAGGTGGGTTATTTTAGCAGGCCTCTCACGCTTGAAAAGTAAACCTTTTGAGGCACAAGCAAGAAATGGGCCTCTAGTTTTAATTTAGAAACTCTGCAAAAGTGTGCTTTCTAGCTGTCAGTATGAGGAACAGTTGCTTCTGAGGTACAATGGTCTACTTGTGTGCCTGCTTTTAAGAAAATGTACATGTAGTTATTAATAAATTGATATTAATGCTTCATGTCATTTAAATGCAAAAATTTCTGAATTCATATGGCTCAGAATCCATGTAGCTCAACCCCTCCTGATTTCTCATGTATGTCCTCTTCCTCTACTTAGAAAAAGATGTTTTGTGGCTCTCATGCATTTGCTCAAATATGGATGTGCTTTTAAGAGTAAGAATTACAGGTGAAGAATTTGTAAGTGAGAACTAAGGTAGAATTTCACTCGTATTTCTTGTGTGGGTCATCTGTTTAATTTGCCTGCCACAGAAGCTGTCCTTTTCAGCCATTCAAGTGGACAATCTTTTTTAAATTGTATTTTATTTTATTTATTTAAAATTCTTCTATTCTGTCCATTACTAAAAAGTCTCTGGATGGCTTACAAGGAACAGAAAACCAAGAACAAAACCATAACAAACATGCAGCACACTGTATCTAAAATAGTAAACCAATTAATTGTTAATCTTTGTGCAAGTTGACATCTTGCAGTGGGGAGGTGGTTGGACTAGGTGGCCTTTTTAGGCCCTTTCAATATCTGCCATTGATCCTTACCTTGCCCTCTTGTCTCTGCCTCAGGCAACATCAAAGCAAGTCGCCGGTCTTCCTACCTCTTAGCCATAACAACAGAACGCTCCAAGTCATGTGATGATGGTCTAAACACATTTCGGGATGAGGGAAAGCTTCTGAGGTGGGTATAGCTCCCTGCACAGTCTCCCTTCCTCTCTCGGATCCATTTAATTTGCTGTTGACAGTGGGATGAGGGGAGGAGCAGGACTGTGGATTCTTTCTTAATTATTTTGATTTGTCTCGGCATCAAGAAATAGTTCCAGAAGATGAGATGTAGCAGACTGCTGGCAGACAGTAATTTCTAGGCAAGAGCATCAAGAAAGGCACACACTCTCTAGGCAAATAGGATTTAGGAGCAGTATGAAAAAAATGTGCAGAACTTGTTTATCAGAGATGAAATTAAGTATATACTATCAGTAATTATCTTTCTTTCAGGCTACTTCAACTCTCTGAAGGAACTATCATCTACTTTTCATCTTAGTTTTTGGGAGCAAAGCCAGCAAAAAGCCCTCTGGCTTCATAAAACATGTCTATATATGACATTGTTTTGATGCTGAGTTAGAACTTTTGGTTCAGAACTGGCAGCAGTTCTCCTAGAGTGCCTGACCTTGCAAACTGAAATCCTTTAACTAGGAATGCCAGGGACTGAACCCCGGACCTGTTCCATCCAAAGCATCTGCCCTGCCCCTGAGTTGTAGCCTTCCTCACTTACACACATGTTTTGAATAGTTATATATATATTTTCTATGTAGGATCATTGGTGCTAGAACCATTCTCCTGGGTGCAACATTGCCTAGTGCGGGTTCAGGACCTCCTCTTGGGAACTCAGTTTAGACCTCTGGGCTAACACTAAAAGACTGAAATGCCTGTCCTAACAGTATTAAGCTAAAATATGCTGGCATTCTTGGCTTCCCCCCATCTCTCCCCATTTATGGCATTTTTGGTTGCCACCTTCTTGGTGCAAATCCAATTTCTCTGAAATGTAATTTGGCCCCTGAGTTGAAAGAAGTTCAATGCATCTGGCATATTAATTCCATATGTGCACCCTCCTAGTAAGTAAGTCATGGTTTTGTTTACACACAAATGTATTTTCATGGGCTAGAGCCCACTTCACAGATACAATACAACAGATACAATTCAGAGAAAAAGATGTTTTGTCTTTGAATTAGTTAAAGTGATTGTGTTCTGGAATTTAGAAGGAGGAATGCCCAGTAAAGTGGGCCTGGAGGTGAGCAGAACTTGTTAATTTTTATTTTGGTTTGTATGCTCATACCGATTGTACCAATGTTTTCTCTCTAGGAGGTTGCCAAGTCGTGTGCCAAGCCTCCGCATGTTAAGAAGCTTCTTCACTGATGGGGTTAGTACTTGTATTTCCATGAGCCTTCTCTTTAAGAAAAAAATGTGGCTCACTAGATTCTACCTGTATTTGGCTCATGTAGCATTCCATTGTCACTATCAATCAAATAAATGATCAAGCTTAGCTTGCAAACTAGCCAGTTTCATCCATTTGGGTGCTCTATAGCCCATGCAGACATTTTGTTGGGGGAACATATTCAGCCCATGGAGAATAAAGATACGCTCCAGTTCTCCTGTATTTGCCCACCAGTTATGAAAGAGGTGCTAATTGCTCATGTGTTAGAATCTGAGATTAAACAACCTGACAATGGCTAATGCTCCTGAATCTCAGGCATACATCTACATGGGAGGCAGCAGTTGCCAGAACTGCTCATAACTAAGGTCACCCACAAGACTCTGTCTCCAGTTCCATGTTCAAGCCACATTTTCTTCGTTCACAGTCAGAACAACTGCACTTTCTCTTCCTTCCTCCCCCATACTTGACGAGTTCACCCTTCTCTCCTGGTGTTTCCGAAACCTCACCTCCTTTGAAGCACATCCTTGTGTTGCTCCACTCAGTTTTGTTCTTCAGTCCAGCCTGAGCAACTGTTGTTCACCTATAATCAAGTAGCCTCTCTCCTCTCTCTGCACTTGGGGCTTCTCTACACCAGGCTTTTGCTGTGCACTCATCATTTCTCACATCATTTTGCAGTTGCTTTATCATCATCATCTTCATCATTATTACATTGCACTTAAATCCTGCCTTTTTTTC
Source organism: Varanus komodoensis (assembly GCF_004798865.1). Lineage (NCBI taxonomy): Eukaryota > Metazoa > Chordata > Lepidosauria > Squamata > Varanidae > Varanus > Varanus komodoensis. The sequence continues at coordinate 1,095,822 of NW_025336011.1, read as the reverse complement.
CTCTTGCAAGGAATCCAGGATGGCTTACATAGTGCTTCACTCCCTTTTATTCTCACAACAACAACAATTCTGTGAGGTAGAAGTCACAATTCTGTGAGGTAGACTGGGTGACCTCTGTGAGGTAGACGTCATCCAGTCATATTCATGGCTGCATATGGAATAGAACCTGGCTCTCCCAAGTCTCCAGCTCCAGTATTCTAACCATATCACTGTGGCTTTACACACTATCATCATCCTTCAAAACCTCTCCTGTGCTTTCTAAGCATTTCCATGGAAAGTGTGGTAGTACTATCTGGGCATGGCAGAATGAATGATAAACCCACTTATTTTCAAATTTTGTAACACTGGAGTGCCACCTTCTGGTTGCATAATGGATCATATAGAAAGGCAGAAAGAGAACACTCCCTGGGGGAATGTGTAAAGGAGCTGATCTTAATCCCACAAAGGATCTGGAAGCAGAAGGCTCAGTAAAGGGATACATTAAAAGCTTCATGCAGAGGAGCCCTTGAGCAGCACTATACTCCTCATTCTCAGATGTTTCCCTCTTTCCTTGCAGTCTCTGGATAGCCTGGGCACCTCTGAAGACACCCGATCAAAGAGGCATTCAACCTCTGACCTGTCAGATGTTACTTTCAGTGATGTGAGGAAAGAAGGCTGGCTGCACTACAAACAGATCCTCACCAAGAAAGGCAAGGTAAGTCTGTAACTTCTTGCAAGGTTGCTCTTAGCAGGAAGGGGCAGAGTTTGGGTGTACGTGTGCATGTGGCGGAGTGAGCAGGGAGGAATCCCAGTATACATAGGATCTGAAGTGGTGGTCACAGACCAGGAAAGTAATTTGGGGTTTATGGTAGAGATGGTAATTCAAAGGAAACATTAGTTCCAAGGGCTGAGTCTGGACTAAGTTAGCTGCACTTACATCCCAACTAAATAGTCAGGATTTGACTTAAACCCTGTTGCTTTAAATGGAGACAAAATGGTTGTAGAAAAGGCAAATTCCATATTAGGGATTATTAGAAGAGGAACTGAAAATAAACAAACTGCCAGTGTTATCATTTCTTTTCATACGAATCTGCAGCCACTTTGGGAATACAGTTCTGGTCTCTTCAAGTTGGAAAGGATGCCATGGAGCTAGAAACGGTGCAGCACAGGACAACCAAAATGATCTGAAGTTATTAAACTATAATTCCATCACCTCTGGCCATTGGCCATGCCGTCTGGGGCTGATGGAGTCCAACAACATTAGGAGGACCACAAGTCCCTACCCCTGGTTTAGAAAAAAAGATGACTAAAACTGGACATTCAAAGCTTTATGAAATGATGCATGACTTGGATAAGGTAGATATACAGAGACATTTTTCTCACAATGCTCAATGAAATTGCCTTGGCAGGCAGTGCTTGCTTGCAGGTCAAACCTTGCATCTTCAGGCAGTGCTAGGAAGGAATCCTGCTTGAAACCCTGGCAAATCATTACTGCCAGTCAGTGCTGATAATGCTGGGCTAGAGGAACCCATGGTCTGACTCAGTCTAAGACAGCTTTCCATATTCCTATGTTCCTAAAAGGAAGCACTTCTTTCTGTAACATGTAATTAGCTCATGGATCTTACCACTGCAAGGTGTGGTGAGGGCCACTGGCTTAAACAGCTGTAAAGGGGGATTAAACAGATTCATGGAGGATAAGGTATCAGAGACTATTAGCTACAATAGCTAATTGGAACCTTTAGGTTTAGAGGCAATATGTCTCTAAATATCAGCTGGTGGTGTGAAGTGTGATGTGAGGAGAAAACCATGGAAGAGGGGCTGTTGCACTCGTGTCCCTTTCTTACGGGCTATTCCAAAACATCTGGCTGATCACTGTTGGAAACAGGATGTTGGGCAGGTTTGATCCAGCGGGACTCATCTGACATGTTTTGGAGTAACAAACAGCTGCATCATGTAGCTTCTTAGGTGAACTCAAACAAAGCTGAGTCTCTGCTCTACAGGCATTTGTTTCGTGGACCTCCTACCTGATGTAGAATGTTGGTTCTCTTGCATTTCATTTCAAAATATTGACTCATCCTTCATGCAAGCTAGAGGGTGCTCTAGACTCTTGAATGCTGAAACTTGTTACAAACAGTACCTTTATGTTTTTTGAGGGGATATGTCCCCCATCATGAGTTAGAAAGCTGTCTAAAACTTCCTTGAGAATTTCACCCACCCCTGGATGAATGATGACAGTGTAATCATTAAGAAGCAATCAGCTGCGAGACTACTACCAATTTATTTTGCAGATAACATTTAATTTGCAAAGAGCTTTGCCATCTGCATTGCCTTCACTCTTGCACAATCCTAAAAGGTAGGTCACTGTTACAAGGACTATGCATGTTCTGCACTTCTTCAGTCTCACAGTGCAAGGGTGGAACTTGGCAACAGAGGCAGCAGGAAGCAATCCAAGATTCTTAGCTTCTTTTTTTTCCCTTTAGAACTTCCCCACCAATTTCTTTTTGGGACCGGAACAGAAGTGAATACCACTCTGCAAGCCACTCCGGCAGGGCAGTGTTCTTCTTGTGTCACAGCTGATGGGACCATTTTTAGGACCAAACTAGATATGGGAGCAGCATAACCCAGTGTCAGTCCTGCACATGTCAATCCTCCACAGCAGGATGGCAAACTGTTTTAAAATGTAACAAGAGGGCATGTGGGACAGGGTGCTGAACCCCATCCATTCATGCACCTCTCCTCCTTCCTGTAATTGCTTCTCCCTAGCTATTTCCTAGTGGGCTCCAAGAGTAGAAACTATCCCCTCTCAGGAGAAAAAAGTGTGAGAAGATGTAATTACAGGGGGAATTAATGGTTGTGTAAAGGACTCAGGAAGCCAGCTATCCTAAGGATTTGGTAACAATACAGTTCAGACTTTGGACTTGCTGTTGTTGCTTCTGGTTTGGCCCTTAGTCAGATCTAGCAAGAATTATACTCTTCGATATAAAAACAGAGGCATGTGCTCTTCACAGTGCCCACTGGAAATCATTGCCTCTAAACCTTTAAAACAATGAATTTTCAACAATACCAGCGGGATTTGTATTTTTAAAAAATAACAATTTGGTACATTACTCTAATATGTGGAATGCGCAAAGTTTTGAGATACCTGTTCCTAAACTGATGAAAAACAGCATTTAAAAAGTAGCTTTCTCTTCTTATAATGCATGGTAACTATGTGTTGATGTTTGCTTCATTAGCAATCCTTGGAAAGGTAACTATGTTACAGTTTCAACAAGATTTTGCATATGTATGGCAGGTGGAAAATTAATGACAGTTTCACAAATAAGCAAACACTTTGTTTAACTTTCTTTTCAGCAAGCCTCTCAGGTTTCAAAGTGTGTAAAGGTGCAAGCATAAATCTGTTAAATAATTAGCATACTTAAAAGCTTTTAAATGTGAGGAAAATCTTTATTTGAAGGAGTAAATACTGTTTTCTAATCTAGTAACTAGTGGAAACTTTCCTGTAGCTTTAATTAAGGCATAGTGGTGGAACACCTGATTTTCATGCAGAAGTTCCGGGTTTAGTTCCTAGGTTCTCAACTAGTGCTGGGAAAAGACTCAGAGACCCACTGCTAGTCAGTGCAGGGGATACTGAATTAGATGGACCAATGGCCTGACAAAGTAGCTTCCTTGGTCAGCAAATGGAAAACTGAGCGCAGCAGATGATGTTAAACCGTCTAGTTCAGCTTTTCCCCAGAGTGGGTACAGTACTGGACTATAAGTTGCAGCATTCCTCAGCTGGCTGGCTGAGGAATGCTAGGAGTTAAAATCCAGTACATCTGGGGGGCACTAGATTGGTGCCGGATTGTCTAGTTGGCCTGAGGCAGCATGAGGACTTATGCTGAATTTTCTAGGGCCTAGTGTGTTCATGTATCTACTGAAGCTGAAGTGTTGCCTCTCAGAACTTGTCCTCCGTAACATTTTTTGAGGCCAGCCTACTGACTCTCTCACATGCTCTTTCTCCCTCCCTCCCCTCTCTTTCTGCTTTTTTCCACGTCTTTTCTATGTCTTTTTCTCTTCCTTACCACATCACATGCTCCCTCTTCCCCTCTGCAGAAAGTTGGCGGAGGCATCCGGCAGTGGAAGCGGGCCTTTGCTGTTTTGCGTGCCCACTTGCTCTACTTGTGTAAGGACCGGCGGGAGGCCGTGGCCTTGGCCCCGCCCCCAGGTGAGGAGGAGCAGCCACCAATCAGCATCCGAGCGTGCCTGGTAGACATCTCCTACAGTGACACCAAGAGGAAGCACGTCTTCCGGCTGACGACCGCTGACTTCTGTGAATGTCTCTTTCAGGCCGAGGACCGGGATGACATGCTGGCCTGGATTAAAGCCATCAGGGAGAGTAGCAAAGCCGAGGGCGAGGTGAGAATTGGCAGTGGCTAGCTCCTGGGCCACTGGTTCTTCAAATGCACCTCTATTGGCAGCCCCTCTTTGCTTTCTCTCAGTTGATGACCCCCTTTTTCTCAGGGAAGAGACCAACTGCAAATCCCCAGGCTTGCACACTGGTCTGTCTGTTTAGTTTCAGGAGTCCATGAGATGCTGTGACAGTGAAAGCTATTGACTTGGGAGAATTAGTGTGGAGGTTCAAGTCAGAAGTCCACAAGCGCACAATACTGGATTGTGGGAATGGTCCATTTTTTTTAGAGGGCTAAGTGTGTCGTCTCTCCCCCACCCTGCCACCTCCAGTCTCCCAAAATGTGCTCATAGTTTTTGATTAAACAATCGTTCAGTTCCATACTTGGGCCTCTTGGTATTGCAAGGTATGCAGAGTTACTTCACAAGCTCCCTTCATTTACATCTTTGCTGCACACTGAAATAATTCAGTTATGAACTAGAATCACTTGCAGAAGCTCAAGTTCAGAAACCTCTGCTTGTCAGCAGATCAAACTAAGTCTTCCATGTTCTGATGTTCTCCAGATGTGTTGGCCTACAACTTCTTCTATTCTCCTCAGCCAGTATGGCTAGGAGAAATTTTTACACTGAGCAATACCTAGAGGTAAAGGCTTTCCCAGACTGTGAAACTTTAGGGGTTTGAATGCATCTCATCCCCTGCAAAGCAATTTCCCTGACAAAATGACTCCATATATATATATATGTATGTATGTATGTACGTACGTACGTATGTATGTATATGTATAGGTTCTAGCTTTATTCCCCTTGGCTACATGCGGACCATGCTTCTCTGTTTGATTTATATTAAGATTTATAAAGAGCAATATGACAAAAAGGTTGTTGGAACTGTCAGGTATTTTACAACAGTGACTCCTAAAAGCATCTGGAAGGAAATCAGTTCAAAGTATCCTTTGACCACATTTTAGTTTACCCAAGTCTTGCTGAAAAGGGACTTTTATCAATGGCGTAGAAAGGGCTTGGTTTAACATATGTGGCTTTGAGCTGACAGTTAATCCTGTTCTTATCTCTCCTCTTCTCTCCCCCACCCCACCTTTCTTTCTTTATAACTAGGACCCTGGGTTTGCAAGCCAAGCACTGATCAATAAGAAATTAAACGATTACCGAAAAGTGAGGTAAAATTCTTACTATATTTCTTTTCTTTCCTGTTCAGGGTTTTTTCTTCTTTATATCCGTCCTGAGTTGAATCTAGTTCCTCCTTGGATAATAAACTTGTATCTGGGCTATGTTCCTCACTACAAAAGCTTTCCCTGCCCTGAGAAAGCAAGGAAATTCAGGAAAATGTAGAACCTCAATCTTCTCAAGCCTTCTGGTTTTCTAAGTGGAGCAATTTATATATTCATTTTTCACAGAGGAGTATTTTATTAATTATTATGCACAAGTTTACCACTCAAACTCTGTTCCAGCAGTCAGAGCTGTGTATATCCTCTGCAACCTCTCTCCAACCAAAAAAAAAAAAGACACATATGCACATACCCTTCAGCACTGTAGCTCTAATGAAGTATAGCTAAACCAGCTTGTAGAATTCATTCTGCCTCCAGTTATTCAGATTTAAAATTAAATTGCAACAATATGGAAGAATTAGAAACTTGGATTCAGGGAGTTAGATGGACTTCTGTTACCAAAGAAAAGGCAGTGCTTGTCCTGGTCACTATTAGCTAGGAAGGAAGCCAATGGAAGTTGATATACAACCATTGGACATTTATTGGCTTGTTTCCAGCAGCAGCAAAGGGTCCTACCTTTGGAGTGGGATGTCTAGGCCTGATGGTTCAAGCCTCTAATTTCTTCCTCCTTTAAGTTTTGTCCCTCGTTACTCTTGTCATGAACTCTGTGGATGTGTGCAGTAAATACCGAAGAGCAACCACTGGGAACAAATGAACAGACACAAAGAAGATTAATACTGTGCAGCTGGAAAGAAAGATATGTTGGGTCAAAGCCTCTTGCAGGAATCTTCCATGCCCTGCTCTTCTACACCTTCTTGCTTACTTATAGGCATAGGGAGTCAGTGTAAATCAAGCATGCTATGCCCTTGACTTCCTTTTACAATTTCTGCATCCCACTGGTTGGCTAGGGTTGCTTCTCATCCATAGCTTCTCATCTTTTTCTGTTATAGGCTTTCTTTAGCCCCCTCCTTAGCCTCACATCCATGTTGATTTACATAAGGATGTGAAGATCAGGCTGCAATTTGACTCACTTGCATTTGCCAGACTGGCAAAGACTTCTGTGTGTGTGTGTGTGTGTGTGTACGCGCGTGCGTGTGTGCGTGTTAAACCTAAGCCTTGAATTGGTATGTTGCATATATCTCTACCTCTTGCAGTTCCTCTGGGACCAAACCAGACTCATCCCCAAAAGGTCTTCGTGTACCAGGGGTGAAGTCAGAATTGCAGAAGCAAATAGGAACAGGCCCACCCCGCTCTCCACGGCAGGATGCAGTAACACTAAGAGGTATGAAGAGCTCAAGTGAATTGCTGTGTGAGCATTTATGAGAGCAGAGGGACTAGAGAGAGACTGTGTATTTTACAAGCATCTAGAAGGGTTTATCCTTCCCCAGCTTGCTGCCCTCCAAATATGTTGGACACCTAATTTCCATGTGCCTTGACCAATAATCATGTCCACATTGTAGTCCAACACAGTTGGAGGCCACCAGACTGGGCAAGGCTGACCTAAAAGGAGCTATAGTTTTGAATAGGTTTTAACCATATTTGTTTGAGACCTTCTGGGGCTTAAACCTTCCCTAAATGTCCTGCTTTCTGGACTGTAATTTCTGCTGCCTAATCTCAGAGAATGGAGGGGCGGTTATTATTTAGTTAGTTCATGTAACACTTAATGCATAACCTACTTTTCTGCTTCAACATGTGGTCAAAGCAAGTTGCACTTTTCATTTTAAGAAATAGTAAACTATTGGGAATGGAAAAAGGCAGTGGTTCTTGGTACATATTTCATTCAAGGCCAGGGAGATTTGGACTATTCAGAGGAGGAGCAGCCCTGGGAAATGAGGCCTCCATATTTGAGATGGAAATGGCAGGAGGGCTTATCTCAAGGCTACCCTCTCCAGCTCTTCAGGCAGACCTTGGGAATAGCCACAATCTGCAGTAGTTGGGAGTGGGAATGGAACAGGAGCCAGATGATACAATCTTTGACCCCATGGCATGGCATCAAGAGAGAAGTGCCAGGCAACTAGAAGGGCAGCATACAGCCAAGAAGCTGGCCTATGACTAGAGAAGCCCTCTCAGAGGGATGGGCTCAGGGGTACTCAAAAGGAAGGTTCTTGGAGGTAAGTTCAACTGTGGGTTCAGCACACTGCTCTGTGCATGCACAGAAACTCTTTCTTTGCTGTTTATGCTTTGCTGGATGTACACTGGAGAAGGAAGAGCTTTTGCCAAAGAACAGTCTGCTGTTTTGAAAGGGCAAAGGAGGAAACCTCACTTCTGACATAAACAATAGCAGGGCTTGCTGGATAGAAGGTAGAATGCCATTAAGAGATGTCATGTTGATGGGCCTTTTCAGTTATGGCTTCCCCATTGTGAATTTCTCTCCTTTGGGAGCTACAATGGTTACCTTTACTATTTTCTTCAAGCAGATCTTAAAAATATTTTTATTTTTCTCTGCTATTTAGTGACAGTGTTACTGACATTATATTTTAGCTCCTGCTTGTTTTTAAAATCATTTAAAATGTTGATGTCTTGTTTGGAAATTGTTTTTGCATTGTTGTCATTGTTTTTCATTTGTTGTGAGTCTCTTTGTGAGGGTTCTCCCTAAAAGCCAAGATACAAATTCATAATGAACTTGGACACCATTTTTTTTGTTTACCTCTTATCATCACTCCTGCCATTCTGCACAAATTAATCTGTTGTCAATCCCAATGCTTTTCTTCTCCCTCTTCATTTGCATTCCTTCTGCTATCTTGCACCCCATGCCTCAAACAACCTGTCTTTCCACCAAATTGCCTTCTCCTTCGCTTATACTGACTGGGCACGTGACAGGGAAAGTTCACCATAGTGTGTCATTTTCCTGCCAAATGTATTTGCATAAACTCACCTTAGGGGAAGATTCATGGATAGACATTTTTCATCTGATTCTACCTGCAGTATGTTTCTCCATATCTACATGGTTCAGCCAGTCAGCTTGTCTTTTTTCCTTTTTTTCCCGGTGCCCAGATGACAGTCTCCCTCAGAAAGCTCCCTGGGGTATCAACATAATGAAGAAGAACAAGAAGCCTCCTCCAAGAGCCTTTGGTGTGAGGCTAGAAGACTGCCAGCCGGCTCCTGACAACAAGGTGAGTCCTCTTATATTGTTCTACATTATGTTTTTTTGCCTGTGGAGAGCTAGTGCATCAGGGATTTTCCTTAAGGGGAAGAAACATTTTCACTCCACTAAGTTCTGTGGCAGGGAAACAGCTCAACAGATAGCCAGTCCAAAGACCATTGTCTGTTCTGTGCACTCACACAGACAGAGTATGTTACCTTAGGGATAGTAAGCACGTGCAGACATGCAACAGAAAGAGGTATATAGTAAGTTTGTCCACATGGGTAGGGGAGGCCTATTAGCTTGGTGGGAAGAAGGTGGCTCAGATGGGTTGTAGAGTTCCTGTTGAGGGGCTGGATGCTAAATGCCTGTGGTCTCATTCCTGATTAGGAGAGGCTGAGCACACTGTTAGAAGAAGCACCTTGGCTTAATTGGAGCATGATGCTGTTGGTACATTTTTGGAGAGAATCATTCCCATTATCAGAGACACTTCAAAGTGCTCAATTTTCTTTCATACAGACTCACCAGCGGTCAGATCTAAAGTAAATTTCAGAGCACAATTTGCTGCATGTAAAGTGAGTGTGCCAGAAATTCAGGCAATGCACTAGCAGAGGGAATATGATGTTGATGTTATGTTATATTTATGGGAATGGCACCTGGCACCAGTCACTCTGATTGCCCCCACAAAGCACCCACTGAAAGGTGCTTTGCTCTGTTAAAGTATCCAAGTCTTGTTCCCAGCATCACCACTGCATTTTGGATTCTACAGAAAATCCCCCTGATTGTGGAAGCCTGTTGCAAGGTGGTGGAAGACAAGGGCTTGGAATATATGGGCATCTATCGGGTCCCTGGGAACAATGCTGTGGTGTCCAGCCTGCAGGAACACCTCAACAAAGGATCCACAGAAATCAATTTGCAGGACGAGGTGAGAGCAGTGCCACAATTCCTACCTTGCTCTGTCATTCCTTTAGCTGTTCACTGCTCTTGCCATTCCCATGTCCCTCATCTGTGTTGGGGGAAGAGTAAATTATTTTTATTAGGTAGCACTGACACCTACCTACCACTCACCTGTAGTGCAGGCAGTGTGTGTGGATTGAATGGAATCTAGGAGATGGCAATCTGGTACTCTTCAGTTGTTTCAGAGTACAATTCCCATAATCTCTGATCATTGACCATCCTGACTGTGGCTTATGGGAGTCTGTTAAAAACATCTGGAGAACACCAAGTTGGAGAAGGTTGTTGGCATGACCACTTGATATGAGAGGCATAAGTATATTTTAATGTGGTTGATGATTCACGAATGATGTAGACTTCATGGGAGAAAGAACAATCATAGACTGAATGGGAGAGCAAATAAAAATTGAATAGGAGGGCAACTGGAGAGCCAAACACAAACCAAAATTCAGTTTTGGAGAAGGAAGAGCACAAATAGCAAAAGTTTTAAAATGGTCTCACACTTTGGCACAAATGGAAATAGAAGATAAGGCATTCTTTAAGATCTGTGGGGGACTATGGCATGATGAAATCCTGGTCTGGAAGCACCATTGGTTCCTCTACCTACCTACCTACCTACCTACCTACCTACCTACCTATAACCTGGGATTCCCAGATATCTGAACTCTGTGTCCAATGGTACATACTATAGGCTTTCTGCCCTCCCTCGGAACTGCAATATTACAATGCATCCCTGTAGTCACATTTCTGCTTAGCTTCATGTTTGCTAAACAAGGAAATAAGGAAAAATTGACACCACGTGAAAAAGATAGTCTCTTAGTCAATAGTTTTATAAAATTTCACTAATGATTTTATTGGAAAAAATAAACCTGGTTCCTCATCATCATTCCTTGTTAGCATGAACAGAAATAAAGAGCATCTTAAAGGTTCTATATGTGCCTAGGGGACTCACCTGGCCTCTTCCTTTGTTCAGGCAGTATGGAGATCCAGTGTTTCTCAGGATCTCAACCTTGTAATTCCCCCCTCCCCCCCAAACACACACTCACTCAATCTCTCTTTCTCCACCCCCCCTTTGCTGTCAGAGGTGGCAAGACCTGAATGTCATCAGTAGCCTCTTGAAGTCCTTCTTCCGAAAGCTCCCAGAACCGCTGTTTACAGATGGTAAGTAATTATGTCTTCAATGTTTGCTCTCTTAGTAGGTAAGATAGCAACATGGTTTCTACCCAGACATTCAAATGGGACAGACAAAATGGATGGGTGGATTCTGGGATGGAACCTATGCCTTCATTGGGCTGGTTTAAGCCCAGACCTCCCCTCTTTTCAGCACCAACTGATAGATAGCAAATGGAATTGGTCTAAGCAGTACAGGAACCAGCCAGAAAGGAGCTGTGAGTCAGGGAGCAGCTTTAATACAGAATGAAAGCACAGGATCTTTGGTGGTGCGACATGCTGCATGGCAGCAGAACAGTCAAGATTACTGTTAAAGTTGCCTAAGGGGAACAACTGCCACCAACTACTAACCTCTGTACCTGAACATCACCCCAAGCTCTTTTTCTTTTTTTTCCTAACATGATCAAATAGCTGCCTCTAAATTGAAAGAGTTGGCTTTAGCATTGGAAGGAAGATACACAGAAAGTCATCAAGTCCAATTCTTCCAAAACCGCTCACACATCAGGCTCCTCCTCCCACTTTGATCAACCTGTCACATCTGTTGTCCCTCAGATCTGCCTACTACAAGCCTTTCAATTAGACCTCAAGTGGAAGGTGCACCTGGAGACTATTTGTTTATTATTGGAGTATCCATCCTATACAAAATCTCAGGACAGTGATACACAGTAGTAGTGGCAACATACAATAGAATATAAATCTCATTAAACCAATATTAAAATCACAGTTGATTCTTAAAATACAGGGAAAATAAAGAGTTTGGCCTGGTGCCAAAAGAAATAAAGGGTCAGCACCAGGTGCACCTCTCTGGGGAGCAGGCTCCAGAGCAGGGGCACCACTGCAGAAAAGGCCTTTCTCTGGGTAGCCACTCTTCTGATTTCCTTCAAAGAGGGTTCCCAAAGAAGGACCTCAGACCTGGATCTTAGGGGATGGGAAGGTGCGTAAGGAAGGGGCTGTATACTGTTTAGGGCTTACACATCATTGTTAACACTTTAAACTGGGCCCGGACTTCAGTTGGTAGCCAGTGCTACGATGTAGGACCAGTGTTATGTGAGCATACCTAGCAGTCCATGTTAAAAACCTGGCTGCTCTGTCCTGGACCAGCTGAAGTATCTGGACCATCTTCAAGGGCAGTCCCACACATAGCACATTACAATAATCCAATCCAGTCAGGAGGTTACCAGAGACTGGAGCACTGTTGCTAGGCCCTGCTGATTGAAGCAAGGACGTAGTTGATGGAGCAGCCAAAACAGGTGGAAAGCACTCCTCACCACAGTAGTCAGCTGGAACTCCAAGGATAACTCTGGGCCAAGGAGCACTCCCAAACGAAGCATCCTGTCCCTTGAGGGGAGTGCAAACCCACCCAGAAAATACTTGGAAACCCTGGCCACCCACCAGCAGGACCACTGTCCTCTCTGGATTAAGCCTCAATTTATTGGCCCTCATTCAGCCCATCACACCAGCCAGGCACTGGTTAAGGACAGTCACTGCCTCATCTGGATAAGATGTAGTTTGCCTTTTTCTGTTTCACTTATTCTCAGTTAACAAATATCAAAAGTCAAGCACCAAAACATGATGGAAAGTGAAAAAGGAAGGTGTTCTCAAAATTGCTGCTGAGAATAAATTAACAAACTCAACGTATTTTGGAATTAAGAGCTCCTTTGTTAAGATTAGTCCTGTCAACCCACATCTAAGCTACAGCATCTGCTGTCTCTCTTACATCCTTTAAGAGGTGTAAAAGATACAGCCACAGCTTTGGAAGTGGGCTCAGCCTGTTCCTAGAATTCAGGATTGTAGGATTGCTCTTGAGGAAGGAGTAGTTTAATTACTTTACTTATTTGTTGTATTTATACCTTACCATTTTTCCTGCAAGGATCCCAAGGTGGCTTACGGAATTCTTCTCTCCATCTTATTCTCACAACAACAGTATGGGGTGGGCTAGGCTGAAAACCTAAGTTTTTCCTAAAGTTACCCAGTGAGCTTCATGGCCAGCTAGGGACTAGAACCCAGATTTCCCTATTCCCTGTCCAACATGCTAACCATTATGCTACACTAGATTTTTGTTCAAAAATATTAGGTTCATTATTTTTTCATTGGTACTTTTGAGAAAACATATTCTTTTTACTTTTCATCTTATTTTCAGTTACATCCAGACCAGAGTAGCACAATGCACTTTCCATGGGACTGCCTTTGAAGGCAGTTCAGATGGTTCCATGAGTCCAGAATGTGGCAGCCAAACTTCTGTCTCACCCTTGCAATCAAAACATATACCTGCCAATCTTATGTCAGTTCTGTTGACTCCCTCTTTGCTTCCTCTGAATTCAAGCAGCTTGTGCTAGCTTTTAAAGACTAAAGGACATAATCTATGCATGTTCAAACATGAAACATTCTACAATTCTCACTGTGCCCCAACCAGCATAGCTTGCTAGAGGGGCTGCTGAGAGTTATATGGCTCTTTCTGTCTTAATGGTTTTAGGATTGTGCTTTAAATTAGTTAACTTCAGTAGGGAATCTTTGCTCCCATAGATGATTGCCTGCATCAATGTCAGAGGCCTTGTTCTTGGTGCTGTCCTAGACAGCAATCATGGGCGTAGGGTTTTTTCTGTGGCAATATCAAGATTGTGGAATGCCTCCCAATTAAAATTTATCAGACTTTGAATATATTTTGCTAGAAATGAAAGTTACCCTGATTGCCCCCTCCCCCCAGTTTATCTCTCTGTTCCATTTTTCTTTTGAAAAGTTCCCCTCGTGGCATTGCTGAAATCTGCTTGAGCTCCTCTAAATTAACCTATAGCAGCTAACAGACCTGCTTAGTGGGAATGTAAAAACCTGACTAAGATAAAAAAGGGTCTTTCCTTGCTAATTTCACCACAGAAGAAATATAGAGGGATTACAATGGGGAGAAATGGTGCAAGCAGTCCAAATCAATGGCAGTATTGCTAGCATGCCCAAGGCATTATTTGAAACTCTATACCTGGGACCATTTTTCCTTGTGCAAAAACCAGCCCTGCTCTTTCCCAGGGTGGTATTCCTCATTTTAAGCAAAATTTTGGTGGTTCCTTGTCTTGACTGTTTTTTGTCCAGATGTTGAGACCCAGGCAAAGTGTTATGAGAAGGGCAAGGCTCCATTCTGTCCATGTTTTTGATGATCTCTTCCCACCAATGTCTAGGAAAAAAGACCTACAATGTGGAAGCATGAAGCTCAGTATTTCCTCCCTGTTCTCCCTTCCATTTCACAGGCTGTCAGCTGTAAGGGCATTAAAATGTATTGTATTTCACTAGCTGTTACTAGAGAGATGTGAGTCAGCGGGAGCTATGAGCCTTCTCAATGTATAGCTTTAAAGTGAATGTGCTAGAGATACACCAGGACATGCACTTCCCAAGTGAAAGTGTTCCTCCATATTGTCATGACTATAATTACATCTGGAAAGGACCTTCTAAGAGCCCCACCTTCACTTTCACTAATTTCTAGCTTTGCAAAGTATATTTCAGGAGTTACCTTTCATCCAAAGCCCATAGTTTTGAACCCATCATATGCCCTTCCGTGTGACTCAATTTCCTGAGGTCAGATAATATCACTAATTACAGATATGCTTTTTGAAAAACATACAGATAAATACAATGACTTTATTGAAGCCAACCGGATTGAGGATCCCAGCGAAAGGATGAAGACTTTGCGCAAACTGGTATGTATTTTGGGAAGAGAAGTGTCTCGGGAATTAATGGTTTCTCCGTCATGCCTCTGCTCTTTGCCTTGTGGCACAGACCTTTGAGAGGAAGGTCCATGGCTTAGTATGATAGAGCCACTGCTTTGCACGCAGAAGGTTACAAGTTGAATCCATGGTCTCCTTGGAGGGTTGAGAAAGTCAGTACAGAACCAGATAGAACAATGGTTTGACTCAATATCAGGGAGCATCCTGCATGCCTGCATGTTAACATGGTGATGGCACAAATGCTCAAGGTGAAATTAAGAACTCCATGTTTGAGCTTTTAACTCCATTTACAAGAATTAAAGGACAATAAGGGTTTTGTTCTACAGACGTAAATGCTAGGATTTGAAGTAGAGAAGACAAGATGGAAGAGAAGGGGAGGCTCCAGCAAAGGAATGGAGAGGAAGGAAAGCCTTAAGCACTGCAGTTGAACAACCAGCACTCTTACAACCAGATAAGAGTTTAGCTGCACCTATTAAATACAACACACCAGCTATCTAATGTACAGCATCAATCCAGCTATAAAAATCTTCACATTTTAACACACTGAAGTCAACATCAATGGAATGATACAGTGAAGCCCACAAAATCTGTCCAATTAAAAAGCTCCAAAAATATAATTAAAAGTACAGAAACTATGCAAAAATGGCATTTTCTCTTTCAGAGCACCAGCTTCAGAACTGTCATAAAGCAGATCAATTTTTTAAAGTTATCTCCAAACATACCTCATTACTTCATTTAAACATAGGTATAAATAAGAAACATCTCATTCCTTTATAATCTTAAGCATTTTTACCTTACTTTATATTATATTAAACCAACAGAATTCCTTGGATGAGGAGTCTGTTAAAAACAATCCACCATGTACAGATCCTGAGTCTGGCTTTAGCAGATACTCTGCTGTCTGCTAAAGTTATCTTTAAAAAGATCTGGGGATTCATTTTCAACCACAGCACCTCACTTCCTTGTGGGTATTCTCCCACACAGACCAAAGCCAAACATGGGGAGGTCCAAAGGGCCATATGCATATGTGCACATGCCATCCATTCACACATATACAGTCCATTCACCCAAGCACATGTACAAGCACAGGAGTGCGCATGTGCAACATGCTTCTGTACACACCTACCACTACCACCTCTGGCATTCTCATCCATCCACCCACACATAAATCCATATTCATGATGAGAGCAGAGAAAAAAGCCCAAGTGCAGGAGAGACCGAGTGTTGGGTAGATGGTGAAATCTAAAACAAAGGCCAGAGGGAACTTGTATAGCACTGCATGTAGAGCCAAAAATCTCTTAATGCCAAATAAGGAAGAGAAGGAACATGGCTATTACTCCAATGGTAGCGATTGGGGTAGGGTTGAATATGGAAGGGAATGTACCCTACAATTGCAGGATGACATTTTTATTAAAACAATTAACTTTGAAGCAATAGAAAGGAAAAACAGGCAAATATGCAATTTGTGCAATAGTAGCTATAACCAGTCAGTACAAATAGAGAATACACCATATTAATGACTCTTGTAACAGGTAGCACTGGGGTTTGTAACCCTTTTTTGCTGCAGAACCACATAGAAACATAGAAAACAGAGCGAGTCAGAAGGGGTCTCCCGGGCCATCTAGTCTGACATCCTGGTTCTTCCGTTGTTGTGCATGTCACAATGTCGTTGCCAGGCACGTCTCCCTCCTGCCAACACCCCAGTTTGGCCAACTTTGACTGGTCTGTCAATAGTTCTGGCTCTGTCTTGGAGGCTCAGCACTTTGCCCTCTTCAGTGCTTGGGCACATGTTGCATTCCTCCTGGCAGCCACACTAGACTTGCTCCCATCTATCAGCATTGAGGGTGGGGATGTTACTTTATCTGATTATTGCTGTGCAGCACAAAGAGAGAGACATCACTCCCCTAGGATAGGCCAGAGAACCTGTGCCCCTTTGGGGTCTGGAGCATGTAAGGTTCCCAGCTCATGCTCTAGGGAAAGGTACCGGGGGGGACGCATTACTGATCTGCTTCTCAAGGCTCCTGTGAAAAAATTACATATTTACAATACTTCTACACTGCTTAATATACTAAAATCTCTAAGTGATTTACATTAAATATAACAAGATGAAAGTAATAAATGGTTAGGAACATTTAAAAACATGACACCATCATAACAATAGAACAGGGTGGTAGCAAACCCTTGCAGGTCAGAGAAAGCCAGTATATATTATTATTATTATTTATTATTGTTATAGCATTTCTATGCCGCCCCTTGCCGAAACCTCGGGGCGGCTTACAACATGATAAAATACATTGAACTACAATAGTACATAATAAATTACCATTAAATATAAAAATACAAAGAATACATTGATTTACAAAAATAAAATTAAAATTATCAGTATAAAATAAAAATATAGGAGGAGAAAGAGAAGGAAGAAGAAGTTGCCCTGGCCAGATCATATGTTTTAACAATTGAAATGATGTTTAAATAAAAAGGTCTTTACCTGGCGCCGAAAAACCAGTAACGACGGTGCCAGGCGGACCTCTTTGGGGAGTGAATTCCATAGGTTGGGCGCCACCGCAGAGAAAGCCCTCCTCCGGGTACTTACTCTCCTAATTTCTTTCATGGAGGGTTCCCGGAGAAGGAACTCTCCCGCAGATCTCAAAGGGCGGTCGGGCATATACGGACGTAAGCGCTCGTTCAGGTAGCCAGGACCCAAGCCGTTTAGGGCTTTGTAGGTCATAATCAACACCTTGAATTGGGCCCGGGCTTCAATGGGAAGCCAGTGAAGCTGACGGAGGACTGGAGTCATGTGAGCATAACGCCCCATCCCCGTCAGCAACCTGGCAGCTCTATTTTGCACCAATTGAAGTGTTCGGACTGTCTTCAGGGGAAGCCCCACGTAAAGCGCATTACAGAAGTCTAGGCGGGAAGTCACCAGCGCGTGTGTCACTGTCGCTAGGCAGTCGTACTCCAGGTAGGGGCGCAGCTGATTAATCAGCCGAAGCTGAAGGAAGGCGTTCCTCGCTACTGCTGTCACCTGAGCTTCCAAAGAAAGCTCCGGGTCGAGGAGTACTCCTAAGCTGTGGACCTTATCCCTAAGAGGGAGTGTTGCACCATTCAGGACCAGGTCAAATCCACCCTCTCCGAAACCCGATCCGCCAACCAACAGGACCTCCGTCTTGTCTGGGTTGAGTTTCAGTTTATTGGCCCTCATCCATTCCCTTACCTCGGCCAAGCACTGGTTCAGCACAGCCACTGCCTCACCTGGATTAGTGGAGAATGAGAGGTAAAGCTGGGTATCATCAGCGTATTGATGATTCCGCAGCCCACACCTCCTGATGACCTCTCCCAGCAGTTTCATATAGATGTTAAATAGCAGAGGGGATAGAATGGAGCCCTGTGGTACCCCATGGCATAGCTGCCATGACGTAGAGACATGGTCCCCCAGCACTACCTTCTGGAATCGACCGTTGAGATAGGAGCGGAACCACTGCAAAGCAGTGCCTCCAACCCCCAATCCCACAAGTCTATCCAGAAGGATACCATGGTCCAGTATAAGTGTGATACCAGTATATATAAGTATATACTGGTATATAAATATACCAGTATATATAAGTGTGATACCAGTATAAGTGTGTTTTCAAGAGGTGTTTAAAGCTGATCACTGGTTTCTGTCTCTCAGGCATATATGAGAGAATGTTCCAAAGGGTGGGGGCTGCCATTGAGAAAGCTCACTTATTACCAAGTGACATTCCATTGGCAATGGAATGACCAGTAAGGGCACCTCAGGATCTTGAGAGCTGAAGATGGTCAGCTAAGTGTCCTGGTCCCAAGCCATTTAGGGCTTTGTGTGTCAGCAGCAAAAACTTGAAACATGGCTCAGTAGCTAATACATAGCCAGTGCAGCTCTTTTAACATGGGCGCAAAAAGTGTATGTCCAGGTACACCGTTGAGCGTTCTAGCATAGGTGCTCTAAGCCACTAAGGTTACCTGAGCCTCCAGCAGGAGCTTCCCCAGACCACCTGCCTATTTCTTCAGAGGGAGTTCAACCCTTTCCGGAACTGGTGAACATCCCAATTTCCAGACCTAGTTATCCCCCGTTCCCCCACCATAGTTTCCCTGACCTGCCAGGATTCAGCTTCAGTTAATTAGCTCTCATCCAGCCAATGCAACCAAGCACTGTTAACATGCCCAGTTTCTCTCAGTACAGCTCTTTTAAATGTTAAGTGTTCAGTACATGGATATTGCTGTATTGAAGTGTATCTTTGGAGTCTATAAGCCTTGAGTTTCACAGAGCTCTTATCTCCCTGAGGGAGAATAGAATTCAGAAGTTTCTCACATTCAAGTATACTTCTACTGCATTCTTTGTGAGACAGTTAATGTGTCAATTTTTAAAAGCAGACATTATGAAGAAATACAACAGTACAGATTGGAGGAACTTTCCAGCTTGTATGAAAGGCAGATCTAATCAGTCATAACTGGTTTTTTCTTAATCTCTACTTCAGATCCGGGATTTGCCAGGCCATTATTATGAGACACTGAAGTTTCTGGTGGGACATCTCAAGACAATTGCAGATCATTCCGAAAAGAATAAGGTAATAAATGGGGACCCCAAAAAAAGATTGCTACTTTATATAGAAGTGAATGCAATGTTGAGTTCCAATGTGGAGGGCTCACCTTCAGCTATTTTTGGGGATGAGTTAATGCTGTGCTTTATACTAGGTGGAAGAAATGTAACTAGGGATGATGGGGCTTGTATTCCAATAAAGCTGAAGAGCATGAGGTTGGGGAAGACTGCTTTCAAAATAATTTGGAAAATGGTTTAATTGGCATGGCTTCTGCATGTGAACCACAGGAACTGTAGCTTTCTTGTCAGAGGCTCTTAGGCTGCAATCCTATAATCACATAATTGACAGTGAAACCAAATGGATAGAATAGGGGCTGCTTCTGATTGCAGTTAGTTTCTTTCCAGGACTGTGGTTGCCAGGTTTCTTGGATGGGATGCGTAACAAGCAGGCTTGATTTAAGTGTGTAGCGTAGACATGTCCTGGTTTTTACTTACTACCTGGATGGAGCTCTGAAGAACCTCAGCTTGGTCCTATCTTATGTCATGTCATGCTCTGCTCCCACTGCAAAGAAATTCATCCAGTTGGGTGTGGGAGGTGCATCCAGATATCCAGCTGTTCCTCTAGTTCATCTAATACTCATGCAGCTGACTTGCAAAGGGGAAGGAGGAGAAGGACAGAAGTTCTTCAGATTACTCCAAGCTCATCTTTGAAACATTCTGATCTGATTCATTTTATCCATTTTTGTTTTACCTTTTAAAATAGTTAATATCTTGTCCCTCCAATAATAATAATAATAATAATAATAATAATAATAATAATAATAATAATAATAATAATATAAAAATAGCAGTAGCTGCTGCCGCTGCCGCTGCCACTACAACATTTCTATACTGCCCATAGCCAAAGCTCTCTGGGCAGTTCACACCATTTAAGGCACCCATCCAGATTCCAACCAGGCCCAAACCTGCTTAGCCTCTAAGATCAGCGCTTTTGGCTATATGGAAGCTGCATGGAAGTATATTGTTGAAAACCTATATAAATTACAAACAGTTAAGAGCACAATCCACCCCACGGATCTTCCCTCACTATCTGGGTGCGTACAGCTGCCTTGTGAATGGAAGTGGAGGGCTGAGCAGAAGACCCAGCAGTGCTGTTTTCCCTCTCACCCTGCCTTGTGTGCATCAGACATCTCCCAGCCCAGTGCCAGCGGCGCTTACCTGTATGCATCTGGCTGGTGATCACCCTCCCATGGCTTTGGGCCAGAAATTGCTTTTACTTGGTGTGCCCAAGATGGCACATTATTTGCTATACATGTTCGGTCTCTCATTTTTACCTGTGTGGCAGTTTTCCTCATGAAAATTGCTTTCATAAAGTAATACAAGCAAGGTAAAAATACTAGGGTATTTTATGAAAAAGTAAATACAGTTTAACACAAAGATAAAGAACTGATCAATTGACTTGGCATATAATTAGTTCCAGTAGGTCAGTAAATGAATCCCCTGCAACCTTTATAAAAAATAAGTATTAAAACTGTTCCATTTTTCAGTTTCTTGCAATATGCGTTTCTAGCTGAGGAAGGCACATCTCCCCTTCTTTTTTCTGTTCATTTGCCACCTAGATTCATATATCTATGAATAAATCACTCACTTCAATCTGAATTTGTCTCTTGTAAATAGGATACCCTAGTCACTGCACTGCGTTGCACCTATGCAGTATGCTGTAGCTTTAGCTTAACTGTCTTCATCCTGGGCATTCACTGCAGTTGAATTCTTCTCCTTCCAATCCCCGGATGAAACATAGCTTAATTTAGTTTGTAAAATCCACAGGGGCAGATACTTGTTTTATTTTGCTTGTAGAACTCCATGTGAAGTGCCACATGCAGTGATATGTAATAATAGCTTAAGCCTTGCTGGGACATTCTAAATCCCTCTAGCTCCGTTCCACCTAATTACCTTCCACATATTTTGGCCACATATCTAAGGTGGAGAACCAGCTTTACCCATGTAGTGCTCTCTGTTTGATTTAGAACTGTTAATATTTTATAATCACATGAGTGCTTTATTCTGGCCCAAAGCTGAGATATGGGTGGGAGACAGTCCCATAACTTGTCAGTGTCAGGATAGAGAAACAAAACTCATTGGTTTGCTTTGCAGATGGAACCCCGGAATCTTGCTTTGGTGTTTGGTCCCACCCTTGTCAGAACATCGGAGGACAACATGACAGACATGGTGACCCATATGCCTGACCGCTACAAAATCGTGGAAACCCTCATACAGCATGTAAGGGACAGAGAGGTGCTTGTGGGAAAATGCAGATCTGGAGGGCAGCTGGTAGAAGGTTGGACCTGCATGTTGATGGTAAAGAACGCAGGTTATCTTCTGAGGATTCCTTTGAAGTCCTTTTCCAGGTGTCCCAACAAATGCGTTAATTTGGAGTCCTGAGCCAGTGGTTGGACCTGATGGCCTTATTTAACCCTTCCTACTCTATTATTTGGTGAAATGCATTGAGGAGGGAGGCCACTAGGGACAAGGCCTTTTCAATGGTGGCACTTCAGTTTTGGAATGCCTCCCCCGCAGAGACTTATATGGCACCAGTTTTGATCTTTTCAGAACCAGTTCAAGGCCTTAATCTCCCAGCGTTTTCCTTCTTTCATGTCGTTGACCAGTGCTCTTGATTTTACTTAGTTAACTGCCAAGAGTGCTCTGGCTATTGAACAGTACAGAAATGGAGTCACTAAAGACTCTGGTTATTATTTTTGCAAAGAAATGCATGGGAAAATTGAAAAATTAATTTTAAAATAGAAAACACATTTTTTCATGTTTTGGAATTTGTTTTGTTTTCATTTTTGCCATTGTTCCCATCAGTCAGAATCTTTAAATTCAATGAGGTATGTCAGCTTAACCATATAAGAAGGAAAGATATAAGGAATATATCATATCTTAACCAACAACGCAGCAGTGGATACTGCTGATCTCTTTGTGTTTGCAGTTCTAGTTCTCTGTAGTCACTAATCCATTTTAAACTAATTCTCTCTTTCTCTCTTCGACTTACAACTCTTTCCAATAAGCCCATGATGCCCCCATGGGAGCAAATTGTAATGAGTTGTTAATATAGCTTGGATCATTTCTGTAATATCCTTCTAAAATGCTTAAAAGAGAATTCACCTCCAAGGAAAGCAGCAAGAGTGGGAAGAATACTATTTTCACTTAGGATGGCAACAAAAGAGTTAACATTGGAAGTCATTTATTACCCTGCAGAGGCACCCATAATACTGATAGAACTGAACGTCAAAGACAGGATGGCATTTAGCAGAATATTGCAGTCTTGCTGAACTCCAACTGGAGCTCAGTTCTCAAACAGTATTTAATGATGTGTAGACTTCCCTCATCTTTAATCTCAGCTGGCTGATCAGTTAAAAGGATGATTGTTACTAGTCAGGATGGCAATCAGTATTATCCCCAGGATCAGAGGGAACTCCAGTCGCTGGGCAGGAGGGTGCTAACGTATGCTTCTGTCCTGCTTGGGGACTTCCCATGGGAGCATCTACTGCCCACCCTGTTGGCTCAGTGCTGGCTTGGAGAGGCCTTTCATTTGATTCAGCACAACTTCTCTTATATCCTTATGAAGTGACAACACTTGAAAAATGGAATTTTAAAAAGGATTCCTGTTTTTTTGCCTAAGTTACTATTGCCTCTTGAAGACTGCAGGCGCAGGAAAGAAATTATGTTGCCTAGGCAACCGTGAGGCATTCACTTTCCATCCTCATAAATCATGTGCCATAATTCCTTGCTTGGCACCTGCCAATTGTCATCTTTCCTGCAGCTGGTGGCGTGATTTGGTTTTCTAACTAACATATTTCTATGATGCATGCTCCATCCTTGTGGCTCGTGAACTTTTACAACCCAGAAATTCAGGCCATTGGGTATCTTGAGTCAGGACACAGGAGTCCAGAATTCCTGTTCTTTAAATTCCTTACACATTTGAAAAGGTTCAAATCAGTTTTAGCGATCAGGGAACATGAGTCAAACTGCAGTTGCTATTCTGAGTGCCTAGACATGCAGACTGTAAAAGGACAATCTTAGCACACAAACAGGCAGTGTTTTGCAAGGGAATGGAAGCAAGAGAGCATTGTCAGTGTTAGGGATGTGCAAGGAACCCATTTGGAGGTGGGATCCATTGAGATTAACTCCAGTCTGCTTTGCAGAAGCCCTGAACACTCCCCATGTTCCCGGGGTGCTTGCCAGGAGTTGAGCCCCATGCAATGTGCAGGCAGCAGCCCTTTTTCATGTCCGGGGCTGAGGCTGCTGACACCACCAGCGTGGTGGAAGGTTAGTTGTTGGGCTCGCTCGGCATGGTACCAGGAGCAGCCATTAGCAGTGCCCCTCTTCTGCATCCTGCTGCTGCTCTTTGGGTGGCTCCAAATGACAGGAAAGGTAATGTTGGTTGCACAACCGAGGCTCCAGTGTTTGTGGACTTCCTCTCTTTGCAGGACTGGGCTAAGGGGAAGTCCATGGATGCTGGAGGGATGGATTCTGAAAAAGGCGCATCCCAGTCCTAGAAAGGGTTAAGAGAACTCACCTTGGAATACATTTGGTTCTGCCTCAGCGCTCATGTTTTTGAACTCCACCAGCATCACTAATTATTTCAGATGTAATAATTCACAGCTTAGTCTTATAGCCATAATGCTGAATTAACTCTTGAATATCTGGTCTAAAATGAAGTACAGGGGGCACTGGTCCTGTCACCAATTACTAAGCAAACACGAGCTTTTCTTGGGGTGAAGATGACACATATAGTATTTGTAGAGCATTCAAGTTAGATTGGCAGCACCCTCACTGAGTTTAAACTATGTACACCTTTTCTCCTCTGCGGATAAAGTGTTGTGGGTAATTCTGCAAAATTGACTAATGTTCAGGTTGCGACAAATAAATACTGTTTTCAAAATCCTCAGAGTCATTTTGCAGTGATTTTGCAAAAATGTTTGTTTTATTGCCGTTTTTAAAGAAACAAACAAAAAAAACAAGGGCACATGTTTTTGTGAGTGGTAAAGCCATATATAGGGCCCTTTGAAATGGCAATAGGCTAGCTGCCCACTCAAAGCATGGGAGACAAGGGCCAGTTTGATGGCTTATCTAATGTCCATCTGTTGTACAAGCCAGGAAGAAAATGGAAAAGCCAGGAGGAATCTGGGCTTGGATGAAGAATCTGCCATAACTTCCTTTTAAGTCTTATTTCTTAGCTTAACCCTTGGCGTCTTAGATACTGCTTTTTGGTTGAAGGGGTTGGCATTAGCACCTTTTCTCTGGTTTTGAATTTTCTCTCTTTTCATTCCACAGTCAGACTGGTTTTTCAGTGACAAGGAGGATAAAGGTGAAAAGGTGAGTCACAGAGGAGGAGGAAATGCGCAAGTTGTTGTGGCTTCTGGTCCTAGGATACAGTGAAATGCAAGGTTACAGTACCTTCTTTTCTAGACATGGTGTAGAGGTGCCTTTTATGCTGATAACTGTTGATTGTCAAGAGGACAAACTTGTGACTAGCCTTTCATTAAAACAGGATGATTGCAGATGCATTTATACAGATAAGGGGACAGATAATGGTTGCTAGGAGATGTGGAACTGCTTTGAGAGAATTTTTGCCTTCCAGGATGTTCATACACACACTCAGTCACAATCGCTTATTTTACTCCATTGATATCCCAGATTTACTTAGGCCCATTCCACTTTCACCTCTGGTCAAACAAATTTCTGAAACAATACAAAAAATCTGCAATGCCTGTTTATAAGAGGTGAATGTTGAATTTATATACCTATAGCATGAAGTGTGATCATGTTCTTCTCTCAAACCACATTTGGCTGCAAAAAACATATTGTGACTCTACTTCAGTAACCATTATTCAGGAAGGGGTGGCTTAGCTTTGTGCAGTCCATAACATTCTGATGCAGAGAAGTATCCTTTTCTTCCTTATTTGACTATGTGACGGATGCATTCCCTAATTCAAAATCAAGTGATTTTTAGGTCTCACCCAGCACTACATCCTCTGGGATAGCAGGATCTGCCAGAGCCAGGGACATGGTGGTGCTGGAGTGTAGATGGGCCCACACTTCTTCCTTCTAACTACCTCTGCATCCACTTCACAGACACCTGTAGATGATCAGGAGAGCCAATCAGTGCCAAATATTGAATACCTTCTGCCCAACATTGGGAGGACAACTGCACTGGGAGATACTTCAGGTGAGTGGGCAGGGAGCCTTGGATTGGATGGTGGCCACCAGGGGTTAGTTTATAGCCATTGAATTCCCACTGTACAGTTCTGATTTGGTTTTTTGTGACTTTGTCTTTCTGTCAGAATTTTCTCCCTTAGTTAGTCCCTTGTTTAAAGAAAGGAGAGAAGGAAGTCATAGCTCCTCTCACACACTGCTTTCTCCTCTCAAACATGCACGACCCTAGCTTTGACAATCTTTAGCTTTCCATGTGTATGTGAACTTTGTTTAGCTTCCTGTAACTGAGCTGCCCAACTTCCCATCCTTGATGTTCTTCTCATCCACCGCATTATGCCAAAGGCTGTAACACAGAAGCTCTTCCTGCTTCTGAAACATGTTTAGGTTTGGCTAATTCTCCAGTGTGTGAGAGAGAATTTCATGGCTGGGCAATGAGCACCAAGGATGTCTCCTTTCCACCCCCATAACCTGGTCTGCTCTGGAGTTTTGCTTGGTTGCACTGCTACCAGTAAGGTGCTTCTCATTCCCACCATTCCAATGTAATAGCACATTCTAGAAAAAGCAACTTGAGCACCATTTAACTTCCCAGAGTAAAAACCTGTTTTCTGCTATTTGGAGGGGTAGTGGTACTTCTGTGCTCTACTTGGAGTTGCAGATATTGATGGGGAGCTGTGCTTTGTTTGAGGTTTTCTTTTTTTCGTCCCTCTACCATTTAGAGACGTCCTTAACTTTTTTGCTGTCTTCTTTCTTCCTCCTCTCTCCTCATCTTCCTTTTCCTGTTCCTCTCCTGTTCCTCCTCCTCCACCTCCTCTTCCTCCTCTCCTCCAGTGGATCTGCCGGAGCTCTAGAGCTGGTACAGTGTGGTTGTGCTCTGGTGTTCATGCATTAATTCATGGGTGATTATGAGAGAGGCAGGCAGGATGGCAGGACATGAGGTCTGGTCCCCTTCCGGTCTTTCCATGATGACCAGCAACAGCTGTTGCTTTTGCTCTAAGGAAGACACCCAGGGTGGGTTTGCCCCTTCCTTGAGCTCCTTTCTCCTAAAATTAGGAGTAGAAGCTATGGCTGCTTTATTTATTAATGGACATGTGAACTGCCTCTCAAAGTCCCTGGAAAAATTCAATTAAAGGCAGTTGTGCACAATGAATTGTGGCAATTCAGGGCCCCCAAATTCGTTTAAACCCAAACAAATGAGAACTCTTCTTGGGCAAAATGAAAGGTAGCTGATTCTTATCTTTGACAACCATGTGTAACTTTGAAACAACTTGTTCAATGAGCTCATTGTTTCAGGTTGGTTGTGTGTTCCTTGAAGAATTGGGTTTTTATCTCATCAAGGCAACTCAGATATACTAAAAAAAAAAATTAGTTTATTTTTCCTTTTAAAATAATTTCTATCACTTTTCTAGTCAAATACACAACACAGGTTACATTAATAAAACAGTAACTGAAATATTTGCAGGCCAAGCTTACCTGCAGCTTACTTGTAATGATGAACTACAGGTTTCATGGAATTTACTTCTAAGTATGTATGCTTATGATAGCAGCCTAATACTGCAATTTGATATGTACTTACTTGGAAGTGAGTCCCACTGAACTCAGTGACGCCTACTTCTAAGTAGACATGTATTATAGGATTCCACTGTAAGAGCCACTGAGTGGTATAAAATAAAAACAACATTATCAAATGCAAACATGGGGTAAGGTTGTTCTGCAAAATTGTTATAAAGTTCCAGTGATACGTACAAACCAAATACTTGTACTATGTGTGTGACCAATACAATTTTTAGAGACTGAGAGTTAGTTGTCTTTCTTTGCTGCCTGTTGAAGAGTTCTTTGTCACCGGAAAACCTGCATAGATTCCACCCCCACCCCAATGAAAATAATTAACTGTTTGTATCTGATTTCCTACCAAGCAAACGAATTTTCTATCCCCTAAATGTGATGTTGCTGCCTAGATGCCTGAAGCATTTTTTCCCCACTGGCCTTCCTGCCTTTCCTCACTCTCGTTCTCACCAGCTACTAATTCCACATGGGCAAGGGGAATTTAGACGAAGCAGAGCTTGGGGGCCATCCATGTTATTGTCCATTGGTTTCATGGTTGCTGACGTTGCTGTGGCCAATTTTGTGTTTGTGTGTTGGGTGCGGGAAATTGTATAAATAGCCTTGCTGGTACTGTACCCCATTCCTCCACATGTAAGGTAATCATTAACACCTGCCTCACTTCTTGTAGCTTCCAGCTTTGGCTACCACCTGTGTGGTTGCCCCTTTTAGGTTTGCCAGTATCTGTCTCTGCTTTGGGCCTTGCTCTCTTTGCCCACTGCTTTCTTTTTGCTGACTATATCTGGTCTGGCTTTTGACCTTGTTAAAACTGAGCAGCATATGAGCAGGCCCATGTTACCATGATGTGGACTTTATTACCCACTAGACATCTGGGCTGCATCTGCTGTTCTTTTTGGCATGGTTCTCTGAATGCTGCAGTAAACTAACCTGGACATAGAAGCCAGTGTCCTTTTCTGAGCTTGCTCTAAACTCTTCCGTCTTGCTTTTGTGTATGTTTATGGCTGTTTGCAGTGATGCGGCTAGGAATTTTAGATCCTCGATTTAGGGTACAATTCTATGCATTTTAACCAGAGGAATGTCATCGAGAATAGCTGACAGGGATGTGCTGGGAATTATAGGCCTTTTTTGTCTAAACCTTTTGTCTATAAAATTGCCTTTACTGGTCTTACTGGGGTACACTAGATGATCAGGTTTATATTATTTCACTTGTGAAGTATATACAGTGAATGTGTACCTTCTCTGCCTGCCACTGCACTTCTATGTTTTACAAGTGCTTCTACTGAAACATTAGACCAAAAAGCAAAAGTTAAGTTTGCAAGCCCCGATTAATAGAAAGAAATACTCTGATCACTTGCAGTTTCACATTCTAAACTCATCCATTTTGACTACAGGAATAAAATAGAGCTTGTTTGTGCAGCCCTGATGCCAAATAAATTGAGTTTGGAGTAAGCACCTTTTATTGTCAAAAAGCTAATCTCTCTTTAACATAAAAATATTAAAATGAGCATCTGTAACCATGTACAAGGTACCAGGTGCCCCTTAATGGAAAAAAGGAAGGAAGAAAGGAAAGAGGCTTCAGCAATTAGCATCAGGTGCAGTATACCCATGCTAGCGTAGGGATGGACACCTGGCCTGTTTGCCACTGGACCTTTGGGGAGTCTACATTATTTGGAACATTGGGCCTGAGCACCAGTTTGTCAGTGGTGATGTGAGATGCAAGGCATGGTTCCCTGTAGGAGAGAATCCTCAAAGCACTGGCTTTTATGTTTTTGTTGCAATGCACTTGCTTGTTCTTTGTGGGCTGTCATTTTGTTTTATTCACTGATGTATTTATAAGCTATATTTGTCTGCCGCCCAATGATTAAGTTCTCTGGGTAGCTTACAGTAACAATCAAATACAGTTATAAATCAGAAGAACATGAATATATGATGTAGCATCTGATTCCAGCAGCAGAAAATAAAAGCCACAATCTCAAACCCTCAAACAACATAAATAATGTGTAAATCAATTTAACAGTTTTAAAAAATATAGTTTCTTTATATCAAGGCCTGGGTAGGTATTTGTGGCAGGAAGCCTTCCTTCAGACAGTATGGTCCCCAAGCTGCTTAGGCTGCCTTCCTTCACCTGGTGCTCCCCAGATATGTTGGAGTCCAACTCCCATAATTTCCAGCCAGCTTGTCCCTGGCCAGTCTAGGAAAGGTTGTGCTAAGAGTTTTAAAAGTTGAAACCAGAATGTAGAATTGATCACAGAAATGGACTGCAAGCGAGGGCAGGTAACAAAGCCCTGTAGTGATGTGATTGTGTCCTGTTTTGGAGTAACTGATGTACAGTGCACAGATAAACAGAAGCAAGACTATCCCTGCCCAAGCTGCATTGCTGCTTGGACAGGTTCTGAATTGAATCTCGTTTTCTTCTACATTTCAATGCAACTGCATCGAATAAGCAATGTAAAAAAGAACAAATGCAATGCTGAGACTACTCTTGTTAGTCCAGTCAGAGCTGATGTAAATCTAGTAGGGCCTCTCTTTTCCTTTCAGGTATCCCATTCAATATAGTTGAGTAAAACAATCCAGCATTCATCACAATTTGCTTTGAGAATGCCAGCATTTTCTTATTTTTCTATAGTTTCATTGTGGTAGGTGTGGAGACAGGACCTGAAAGCACAAAGCTGAACATTTGTGGCCTACAGGCTGTTGTTAAGCAATTGCTGATGGAGAAAAAATAGATCTCCAGATGTTTTGGACTTCAGCTTCCAGCATTCCTGACCATTGGCCAAACTGTCAGGGGCTTCTAGGAACTGAATTCCAAAACATCTGGGGGTCTGCCTTCTTCCCAACCCTGCTCTCAAAGAAAGAGAATTATATTTTTACAGACTCTACACTCCTTCCGTCCTTCAGAAGCATTTTTGTATGGAATCTGTTGACCCCATAGGAGGCCTGCAGAGTTCATCAAGCCAGATTCAGCTGATCAGCCACAAATAATGACATGCCAGGAGCTTGACAGTCCCTCTAGTGTTACAGTTCCAGGTGGGCAGGAGCAAGTGGGCAGCTCATCAGGCCCATGTAGGGCCTCTGTCCCTGACTGTTGGGCTGTGTTTGCTTTTAGTGCATCATTCATTGTACAAGACTGGCTTGCATCTTCCTTCTCTGCCTGGAACCCCAGCATATTCTTTCTGGAATTTGATATCCCTTTACGCTTCATTAAGGAAACTGCTTTCCTGCTATGTTGTTTGTAGGACTATACTTCTATTTATACTGCAGTTTTGAGTTTTTATATTGTGTTTTATGTTTTTAAATGTTTTTCTGACTGTTGTGAGCTGCCCAGAGAGACTCAGCTATAGAAATGTAATAAATAGACCACCTTTCAATGGGTTAGGCCTCAGTTCAACAGATGTTCCACTGCATTCACCCTTCTGTTGCACTGTCCTGCAAGTCCTTCATTAAACTTTCCTGGCTATTTTTCCACTAACCTTCCTGGCAGCATTGTTGTTTTCACATGAATAAATGTGCCAGGGCTCAGAAGGGGTTACCAGCATCGAAGTCTTGCCCTTTCAATCATTTAGGGTATTGCATGTGTTCTGGGTGCTTGGTGAATTCTCTGTTCATGACTTTCTTTTTCCTCCTTTGTTTGGTGTGTTAATTTTTTGAGTTATACAAATATGAAATGCAGTGAATTTTATTTGTGAATTTCAAGCCATGTCTTGTGGTCCAGGGTGATGTCTTTGTAGTCAGTCAGAGGAATGTTTCTTTGAACTGTTTAATAAGAAGGATCTCCTTCCCCCCAGCCCAACTTGTTTGTAAACTCTTTGATCTTACGTCTTTTGAGTAAGGGCAAAAAGAATTCTTTGTATTATGCACAGAGCTGCAGTCTTCATATCTAACTTGATTCAGTCAGTTCTTTTTAAAACCATTATGCCCAACAACAGTGATGCACCTGTGCTAATCAATTGAGAAAAAGGGATGTGTCAAAAGAGCCCCTGAATTTAGAATAACTAATATTTATTTCAGTTTGCAAAGAGGGCACTTTTCCATGGAACACTTTCAGGGGATGCAAACAACTTTTCATTTCCCATTGACAACAGAAGCATAAATAAAGACAAGCTCCACAGTGCGGGTTGTTTGTTTAATATATTTCTGAATCACCCCTCCATAAATGAGTGTGCAAGGTGATTTACAATAAATTCATAAAAACAATAGAATGCAACCATTCCAAACAAAGTTGATAAAATACTTAAGATTCTTCTTCTTCAATAAAACTTTGTAAAATCAAAGAGGGAAAATTTTTAAAATCAAAGAACATTATGAATCATTAAAAGCTGGGTGGAACAGCATAGTTTTTACCAGTCATCCAAAGGCCAACAAAGACGGATTCAGCCTAACTGCCCTGTCAAAGGAGTCAACAGCTGGGCTGCTGCTACACAAATTCCCATCAAATTCCTCTCTCCTCTCCAGCAGGTGAGACATGCAACAAAACCTTAGATGAAGAATGTATGTTTCAAGCAGGTGCATACAGGAGGGGGCAGTTTCTCATGTATTTGAACCCAAGCTACACATTGCTTATGGCTTTATAGATGAGAACTCCCACCTTGAATTGGAAACAATTCAAGAAACAAACAGGAAGCATGTGAAGCTGTTTCGAGATTTGGCGTTAAAACATGGTATATAAAACACACACCAGACAAAAGTCTGGCCTCTGTGCTTCGCACAAGCTATATTTTCAAAATACTTTTCAGGGGCTTTCCATGAACAGCCTGGTGATTAAGGCATGTGCCCAGATCCATCTTCCTCAGAAAGAGACACAAGTTCACTGGCTGAAGTTGGGCAAAGCCACCCCCTCCCTGGGCCAGGCCACCACTACCACCTGACCATTTAGGAGCAGCACTGACCCCAGGAACACCCCAAGCTGCATACCTGATCCTTCAGAGGCAGTGTAACCCTATCTAATGCAGGTTGTATTCCCAATCCTGCAGTGGCCGGTCTGTTGATCAGCAAGGACTTATGCCTTGCTTGGAGTGAGGCTGTTTATTCAGCCACATCCAGTCCCTCACTGTACCCAGACAACAGTTCCATAGCTTCCTTGGCATCAGTTGAAAGCAGAGATAGAACTGAATATCATCAGCATATTGATGAGAACCAAACCCAAAATTGTGGATGTGCTCTCCCAGTGTAGTGGTGTGGATGTTATAATGTGAGGAAATCAAGTCCAAAGAGATGAACAATACTCCTTGAAATGCATCTTCTAGAATGCTCAGGAAGACAGGATCAGAAGCACTACAGTGTGTTTCCTTCACAATTTATACTTACCAGGTATCCCAGAATGGTACCATGATTGATGGTATCTTCTGCTGAGAGGTTCACCAGAAATAACAAGGACACACTCCTCCTGTAGCTCGTAGCACAGATAACTCTGCTAGGCAACCAAGGTTATTTAAGTCCCCAAACTAGGGCTGAGCCATACAGAAAAAAATCCAGACAATCCATTTCATCCATGAAAACCTGGAACTGTAATGCTGCTGTCTGCTTCAAGAGCTTGCTCTAAAGCTGTCGTTTAAGAGACTGGCCAATAATTATAAAGGATGGTGGAATCAGTGAAAGCTTTCCAATAAGCATGGCCTGCCTCAGAGAAGATGGAACCTCCCTCTCTCTCAAGAAGGCATTTATAATCACCACTACCCGATAGTAAGTCCCCTTCTGGCAGCCCATGAGCCCAAATGGGCACAGGTCTAAGGAAGCAGGTGTTCGACCACAGTCCTCCAAACACTTCATCCACATCCTCAGGCAAAACAGACTGAAACTGGATGGTCACTTGCATCAGGCATCTGTCCGAGCAAATACAAGTGATTTCAGAAACAAAGCGTTCTGCAAACCTGTTACTCAGAACAACTTTGCTGGATGGCAGGACACTGATGCACTGGCGATGGAGAAGAAAGATTTGTTCACTGCCCCTGCTGCCATGGAATACTCCTCATGGGTGCTAACCCATGTTCAATTGGACTCTGCCAAATTGTAATGGGATTGCATAAAGGGAAGCAAGAGGACTAAGTCCCTGATTGCTCTCCATAGCGCAGCAAACATGTATGTATAATGTGCCAGCTAACTTTATGTAATGAAGTTTTTTATGGATGGCAAGGGGGTATTGCAGTTTCATATAGTTTAAGACGCAGCTGAGTTAATAGTTTTAGGACAAGATATGCAGTTGACTTGAACACACACATGGACACTCTCCTGTCTATGGAAAGATCTGGTTTGGATGCTTCTTATGTTGGCAGGAAAATCTGGAAAAGAGCAAGCATATTAAACCTTCCATTGGGACTTGCTCTTAGCAATCAGATGAAATTATGATTCGAACTTTGGGGGATAGGACAAAGTCAGTCCTCCTGGCACCTACTTTGCACTGCCAGTACCGTCAAAAGGGAGTGAATTGCACAGGGCAAGCGTTCGTCTGCTGTAGCAGCCAGGCAGCCCACCTCCCCATCCCTAACTGAGGTCGCCCTCTTTTTTTCTTTGTTAACCTCTGCAGATTCGACCAACAGTGGCTCAGCTAAATCAAAGGTAAGGTTCACTCTGCAACATCTCCACCTTTTTGGGAGAGGTTGGGCATGGGGATGTCATGGCTGAGTACAGTTCTCAATTTTTGCCTCTCAAAAGCCAGAAATCATTTGTGTAGTTTAGTTCTTATAGTCCATCCAGATGTAACGGGGAGGGACAAAGTTTGCACTCCTTTACTACTCGCCCCACTCACCCCTGGCACTAGCATCCAGAGCAAAAATGATCACTCAGCACCACCCCCCACCCTGCAAGATGCCCAGCTACCGAGATATTCCCCTGCCCTGATTTTCTTTCTGGGCAACTAGGCTCATATTTGCAGCCATCCTCCTTTTTCTAAACATGACACTGGAGAGTGCCACTACTTTGCAGCAGTCTCAGCCTGCAAGTATTTTTTTTTAATTTTAAGGATGGACCAGGGAGGTGTTTGTGATCATTGTGGTGCTCATAGCTACCATGTTGAAGACCCTGACAAGGTCATCCCATGAAGCTTTTTAGTGGGTAGTTTAGGACATACAAAAGGAAATACTTCTTCCAGTGTAGAGTGGAGGGAGGGAATTTGCTGCCTTGGGAAGTGGATGGCTTTAAAAGGAGATTGGACAGGTTCACGAGGGAGGAGGCTATCAATGGCTACCAGCCTTGATGACTATGTGCTACTGTCTTTACCATGCCTGCCTGCCTGCACCATTTGCTGAAGGGCTTGGGCAGGAGGAGATCTTGCACCCCCCCCTGCTTAAGGGATCCTGTGGGCAGCAGGTTTGCCACCATGTGTATGGAGTGCTAGTTTGGATGGACCTTTGGTCTGATCCAGCATGGCTTTTCTTACGTTCTTATAACACTCTCTGGTGCTTTTTATGCTATCGCAGGCTTCATGGGGCTCACGGAAGGAGCACTACCACAAGGAGATGCTTGCCATCTCCTTCATCTCAGCCGTCAACCGCAAGAGAAAGAAGCGGAGAGAGGCCAAGCGTTTCGGGAGCAGCACGGATGATGACTCTGAGCATGAGTCAGCTGCCAAGAGAGACGAGGAGGCAGACGAAGAGGAGGGAAAAGAGGCTGAGGGGCTCAGGAGCAGCAGCAGCAGGGGCCCAATGCCTGATGCGCAGAGTGGTCCACAGTACCCTGTAAAATTGGAAGCTGAGCTGGAAGAGAACAAGGCGGCAACATCCCGGGGAAGCCCAGAACTGGCACAAGATGCTCGCTCCATTGTGTCAGGTTACTCCACTTTATCCACCATTGATCGCAGCCTGTGCTCTGAAGTGCAGTCGGTAGCAGAGAGTCGTGGGGAGGAGGCAGATGATGAGCGGAGTGAATTTAGCCATGTGGAGACGGACACGGAGAATGGTTTTGTACCAGGGCAAGCTGGGACAGCAGTGGTGGGGGAAGGTGGAGCAACAGCATCCGACAAAGCCTCCCACAGCCGAGCCTCCTTCAGCTCTCACCGCCTCATGCAGTGCGACTCCCTAGCACGCCGCAAGCTTTCACGGCCGCGCCGCAACAGTGAGGCTGCCTCCTCCAAGAGCAGCACTGAGGTCCCGAGCTCCAGTTCACCAGGCAGCCAGGAGTCACTGCAGCCCACGGA
The DNA here is from genome assembly GCF_004798865.1 of Varanus komodoensis. NCBI lineage: Eukaryota > Metazoa > Chordata > Lepidosauria > Squamata > Varanidae > Varanus > Varanus komodoensis. The sequence continues at coordinate 1,060,859 of NW_025336011.1, read as the reverse complement.
GGCCCCCACTCGGCCTTCCCTCACGGAACAGCTGCGCCTCCGCCTCCGCGGCTCAGCTGATGACATGCTGGCTGTGCGCCTGCGCAAGCCACACTCACCTGAGACACGGCGCAAGAAGAACAGCTGGCGGCGCCATACTGTGGTGGTACCTGGTGGACTCAAGGACCTCAACTACAATGAGTGGAAGGAGCAGAACGCTTTGGGAGCTACCGAGGCCTGCCCGCTAGACTCCTCGAGCAGGGATCCCCTGAGGGACAACAAGGACTCCGGGCTCAGCAGCCTGGAGTCCACCAAAGCTCGGCCTTCCTTGTCCATGCTGGGGAGCGTGGCCACTCCGGGCCAACAGGGAAGTGGTGAGCACCAGCAGCACAAGGGCAGCTCTGAGGGGCGCTCAGCTCCCCGCCGTGCAGCCTCTTTACGCTTCCACCAGTGTCTCTAGGAAGTCCGCTGCAGAAGCTCCTGTTAGATGGCTGAGAAGCAGACTTGACCTGAGAATGGGGGTGGGCAGCCATGGTTGCAGCCCCCCTTGCACTTGATTTCCCCACTCTTGGTCTTGCCTTGCCTTCTTTGATACCTCAATATTCAATGGAGCAAGAGTCTTCCCCCTCCCCCACTCAGACTTGCTTTCAGATCCCCTCCCCCTGGTATTAATTTAATGATACACCTATTTTGTGACTTGTGGATTTATTTATTCCCCTCCTCCCTCCTCCCCCCAGGGTGGCAGTTGAAGAAAAGAAAGCTGGGGAAGGTGCAACATAGAGAGGGCTGTTCTACTAGTCCATAAGAAGGTCTTAGCTTGGTTTGTCACTGGGAGGTTACTAGCCCCATTCCTATTTCAAAGTGCTAGTCTGCAGGTGAATTTTGGAACATGTTTTTGGAGGTGGCGGCAAACATAGAGTAGCAGAAACCAAAACTGCTCCAGGTTATTCAGAATGAGTTTATTACCCATCATTGTCTCCTTTTTATCAGCCCACGTTGCCTCTTCTTTGTATAACTGAAGAATAGGTTCGTGTTGGAGAAAGTAGCTACTTGTGGATGCAAGCTTATGTTTTCTATTTGACCACCACCAAAGCTCAGTTACCAGTCAAGTCCCTTTTCTATACCAGTCTGTCTGGGCCTCCACCTTTCTTCCATCCTTTCCTCTCACTGATATCTAATAGGTAGCCAGTGGTATTGCTATTGAGGGGCTTTGAATGGGTCCCACAGAACATGCACTGTCCCTTTGTGCCTTTCCCACCTACCTTAGTTCAGTCTTTGCAAGGTTCCTACAAAGAAGGCTGCATCCTCTTTAGTTTCAATACATGTTCATGGGTCTTGTGGGTGTGGTACGGACTCCACCCATGCATTTCGAGTTGCCCATGGATGCTATCCCGCATGAACAACCAACACTACAAAGCTATAATGTTCCCTTGAAGCACATGGCATTCACCATGCTTAATAGGCATCACTGTTCTGAGAAATCAAACCACAAAGAGTCCTGTGGTATCTTAAAATTTAACCAATTTACTGAGGCATAAACTCTGACCAATGAAAGCAAAATGATACAGTAAATCTTCTAGCCTTTAAAGTGCCACAAAACACTTCACTTTTGCTGTGACAGACTATCCCTATAGGATGCTGTTTTTCAAACTGCTCTTGGCAAAAATAAAAATACCATTTGTTTAAAACTTGGGTGCTCCACTGGGATTAAAACCATCTTTCCTGTCTTGCCCATCTGTGGGTTCCAAACCTTAATTAGAACACACAGTCAAACTCCCCAATCATTAGTAAACCTTTCTAAAACGTTTTGTTCATCTGCTCTGTATTTGAAAGGTAACATCTCCAGGTAGCCAAATATGCTCTGCATCTTTTGTCTTATAGCACTTTATCTGTCCATGTGTTGCTTCACAGATTGATCATCCAAATTCTCTTCTGTGTTCTGTGTACAGTGCAGAGATGCAGTGTCTGGAGTACAGATCAGCAAATGGAAATTCAGCTCTCTCTAACTTTCGGTGCTAAAAAGGATGTGTGAGGTAAACCACTCCTTCTGCCTAAGGCCAGAATGTAACACATGTAGCATCATTCCTTGCCATGTAGGCTGTGCCACCCATACTCAACCCAATAATTATCATCCGCAGTGCAGAAGGTGAGGTATGGCCATTGCAACGTTTGTAGTTAGAAATGTGGGAACCATTAAAATGCAGTGAACCAGCAGTTCTGGTTGCTTTTCTCCAATGCCCTATGCAGATACACCATAACGTAGTGGAAAACATTTCTGAACTTTGCTTTGACAATTCCCACAGTAACATTTGTCAGGATTCCATGTATGCCTTTGTTCCAGCAGTGGCTGAAAAGCCAAAGCACACCAGTTCTTGTAATATGCAGTTGACCTCCAGAACACATATGCAAACACATTAGGAAGTACACTTTGAATCTTGCTGGTGCTACATTTATTTTTAACAGTGTCTTCCCCTTGGATTATTCTGTATGATGGACAGAAGTAAACCAAGGGGCCACTCATTTCTGTGATGTAGTTCAGGATAGAGCTCTTACATTTGCCACCCATAAATGAGAGACTGCTTCCATTTGTTTTCATCTTGTGGGCATAACATGTTCCCACTACTTCTTGTCTTTGTAGAATTTCATGTGTTCGTAACAGTGGATAGAAAAATTGGAGTGCTTTTGAAGCAAATAAATATAGGAGACACCTTTTAAAATACATGAAAACTATTATGGAGTGCATGAGATGCTGCTGTCCCCACTGTGCCTCTTTGCAGAAGTATCATCACTTTGGAAGAAGCTACATGATAATCCTGAAGAAAGAAATTTCACTGTGAGATGGTTTTCCCCTGTTTCTCCCACATGGTGACTCTTTCTTCAAAAAGTCAACTATTAACCACATGTGAGCAGTTTCTGTAGTTTTCTAGGGAATTGGTCTAAATCCTTGGTTAGGAATTTTGCTGGGTGACTCTGGTCAAATTGTTTTTCATGGGGTGGTTAGGAAGCCAAACCGCCCCTTTGAGCACCCGAAAGAACAGATAAAATGTAGTGAATTTCACTGCTTGAAGCATTTAGCAAGGCTTTATTACCGGAGGATGAAAAGGAACCATCATCTTTATTTGACATTTCCTTCACCAAAACAGCAAATAATGTCTGCTGGCAGTCGTAGTTTTGCTATCTTTCTATGTCAGAAGAAACTGAGGGACTCTGAAGCCCTCTATTAAATCTGTATCCCACTTTCTGCTAAGTTCAGAGTAAGTATGCTTCACAGTTTTTCTTACAATATTGGTGTAAGATAGGTTAGGCTGAAACATAGTAGCCTGGTTCAGACTGTCTTCCTAGACTAAATGAACTGTGGTTTATGAACAAGCATCACATACTGGTTGCAATACTTCTATATCTGGCTTAGATTTAGCAAGCTCTCTCCCTGCTCAAAATGTGTACATGAGCTGTTGCCTCTGCTTGTGCAGGGTGGAGAAATAGGAAATGTACTGCGTCATAATGGGAAAACTGTAACCATACCATCTGTGTGCTTGCCTGTTGAACCCGGTGTTAAGATGCTGACAGTGGGCAATTTCAAGGACCCTGCTCTCCCTGCTGAAAATGGCCTCAGATGGGGGAAAACCCTAAAAAAGAAAATGGTCTTCTGTAAAGCAGTCCCACGGCCACCCTAGTTCTTGCCCCAAGCACTGAATTCAAGAACAGGGAAACTGTGTTTGTCTCACATGAGAAGAGATTCTCCTCACTCATTACTGTGTCATCCTCGTCTGGCAATAGTTGCGGTGTTGGCCTCACCCTCAACAAGTAGTAAATGCAAAGAAAGTAGAAATAATATTAAAGGTAAACAGTATACATAAAGTTTCCACCTTCAAAAAGCTCATGAGGTTCCTCTGCCTGAGGAAAACTTATGTGGAACTTGAAAACTACCATAGTTCTGAGTTTGTGAGTTGGTTGGCCCTTTCTGGCAGTTAGGAGTGAGGAATGCCCCACCCATGTACCCACTGATGGTCCCACACTCACGATCAGAAAGGATCTGCGGGAGTGTGTTTTGTAAGGCAAATCCCAAAAAGGACAGAGGAGTTGTAAACTTTGTTCATGTAGTTCGGGACATCAAATTAATATTTAACTACAAAACTTTTAAATGTCTCAAAATTGCCTATGGTTGTGCTAGTCAAATTAGCAAACAATGTGCTACAGTCTACACTCCACACCTTCTAGTATACGTTTTGCAGTCTTTCTATTGAAGGAGTGTCTAGATAGGTGAAGGTGTAGAATTTAAAACTGAGCAAAACTATTTGCTACTGTTATGCATTGTATCCTTTTATGCAAATATTTGCTGTAAAGTTTTATTTTTCGCATTATGTAAATACCCTTTCAATGTGTAACATATGATAAAAGAGTTTATAAGGATTTTTTTAAAAAGACTTTGTTTTGTTCTTTTTAAAAACTGAGATTATGCAACAGTGCTGTTGTTTTTTTTAAACAAAAACCCTGCCTGCATGGTTTCTCTTTCTTGCCCCTTTATTGTGTTGTACATCTGTCTTGCTCGCGTGCTCTTTCACCCTCTCACTCTCTCTTTCACACTCTCGCTCTCTCTTTCACTCTCTCTTTCGCTCTAAGTAACAAAATCCAAACTCTGCCTTGAAAATAGCCTCAGAACTGCAGTTTCATATATAAATATATATATACAGGAAATAAACTGGCTTATTCAGAGAACACGCTTGCTTGCTTATTTAAAATATAACCTCTACTTCTTTGTACACACTGTAGTTTTGGACATGTGTTTCTTTCCAGGGCAGGAAGAATTCACTTCTCTTCCTACAATTCCTCATGAACAAATGCTTTACCAAAGCCCTAATTTTGGGCAAGATGCTGCTCATCTGCTGCATGACCCTATCTTGGTATTTTGTGTGCCCCCTAACACATATACACAGGTGTGTATCTTGTTCAGAAGCAATACTGAAATCTCAGAAGCCTCACAGAAGCTCAGTTTTGCTTCAAAGCATGACATGTGCTCCCCACATGCTTTGCTTTAAAGCAAAATTGTTGCCACTGAATTTCAACAGTGGCATGGTGCACCCTCAGCAGAGGTCAAGAGGATTAATGCAGCCTCCCCAGTTGCCAGAAGTTGCCTATTGGGGGGATCTGTTCATATTCCACTGCAATAAAGAAAGACTAAATGCAGTAAAGGTAAGTAAAATGTTTAAATTATGCAGGTAAGACCAAAACAGCATACTGCTTAGTTGATTTTGATCCTGCTACTTGGGTGAAATGTCAAGGATGTTACTAGGCACTAAATCTCATGGTGAAAAGTTTATCTGGCTTCAGAGTTCCATCAGCCAACACCCGCATTCTCCAAAGGGTCCTACTGCAAGGCATCTGGTGCAGAAATAATCTTATTTCTTAGAATTCTAAGGACAGAACTTATTTGTGAGGGGAAAATGAGGGCCTTATTCCAGAATTTACCTTATGGTGTCAACAGGCACTTGACAGGGAGAATCATGATAGGAAGTGCTCAATCTTTTCCCTGCTTGCTGAGCCTGCCCTGCAATTGTTCTTTACCGCCTGGTAAGGTTTAAACTTTCTCCTAACAAGGCTTCAAAACAGGAAGTGAGCTGGCTGAGAGGAAAAGGCCCACATGGCATTTGCAGGGCAGAACTGACAAGTTCAGAAAAAGGGATTGAGCAGACTTCTTTCTCCTGGCAGCGGCAGTCCTCTCCTCTCCACTCCCTGCACCTTTTACTGTGTGGCAATTGCTGTGGCAACACCAACTGAAACTATGCTCTCATGAACATCTGATTCTGTCCCAAATTCTTGTTAAAGTTGCCACTGCACATAACCCTAAAAGAGGAAATGCATCACCAAATTAAGTATATAGTGAGATGCAAAGTTACCTAAAGTTGTATATGCTAACTAACTCTAAAAGGCAATTTAATTAGACATAGCTCACCATTATAACCATAATTCCTGTGTGCCTGCCTGTTAAATCTGCTGTTTAGGTGCTGCCTGTGGGTGGGCAATTGCAAAGCCCCCACTCTTCCTGCTCTTGGTTTCTGATCTTTAAACTGGCCTAGATTGTGGAAAGTTTAACACAGAGAACAGTCTTCTGCAAAGCAGGTGTCATGACCATCTTAGTTCTGGCCACAAGTGCTAAATGTAATGGTTGCCGAAAATCATAGACGCTACATACCATTCTGCAAATACCAAGAAACACAATAGATCTCTCTCTAACATTTTTTGTTTCTTTTTCAGGAACAGTGTGAAACAAAGCCTGAAGAAAAAGAGGTGTCACGGGGAGGGGAAAGAGTATTTTATTAAAGTCAGACACTCTGATAGGAAGCAAAGAAAAAAAGAGGGAAAATTAAAGAAAAAAAGCAATCCTCCTTCATTTGGAATTTCTGACGAACAATGATCACATTTGTCACAGAAGAAAACATGGGCATTCATAGAATTTATACATAGAACTACCTACAGATAGCAGCAGAAAGATTTACAAAAGTTACAGAGTTTTGGTGTGGTGTCATTTATATTGTTGGGGTTTTTTGTTTGTTTTTGTTTCCCTTTTAAAAAACAATTCACAATAAAATTCATGCGAAAAGACAAACAACATCATCAGTCCTCCCTACACAGTGCCTAGGTTTTTAAATTTTTATTTTTTTTGCTCACTCTCTCCCACCCCACTCTCTCTATAATTTTTTTTAACGTTTTAAATTTTTAAAAACTTTTCTTAAAACAGCATCCAGACAAGTAAAGCGAGGCTCATGGCATGCAATGGTGATCACTTCCCCCCCCAACACCCCCCCCAAAATACATGCATAGGTTGGTGCTTTGTAACTTACATCTTTGAAACCATGACACTTAAAAAAAACTCTTAAAATTAATGTGTGAGATCTATATCTATAGATATATTGATATCCAAATAAATTCTGTTGCTCACACAGCAGTTGGAGGATGCCATGACAGTGACGCACTCACACATTCACACACACCTATGTGCAATAACAAGGACAAATATGTTTTCAACAGGAAAAGTGAAGGGAACACAAACGGAATGATTCACGAGACCATTGTCTCCTAATGACTTCCTATCTAAAGCTGCATTAGCAAATGTTGCTGAGAATACTGTTCATCCCTTATGGAAATCTAGATTTGGTCTTAGAATTTGTGAAAATGATTGCTTCTGCAGGTAAAGCAACATGCCTCAGGCAACTTCAGAAGGTATATGCAAGCTCAAACCAACTCAAGAGGGCTTTTCACTCACAAAGTAGAAAACCTACATTGAATAAATGTAGGACAAGACGCAGCACAATCTTCTCCTGCACAAGATTGTTGAAATGAATAGGAGCTGCTCTTGCAAAGATCCACTTCAATTCAGTTCAATGGAGCTCGTGCAACAGAACATCCTGCTGGATCAGGCCCCTTCTCTCAGGTTTCTCTGCCTTCCACACTGCTGCTCTCAGAGTCATCCACAGACTAGCACCTCACCTCATACGCATTCCACTTGGCACTGTTCATATGCAGCACGCCTGTTACCTTCTCTTACTTCACAGCAGAAACAATGTTTTGTGGATGATCTAAGATTTAAAGATGTTTGATACCCATATTTTACTCTTACAGGAGGCTCAAAGTAATCTCCCATCCAAGTTTCTGATCAAGTTCCTGCCAACTAAGCTTCAGCAGTGCTCCACGAGCTGGGTTCTCTGACAAGGATGAAAAAAAAAATTAATGCAGGTTTCATAAATGACCTGAGGTAGATGATGGGGGAAAATGGTGAGAAACCACTGAAAAATGAAAAGGTCTAAGCCACAAAATACTACAATGAACCAGCATTCTCTCTTCCCTTTACACTGACAAAGCCCAGAATAATAAATGGCAACACTTCAGTATTCGGTGGGAATCGCCCTGCAAGCAATCACCATTTCAATGTTTCACAGGCAAAATTCTACAAAATGACAGAAAGGTTCTATCCTCTGCTTCCTTGAGGGAAGACTTCCCATATTAACTTGTGTACCCTGCATGTTGCAAAAGGATTCTGAGAGCATATTTTAGGATACACACAGTTTGCAGGTGGCGTAGAACTGGCTACTCTTATGGGGTCTCATTATCATTCTGTGTAAACCAAATCTGCCCTAGAAACCATCCAACTATGGCTGTGCAGCATTGCAAGGAGAGGCAGCAGCATGCAGGCCATTTGCCTTCCCATGAAGATGGTCTGCTATTGCTTCCAAGGGACCATGCAATTCCCCAGAACCAACTGAAAAACACTGCCTCAAAAGCTCTAGCTTAGAGTAGGATGCCAAAGGGCAGCTAGAAACTCTAACTAACTACTGTGCATGTTGTCTTGAATTATTATTATGCCACATACAAACAGAGACCAGGTGCTGCATCCATTTGACGTGCCTCTCTTTGGACTGTATGTCACCACATCCTCAGTCAGACTACAAATCCATCTACTACAGTACAATCTCCTCTGCCAGACAATAACTCTCCAAAGTCTTTCTTAAATTTACTAACCTGAGACCCTTTAGGACAGCAATGTCAAAGACCAAACCCAAGACCTTCTGCCTGTAATGCGTAGGCTTTTCCATTAACCTATGGGGCCTGCCTTACCTGTCAGAACCAAGCCACGAGCAGCCTCACTTACTGGTGATGTAAAGACATCCGCATGTTTCAAACTATTTGATCACACCAGCTTTTGTGTGCCACAGTGGGAATAAAGGTGCCTATCTGAGGCATGTGAAAGTTAAAAGGAAATATTTTTAGCTTGTAAAGACACAGGCATATACTTTCTCCTTCCAATCTGAGACATATGCATGCCTCCTAGGCACTGAGCTAACTTTGAGAACATGCATTGCAAAGAGCATCACGGGGTGAATTAGATATTCCTCTCCACAGTATATATTCAGCTACCCTTTGGTACTGTCAGTACTGCAAACGTCCATCTGCAGGTTGAAACAGTATTATCTAGGGACAGTTTTATCACTTTATGCACTACTTGCACGAACTAAGTTTTAGTCTTTGTGAAAACAGAAGACTGTGATTATTTCACATATATTGAAGAAGCAAGATCTGGTATGAAGAGCCCTGCTCCTATTTCTCCAAAGTAGAAATCAGCTGTTGGTAGTGACTAAGCCACGTGAGGCCTACCATCTTCTAATTTTACTTTTCTACTCTGGTGTACACAGTGTTTCCTGCTTTCCTCTTGAAAAGTCTGCTTGTAGAAAAAGTGTGGGGGTGGGGGAGAATTGTAGATACTGCTGGGCAATGACTCATCACGCAGCACAGCGCACAGGGGTTCCTCCCAATCTGTGTGTTCTGCTCACATGCAACAAGATATTAATGATTCTGTGTGTGTTCAATTCTGCAGTAACCACATACTAAGGACACTTGCTAGGCAAAACTATTTTGTCCAGCTAGGAAAGGCCCTAAGCCATGGGAAGCATTTGACACAATCCAGCTATGAATGCTTGCACAAGCTTCCACATACTAATCACTTGCTGGATTGAGAGCCACAGTCATTAAATTGACATACATCTGAATGATGATGCAGTCTATCCCTGATTAAATGCTTCACACGGGAAGCACACTCCAGTGTGCATTTCTATCCATATTATCATGCGACTTTTAAGTTAACCTCTTTGTATATGCATGGCTAGAGGTGAAGCAGAATGTGCACCTTTAGCTACAAGGTTTAACTTTGGTACAATATTTAAATAATATAAAAAAATAAAACCAAAGCTCCAAGTTCTATTGCTAAAAGAAAGGTGCATTTTCCACAAACACTTTGTTTTATAGAGTACTGAGCATCTCATATACACAAGTCTCACGCAGACACACATTTGACAGCTAAGAAACTTTGGAACTTGGTATGTTGGAGAAAACTCAGGATGTGAGTTTCAGATGCTTTTGGGGCTTGCCCTGCAACACTCTTCTAGTTTGGTCCTGAACCTGCACCCAACCTGTGTTTGTCTGAGCTCCAAACAAAATCAAGTTGGTGTTAATACAGTGGGAGAACGTGACAGCACTATCAACTCTATGCATCTCTTCTCCCCACAACCTTCTTGTTCAAGAAGGAACTAGCTATTGCCCTCACATTCCAGTACAGCTGGGCATGTCACAGATGTGCAGAGCAGGATGTTCTATTGATGCTCTGCTAGATACACTTTCAAAGCTATAAAAGACTATGAACGTTTTACATAAGCATTTTCAAAATCATTTACTCTTGCTAGGAAGGTGGCTTAGCTACTGCTGAGTAATGAGGACTTTCCTCCCTGCATGCAGAAAAGTGGACTCTCCCCAGTACAATGGAAAGTTCCCAATACTCCTTTTGTTTCATCTGATCGCTCCTTCCATCTCAATTTTGACAATGTTAAGTGTAAACTATGGGGGTTCAAGTCACACCTGCAGCAATTAATGGAAAAGTGAAATGCCAAATGCCATACCTGTGCTCTCCAATGTGGTATATCTCTCTTGAGGCTTACAAGGGTACCTTTCCAATATTTTTTTTTTTTTAAGGGTTTTCCAATAGGTATTTTTTTTAACTAGGAGGTCAGCATAATGCAAAGAAAAAGGTCAGCTTGCTTGCTTGCTTGCTCGCTCTTTCTCTCTTTCTTTCAATAATGCCTTTTTTATTTCCAGAAAGAAAAGGTAGGATGGTGGGGAGTCTCCTGACAAACTAGAAGGGTCAATAAGATGCAGCATGGCACACTAGAGTGACATAAGATGGTGTTTTGCTCAGGTGCATATGAATGTGTGTGACTGGGCTACTTTGTTCATGTTGGTCTCTATAAAGGCATGCGTTACATGCTTTGCCTGTTTTATTGGTCTGTGTGTCATCATAAGTTTGCCTTCTGTGGCATTATTATTATTAGCTGTGCTTTGTGGCACAAATATGTGATTTGGCATTTAGGGTTCAGACTGTATCACTGTTTCAGTAAAATGGGACTTACAACAGAAAATGATGCTTGGGATCAAAAGATTACCTTCATTTTGAAGCTCAAACCTCATCTCTGTCATGCATTCTGGTTCTTAGGAATTTTTTCCTAGGAACCTTAGGAAGGTTTTTTCTCCTCATCTCACCAGTTTGCCTTATGGGAAATGGATGTATCATGATGCACCCCATGGCAGCCATTTTGTGAGAGTACCCATGACACACCCTATACTTTAGAAATGTATTCACCAACCCAAAGTCTGTGGACCCCCAGTCTAAACCAACTGGAGTCTAGTTTATCTCCAACAACTTCTCAAAATAGGGTAGGAAAATAATTTAGTGCTTTGTCTGCATCATAATATTTTGAGTTTATACCACTTTCAAGAGCACTGGAACATATTTTTCCTATCTTTGTGATTTTATATCTGTATAGAAATGTAAGAACATAAGAGACCAAAGGAAGCATTTGGATCCCAGCAAAAAAAATTATTCTAGGATAGCATTTCCTCATGTGGCTCCCCACAATTTTATGTCAGACAACAATTCTCAGCAAACTGCAATGAGCTAGGGGATTAATTTGGTTCCAAGTTGGCTTTATCATTACACACGAGTTAAAAGTGTAAAGGCACAATCATATGCAAGTTTAGAGAGCAAAATGGCCTACCCCTCCCTCCCCCAAATCAGCATTCTAGAGATGTAGGCCCTTTTTCTGTCTAAATGTACATAGGATTGCTCCTTAACAGGGCAAATTTGTAACACTTTTGTTTGTTTAAGAGAGTGGGGTGGGAGAGTTTCATGGGACTACCTGTACTGGACCCCTTCCATTATTTATAATGATACAGTGTTTCACTTGGACACTTTGTTATTTCTGTTCTGTTTTCTATTCTGTTACAAGTCAGTATTTCATCTATGCATCTTCTGATTTCTTCTCCAGGGCTTCCTGAGAGATCAATTAGGAATTTAAGTTAACATTGCTGGGTCCAATACATTTTAGATTGAACTACTTTTTTAGAATGCAATACCAATTAAATCTATTTATATGTTAAACATAAGACATTTTGGAACCAGTCATTCAATTTATTTCTAGCTAGGGCTTAAAGGACACCAATGGCAGATGGAAACTATTTTAAAATGCTGTGGCAGAGTTAATCACAGCTGATGAGGTCAGACTGGGAAAAGGGTTGACTTTCCTTTTCCTTCCAATGCATGCTAACTGGGGGAAGAAGGTTTCTTGTCCACAAAACTGAATGTGCAAAAAGAAGCTAGAGACCATGACACTCCTGATGAAGTGTTGTTGTACCACAGCACAACTGAGCAATCCTGCATGTGTCATAATGGTTCTCAACTCATCCTAAGGTAGAGCTGCCTGTGTTCTAAAATCCTGCCCTTTGTATTTTGCTACTCAGTGGAATGAGATACCGCTTCTCATGTATCCCTGACTGTTTAGAATCTTTCAAGTTTAGAACTGAAATCACCCTTCATTTTCTTCATAACCATGGATACTTGCTGAGTATTACATCAACTTCTTACTACATGGAGAGATATCTTTTCCTATTCTACTGAGTCCTTCCAGAGATGAACCCCATCTAGCTACTTGGTCTTTAAATGGAAAGACTGACATTTAATAGAGCTCCAGTATTCCAAAAATCCAGTCAGCTGGACTGAATAGGCGGAGTTTGTTTTTAAACAATGATAGAAAAACAAAGTCAGTCTACTCCTTAGTCAGAGTAGACCTGTTGAAATCAATGTTACTTAAGTTAATCATCATGACAAATTTAAATCCCATTGATTTCAGGAGGTCTGCTCTTAGTATAACAAAGGTGTGCTCAAACACAATAATTTTAACAACAAGTAACAGCCAATTTCACACTGCTTTAAACCCAGTGCTCCAAGTAGAGCAAAAGAGGAAGAGTAATGGTTTAATTTCAAATTGGGCCAGCCCCAATTCAGACTGTACTCCATTCACCGCCTGTATAACTGCATAAACTATATGCTATCAACTCTAATTTTTAACACCATTAATTTTACACTTTGAAATACTTACAATTATAAATCATTATTATGAAAAGAATAATTACTACATGGCCCATTTCCAAATTCTGACCTGTCTTGAGCCGGCGGTGCTTATGGCTCCAGGAGAGGGAGCAGGCATTTGAAAGGACAGCTTCCTCTTCCACAAGGCCCTCTTGCTGGGCTGGGGGCTTCAGCTGTGAGAGGAGGAGCAGGCAGCTGTCTTCCGGAGTGCCTGCCTCTGCCACGCTAAAATCATTCTGTCCTGGGTCACATGGCACCCTGTGGTCTCGTTTCCCTGTATAAATGGGCTTTCCATTTCCTTTACTGAAAATAGGTTGAGGGGCTTTGGGTTTACCTGAAAAGAATTAGAATCCTATCCCATCTTGAACACTGTGTAAAGAGCTAGGGTTTCATCTGAGGGACCTTAGAAACTGAAGTGTGCAGTCTTTTGCTCTCCATTTCCCATTCCCTGAAGCACCACAATTTATTTCTATCCCACCTTTCCCCTAAAAGTGGTCCTCAAGATGGTATCATGCACAAGGTTCCTTGGGATATAAAAACCATGGCAGAGAAGCTGCTTATTTAGTTGATCTGCTTGTAGAGATTATGTGCTTTTTGACACAAGGCATTATTGTGTGCTTTTGATCCCTTGCTCACAGAAGTTTGCAAGTCCTTTATGCAATGTTGCTCTCCTCCCTGGACCCCTCCCATGTTTTACAGCCATTTTCACAGTTTTCTTTTTTAGAGCAAGAATAATGTATATTTTCCTGGATGATGCCATCATCCACTACAGAAGTCTTCTGGAAATTCTAAATTCTGCTCTAGACCACACTGCCATTTTGTGTCATGTAATGGAACAGATAGGAACTTACAGAAGGATGGAGAGGAAAGCTCTGTGGCAGGGCAGGGCGGGGAGTATTAAAAGGACTTTCTTCCTCCCTCAAAAAAGTGAAGAAGCAGCCTCAGTAATGCACTGAGTTCAATGCCTCATGTGCAGAAGCCCTATGACTGGCTCAAATCCTCCTCCTCCTCCTCCTCCTCCACTAGTCTTAGGCGCCTTTCTGCTGCCAAAAAAAAAAAAAAAAAAAACCACCCTTTCAAGAAGACAAGAACAAAGGATGCAATGAAATAACGGGCAGTGCAAGCTCCATTCCTGCCGGTGGCATACATAAAAGGGGCATATGAACGCAATTGACAATGGGAAACAAATATGGACAGTCATAGAGATGAAATGTTAGCTTAGCCAAAGGGTGTCTAAACTCTTAAAAGGCACAACCCAGCAGGAAACCTCCTGTGCAACACCATCAGGAATGGGAGCTGCCCAAGAGCCTCAAATTACCTGGTGGGTTGTGCCTTCTAGCTCTATTTGCATCATCATCACCATCACCTTGATAGTTTCTAAAGCACAAAGAGCTACATACATAATTTTATCAGGGAAAAAAACCACACCATTCTCTTCCCCCCAACCCTAAATATACTAGACACAACAAGAATTTCATTTTCTTTTTTTTCAATATTTATATATATATATTTATATTACGTATATTATATATATATAATATGTAAATATATTTCTTAAAACAAATATATAAAATGTTAAGACACTTCACTTAAATGTAAAGAGGTTGCTTTTTTGTTTGTTTGTTTTGTTTTTCATCTTTTGTCTGTTTGCTTTGCAATCCCAAGAAATTGCATTGTGGACTGTTGTTACATCTTTAATTTTTTTGACTTTTTTTAAAACTTTGTTATTCAAAAAAAGCTCTCTTAAAATTTTTATACAAAAATGATTGATTTACAAAAAAAAGAAGAAAAACCATAAGCAAACAAATATCCATAGTCCCCCGACCAAAAAATCCCAATAATAAAATTAAAAAGGACAAGCTAGTCAACAACGCAAGGAGTGATTACATCTTATATTGTGTTGCATACAGACTCTTACTTTCTTTCCTTTTTTTTTTTTTTTTTACAACAGCACATCATTTGGATATACACATAGATATGCACCCTCACACATGCACACATACCTGTCAGATGGTTTTTCATCTGCTCTCTGTGCTTCACTTTTTCTGGCTTAATTCCGGGGAATATTCTCCTGTACAAACATCACTGAAAGGAGTAGGAGCTATGCAAGGACATGGTCATGTGCTCATCGAGTGCCCATTCACTTAATGGTGTTTGTGCAGGATGATGCCTCCCCTGGTTGTGCCCTTGAATTTGTTTTAAAGGGACATTCTCCCACCCACTCCAGCCTCCCCTTCTGAAAACACACATGCATACTACACTTGTATTTGAAGAAATCCTTCATGACAACCAGCCATCCTCTGTCTTTCTCACTAGGCCCACCAATGTTTTTGTCGTTCAGCCACCAGCATATACAACACTGTTTCCCTGGACCCATTCATTCCCATGTCTTTCAGTCTCCCTCACTGTGCTGTAATTTAGTTATATTTTTATTTTCCCATTGTGCTTTCTGCAGCCCAAATGCCATGCAGAATCTTTAAGAAAGCCACTAAAGCTTCCATATTTCACAAGTCAAGGAAATGTGTTCCTGGAACTCCCTGGACCTTTCACTCAAAACTTGATTTTCTATTTCAGTCCAAGATTAAAGTTCCCAGGGGTGTGGAGGCAAATTTAACCTTCCATAAATAGTAAAGATCTATACAGCTTGGGCTGAGTCTTCCAAAACCCACTATAAACAGCCTTGTTTGGGGACACAATCTACTGGGAAATTCTCCTATACAAGCTCTACTGAAATGAAGGATTTCCCCAAGAGCTGTTTCGTTTCACTTCACTTCACTGCCCTGCCATTCTCTTCTTCTGGCATGGAGGCTTTTTAGTAGGTAAAAGGCTGAATCTCTGCCAACAACAGACTACACAGACACTGCATCACCAACTTTCTTGGCTACAGTGTTCTTGTTTTCCACATAGGGCTCTTCTTTCTACTCATGAAGAACTCTTACTTTGGAATATCTGAGCCAAATAGAGTCACTTGTTCATGATCTGACCCACCTGTACTCCTACACAACAAAAACTCATGGCAGGATATTATTTCATCTTTTACAGTCCTTTGCAAATTCTCCCCAAGTTCTCTATTTCCCCTATTGCCCAGCTTCTTTAATACCCTGACACCCTTGTCTCCCTGACTTTTGCCTCCAATTTAGTATACCACACATTTTGAGGGCTCCTTCCCCTCTTACAATTATAGTAACTGAACAGACATTTAAAGTGCTACATTATGTGGATTAATTTCATAGGAAGCATGACTTTCAGATTCCAGACCCTGTTCTCAATATTGTTCAGGTAAACCTACCCCCTCCCTTGCCTCTTTTAACCGTTGGTTGCTTCTACATGGTTCGGAAGATGTGGGGGGGCATCATTACAGTTTGAAATTCAATGTTTTTTCAAGTCTTTGCTCTTCTCCCAAATTTAATCCAATGGCTTGGAAGAAAAAACAGAAACATCAATTTATGATACACACACACACACATGCATACACCCCCCCACTCCAAAACAGTCTTCGATACAGCAAGTAAACAATAGAAACCCACAAAATGGAAGCACACACATGCCCCAAGTTTGAAACACCATTGATTCATGAATGACTCGGCACACACCTACAAGGGTCCACGTTAATCAATTACAACTATTTTTGTTTAAATGTAAGGGAAAATGAGTAGCAGCAAATGTCCATGGGGTGCTGAGGCATCTTCAGAAACTGTTTTCTCCTCATCCCTTCTATATGTTTCCCTCTCTTACCCTCCTTAGAGGAATAGCGAAGACTAGCATTGCCCATTGTCCATGTTGCTTGGAGTCTGTGGAACTGGCAAAACTTCTTACTGTTTTTTTATACATAAGCAACATACCTTGCCAGAATAGAAAAGTGAAGTTGGGATGGGTGGGGGCTTGGGCTGAGGGGAGGGGGAACTCTGAGAGGAAACAAAACACCTGGTCAGCCATGTTATACCAAGAAAAAGAATAAATAGTTTGGTCAATTTGAAAAAGGATGTGTGATAGTAAATTGGCCATTCTAGAGCACATTGCAATACAGAAAATGGCCCTTAGGGGAGCAGGAAGTAAGTCTGAGGAGGCAGTGAGACCGCAGGTGGGCCATTTTAAAGGAACTGGGAGGAGGGCTTTTTTTGGGTGCCTCAGTAGGAGCAAGGGAGGAGGAAATCATAGAGAGAGACATGAGTGTTCCCCCATTCCCCCAGTAGCAGTAGATAGGAAAACAACCCAAGAAGTTGGCAAAGGAGGTTTTAGAATGAAATGGAGGAGTTCCGTGACCCAAATGAAGTCAGGACTGGGATGGAGGTTCTGCCCGAAGTAGGTTTTTCTGAGACTGGACTTGAAGTCTCACTCATCGTGCTAGGGTCCTTGGTTGATCTAGCGGCCTAGAAAGAAAAGCAAGATTCAGGGAAAAGAAGAAGGAGAGGGAAGGAAAAGGAAAAAGGGGGGAGGGGGGAACCAAACATTTTCTTCTCAAAGGAGTGTGTGAGAGAGAAGGAAAGTAAGAGAGAAAGGAACAGAGTGGCGACTTAGGAGAATTTCTATTAGAAGCAGTAGCATTGGCTAGGCCTGAGGCAAAAGGTCCGTTTGACAAAAACAGAGCACAAGATGAGCTGATTTCTATAGGTTTACTGGACGGAGGGAAGGAGTGATTGTCAGAGGAGGTAGGGAGACAAAAGAAGATAAAATAGAGAGACAGAAGGAGAGATGGATATACATGAGGCAGGCAACAAAAGGGAGGGAAAGGCAAGGGAATGGGGAGGGACAAGAATTGAAATGTTAGTTTGTGGCCATGGACACCATGTTAGAACGACAACAATATTCATTTAGCTAAGGCAAGCAGGACAGAAATTTGGGGGAATGGCGGTGGGTAGGAGGGAGGGACTGAATGCAGGTTACCGCAGAGGTGCTGTTTATCAGAGGTAGCCCCAAATGGACTGCTGTTTGGTTGCTCAGCTATGCTGGAGAGTTCGATGGGTGCCATCTTGTTTTGGGGTGTGTCCTCAACTTGCAAGCCGGAATTTGGATTGGGAACAGAGAGAGGGAAGCAGTGCTCATTTTTAATGACAAATTGTGTTACATTGGTAGCTCTCATAGTTGCAAAAGGATGGGGGAAAGTAGAGGAAAGGGGAAAGACAGATGTGAGAAGTATTTAAGAATAAAATAGAAAGCAATAATGAGTAAGCAAGCTTTCCTCTTGTAATTATTAAGGAAACTTTAAATAAATGTCCTAGAAACTGGCTGTTCTTTAATCCAACGGTCCCTTCCTAGGGCCTTATTTTGACATTGGTTTTTTTTCTCCACAAGGGGATACATGTGAATAGTTGTCTGCAATGGAAAATCCTTGTAGATTTTGCCCAGAAGATCTACAAACAAAAGACTAATTGCTAGTCTGTTACTCTTTGTTAGAGTTCCAAAGATCAATGAATGAATGGGAAGAAACCCAAGGGTAAAATCCAGTGCAACTCCTTGGAGGAAGTCATACGCTTACCCATCTTCTACATCTCCATTGATGGCTGTCAATATACAACTGGAAGTAACCCTAATAAGTCCTCCAGTCTTGTAGATATAGGCAATCTAAACTAATCCAAGCAGGGTGGAGTTTCAACTACAACAACAAGTTTCCACGGTCTTTCTTGCCTGCTCCTCCATGGAAATTCCACAGTGGAGGAAAACGTATGTCAGAATTCTCATTTGTTGGAACTAAAGTAGATCAATTGTGCTCTAATATACTTTGGAGAAGAAATATGTGTTTCATGGGAAGCCCCCACCCACCTGGAGTTTTTGGCAGAAAACCCCACTTGTCTTCCATCTCAAAGCCTTACTCTGGCTCTAAGGTCAGGTTCCTGTAGGGCAGCTGCATGTAGAAGCAATGCAACCACACAACGGACCGATGAAAACAGCACTGGAAAAGGCCTATCTTGAGAAATGTTTCCTGGCTACCACTTAGGCAAACAGCACCTGTGCTTTGTGCAAAGGGATTCAGACTGTGGTTAGTATTCAGATGCATGTACTTAAGGTTAAGGGGGCTGTGCAGGAAAAACTGTGGGGATTGCATTTTTAGTGACAGTTCAATTTTGCTCACAAGACATGTCTCAAAATTGACTTAAAAGCCACAGAAAGGAGGCAAGCGCTGAGCAATCCATCTATTCTCCCATACTTTTGGGGAGGGTAGAGTGCTCTCCTGTGTGACTATAGGAACCACAGAATGAGCAAAACAAACAGTCGAGTAAAGAAAAATGGGGAAGGAGGCGTCCATGGTCTTTGCCATCCATCATACAGATCTGGCATGACAAAAAAAAAAAGCCAGGAGCAGTAGCGAATTCTGGGAAATGAACTAGCATATCAAATGTGCCAGGAGAGCAGGAGGGAAGAGGAGAAGGGGTGGAGGAGGTAGCAGTCAAGCCTTGAGGAACAAAGGAAGGGAGGAACAGGTAGAGATGGTGTTGTGGTTTAAAGGATGAAAAGCCGGCAGTTGTTACCTTGCTTTGTGGCCTCAGAAAGTTGGCCAGCCACTGGGCACACTGTTAGCATCGGCAAGAACACAGAAGCGTGTGAACCCAGCTGAACTGTACTGGCCTAACCATTAAGACCCCAACCAATGCTAATGCACTTGGGCAAACTGGGGGCAGGCAGTGTGAATAGATAGTGATTAGGGTTTTCATAGGGAATAGGGAACCATCCCTGTCCAATGCACAGCTGCATACACTTATGTAAAATCCAGTTATTTATAAGTCAGTTATATAATGTTAAGAAAGAATAAGTGCAGAAGGCAATGCAAAGTTAAATATATGTTAAGGGCTTACATTTTCTGTGTTACTTGCATTCATGCCTGAGAATTTTTAAAATGTCACCCTAGGCATACATGCACACACTCCCCTTTCCAACTGGACCACAGCATAAGGGGAGGGGAGGTTTCACCCTTTCCTCTTGCACCACGTTCCCAACCTGCCTCCCTCCCATGCCTCATGCTGCTGGTAGTGACAGAAATAAAAATTCCATTGACACCAGCAGGGGCACCAATTGCAGAACAAGGCACAATAGCTGGCCAGATCACAGCTGAGGAGAAAAGTATTAAACCTTCCTTTCTCATATGCTGTGGTCTCAACAGCAGGCCGTTGACAAAAGCAATGAACATAACATCTGCATAGGTCCTCAGTCTGATTTTAAAAAACAAGCACACACACACACATACTCCAAATATCTTGTGGTGGGTTCTAGTCCATCAAACTATTACTATGCCACAACAGATCAGTAATGTTGCAATCCTGTACCCTGTTATTTCTGAGTAAAACTTAATGAACTAGGTAGAACTTATCTGAGTAGGCATGCATAGGATTGCACTGTTACAATGCAATCTAGTGTGGCTGCCTGTAATCCTCTGAACTCAGACTATTATAAGCATCCTATGGAAGATGGGAGGATGGAGACAACCACTGTCTCCATGCCTCTCCTGTATTTGCCCTGGAGTACAAGGAGAAGCGGGTGAGGTGCCATCAGGATGCTATATATGTTGTCTGAGCCTGATTCCTCCTCGCGTTACCTCCCAAACACCATCTCCAAGGTTGCTTATGTCCTTGGAGCCACAACTGGTGTGGGTTCTTTGTGCTCTGACTACAAGAGTGTAGGTGGGGTGCTCCAAAGTCTGTGTTTCAGGTCAGAGCAAGTTTCCTGCATCCTTGAATACTCCTGGACAGCAGATAGAGGCCAGACAATAGTACCCTTAGTCTTTAAGATGCCATAAGGCTTTTGCTACAAAACAGGAACACAGCTTTTCCACTAGAATATGTCTCTTAGACATATAAATGTAAAATGGTGTTGAAGACTGATAATAATAATAATAATAATAATAATAATAATAATAATAAGCATAATCATTCTGATAAGTAATTGTGGCAATTTTCAATAGTTATAGATACAAAGGCATGGATAGTAAGCCTTTAATATCTAACTACAGGTTAGTTCCTCTGTTCAAGCTTCAATGAAATGAGCTAAATGGGCTCTTTTGCCACTTCTGTTTGTTCGGAGGTATAAAATACCTTCATGGGTCAGGGGAACTGCACAATGAACCTACTAGTGTGATCCCTAGCCTTGGAAGCCAGGGCAGTGGCAAGGGAAGGAGGGCAGGTTTTGCTCTCACCTCTTACTGAGAGGAAGCAATGTGGGGCTGATGCATATGTGGAGCTCTCTTGTCTCATGTATGTTAAAACATACAATACAGCACTGATGAACTGAATAATTTAATGCATTGCCCCAGTACTACCCCAAAGAAGCAGCACCTGTGGAAGAACAGCACTGCGCACACTAACTTAGCTTGTGGGTGCGCCCTTACAGGGCAGGCCTATTTTCACAGAATACTTGCCACTGCTGATGTGGGTTCATGGCCAGTGCATTTTTGTCATGTGTACAAAGAAACCCAAATACAGCAGTAATTTATATAAGCTATATTTATACTTAAATATATAAAATACATTCGGCTTTATCTGTTTATATTACTACTACTATTATTGTCATCATCATCATCAAACATTGGTGTTGTAAAAAAATCAAGATAGCACTTTGGTGAAAAAGCTGTATTTCCAAAGGTACTGTTAACGCACCTTTTTCAACTGCTGACACCTTCTGCCCCTTTTCATCTGCCAGCCAAGAAATCTACCACAGCTTGGCTGAGACCTGACATTCCTGTAGCCAAGCACACCTACTGGATTTCTTTTGCACCCTTCAGGACACCCCCAAGCTGAGTCACTAAAGCTTGCTGTGGCACCCTCCTAGCATTTGCACTTTTCAAGAGGGCCTTGCTCATTATGTAGTGGCGTGTCCTAGCCTCACAAGAAGCCATTATCACTAGTCAGAAACTCTGTTCTCAGCACACAGGGGTCCTACACACATGAGAAGCACCGTTCACTTCAGTGAAGTGGACAGCTCTACACATGCAAAGCGATTGTGTGCATGGAGCAGCTGTCCTCCACCCTCACAAATGAGGTAGTCTGTGTGGAAAAGAGAGCTCCACATCCACATTAGAATGCCAGCAACTCTTTTGCGGGCTTCTTATGGCTTTCATGCTTTGCCAAAGGCCATCCATTCCAGAGTGGTCAAGCAAATCAATACATTTTCCTTCCCCTTCCCCCACCACAAAGCATCACTCTGTTCTTTTTTATTTCCTTAATATGCAGTTCTTCTCTGTGCATGCCATGCATGGGGAAGGGTCAGGGGCATACACACATGGATGTGTGGTGAAATGGGGGGGGGTGAACATGGATTCAGTCACATCACATCTAATACCACCCCCTTCTCTGGCAGGGAAAAGGAAGGGCCTCTGCTAATATGTTGGATAGTACCTTTAAATCTTTTTAAACCTGGCCATCTCAATAACAAGTACTCACCTACTCTGAAACAGCAAAGTGAGCAACCAAGTACTTAGGCTTACATGGTCATCATAACTTGCCAAGGAAAAGCCTTACAGGGTGGAGAAGGCTCTCCTGGAAGTTGCATGCACATGGAACTTTAGCCACTGAGGAACAGAACTTATGGTCAAGGGAGATGGGAGTCCTATTCTGGCCTCATGGCACACACACACTGGAAATGAATGTTTGTTACTTTTGACTTCAGCCTCTGCCATATGTATGCCTATGGATAGTGGACCCCCATCTCCTTCCTCTACTTCCAGTGTCACTGCCACAATTCAACTATGTAGCCCTTCATACAGATATACCCAAGAGTGGGCAGATGTTAGGGCTATAGGCAGGAAGAGGATGTTATCACAGCCATAATTTCTAAAACCATGCTGCAAATCTGGAGTATGTTCCCAAGGGTCATAAAGAATTTGCATTCGAAGCTGAGGCAGGTATGCCTCTCCCCATCCCTACCCCACCCCTCAGGGGACAGGATTAACTTCTGCCTCCTGTCTGCTTGCTTCTGCCCAAATACAAAAATGAAAGGACCCTAATTCAGCCTGATTACATGCCAGAGCTCCTATAACAGAGTTGTATGGCTTCCTACAGATAGACTACCTGTTGTTGGCCCTGGATGCGCATGTATTCCATGCGTTGCTTTATGTGTTTGCTTTTGTCTGGGCTGCCTTGCTGTGTTTGCTTCAGTCGTGATGCTGGATTGACCATCTTCATAGCAGGAATTGAGACGCCACTGCCACTCTGTAGAAAGAACAGATGAAAGGATGATGTTGGGAAGAGGTTAAA
Source organism: Varanus komodoensis (assembly GCF_004798865.1). NCBI lineage: Eukaryota > Metazoa > Chordata > Lepidosauria > Squamata > Varanidae > Varanus > Varanus komodoensis. The sequence goes on along the minus strand of NW_025336011.1, from coordinate 1,037,735 downwards.
AAGCAAGGTTACTAATACCCTAGGTAAAATAATCGCGTAATAACAGCTATTGTTCTGGCTGCAGCAGCTGCAGTTTCGTGGGGCTGTCCAGCCTCTGCTATCTCCTTCAAATTGCATCTTTCACTTACCCCTGCACTGATTAAATGGTTATAGTGTCGCAGAATATTCCAAAACATTCCAACTTCTCAGGAATAGTCTGTCTGCAGAATGTTGACACACAGTTCAACTTCTATGGAGGAGCTGAAAAAGTGATTTACCTCTTGCTAGTGTTCTGCCAGAGGAAAGGTAGCTCATGAAGTCAGACCTGCTTAAATGTGTATTGTACACATACCTCAAACTTTTCAGCAAAATACAAGAAGCTTTGTAGGTTAACAAAATAGCTTCCTACTAATACTATTCCACTGAGGGTTTCATAGCTCTGGGGCCCTTTGAGCTGGCTGAATGATTTGTCCCTCACAAACTTACAGAAAAGGAATCTTACACTGTCTTTCAAAATCAAAGCACTATAGTTTAGTTTTTAAAAAAGGATTCTTTCTCTTCTCCCACCACCTGAACTTTGTTTGGCAGTCTAAAAATGCACAACAAGATTAGGACACAGAAAGAGATAAATGAAGGATCAGAGAAGGGTAAATAGCTGAATAGCTCAATAGCAGAACACAGAGGAATGAAGAAGCATTTATAAATGTTATTTATACAGGTTTCTCCATGTTTGCTCTGATCCAGCACATGGAATGCAGAAAGTTTCTCACAAGCAGGTACGCTGTGCATAACAATTGTGATATTAATCCCACCTTATTCCCACTCCTATACAGTAGGGGCCTAAAGATGTGTTGAAACCATTAAAATCACAGTTTAAAGAAAAAAACAAACAGTATAAATAAATGCCAAATTAACAAGATTGCACTATCCACCCAAACTGAGAGGATAATCCATCCATTCAAATCCAGGAGGAAAAGAGATTTCTCCCCACACTCCAAAAATCGTGCAATGTACTCTTGGCTGATTATGGTGCAGCAAGTGTGGTCAAGTTAGTCATTGCTCATATGTGGACCAACCAACTAGAGACTTTATGTTGTTCTGAGACTACTGTGCCTTTAACCACAGCTTTCCATTCAGTGTTAATCACACAGTGTGCATCAATGCACATCAGGGCAGTGTCACCAGCTGCAATGCAAGTTAAAGAAAGACAAACATTTTCATTAATGATGTAAAAGACTTTTAAGGGAGCCCCTTTCTCAGAGTGCACACACATCCTCTAATTCAGCTTCCGGCCCTCCAAGGAAAGCCATTAGCAAACATGGAAAAGCATCTTACTGACAAATATAGTTCTAAGAATGGAAGAAAGAGAAGGGTTTGGAAAGCTAGGCTTCCTAACGTAATCTGTTGTGATTCAAATTATACTCATCATTTTAAGAAGCCTCCAGGGAATATAAGATCAACCCACCCATTTATTTTTTAAAATATATTTAACTGTGAGGTAAACTGAAGTTAGAAAAAGATAGACTGATTTTCCCTTATTGCAGTCTAGCACTGTGTTTTATTAATGACTATGACTACATTAGAATCCTTTTTGCATTTTTAGTGTTTAATGTATTGGATGTTTACTATAGCTATGTGTTCGGAGTTGGAGTGCAATAAATTCCTCCCATGAGGAGGAAAAACAATTATTTATCATTGTGCTTGACTGAGAAGATCACAAGTGAAAAAGAAGAGAGACTAAACATTGGCCAAATTTGCATGACACTTTAAGCCAGGAATTCTGGCATAATAGACAATAATATTAGTGGCATATTGGTATATACAGCCTGTTTGCTTCTCCTGTTCCCCTCCTTTCACACAATCTGATAAACAAAGTAGGAAGAAATAGCTTTGTGTTGATGTCCGAACCCAGAATCATGATTAAGTGCATTCAAACAAGCCAGGATTCATAAACCAGAAATCTTGGCTTGTAATCCTGGCTTATTTTGGCACACTTAACCATAATACCAGGTCTGACTGTCATGCCAAGCTATCCCTTCCTGGTTTGTTGATCTACTTATGTTCATAGAAAAGCACAGATAGCATGCATTCACCTGTTGCTTGTACATATTGCATTTTATTACAGCAGAACACCTGACTAAAACTGCAAGCATAACCATTATTTCAAACAACAGATTCCCAAGCAAGAGAGTGAGGAGACAGGAAGATATTTATTAGCTGTGTCAAGATACATTTTGTGATACAAAAGATGAATGAGAAAGACACAAATACAATCAATTTCTGCCAGCCCAGCACAGGACTTCCATCAGACCTGAAAACTGCAGCCTTGACCAGCAGCTCTGGACTCTCTCAGCAAAGGCAGGAATGTCTTCTTTAGCACCTTGCCAGCCTTTACCTGACTCAGCCTCTCCACCAGCCTTTTCCTGGCTGACAGGGGCTGAGCAGATTTAGAAACTGCTGAGAGAAGTTATAGGGGGTCCAGTCTTGCAATGAGGCCTGCCTGCATGATTACCTGCTGTGGACTCACCTGGGTAACAGCTCTCACCTGATGTGGAGATGCAGTAGGACTCTTTCTGCCAGCCAGAGAGGGGGCAGTGACACTCTGGCAGCAACAACCCTGAAGGGCCCTATGCAGGGAATGCAAGGGCAACCCCGCCCTCCAATGTTGTTATTTTCTGTGTCCGGAGGGAGGGGTTCTTTTTCATAAGCGCTGTGCATGTGCAGTAGAGGATGTGGGGGGTCAATCAGTTTAGTGATGGGTATGAGGAGGCATGGGTTGGGTGGAGGGCTAGCCAGGTAAGGGGAACACAGCCCAGGCAATTAATAACTGTGCCATGTTCTGGTCCTGCTCCCCACCACAGGTTTGCTGATTGCCCTATCAGCCTTCCCTCATGGTCTCCAGATGCTGCTTTTAAATGCCAGATCAGTGCACATATATTCAATGTACTTACAGTTGAATATATTTGGAGGCAGTAAGAGCAGCAAAGAAACAACAAGCTGACTGCCTCCATTCAATCTTCTGTTTGCCACACAACAGAGCTGGAGCCTATTACATACTGGTCCTGAGGAGATGGAGCCATCTGAAGTCTGTTGTAATGTATTTGCTATGCAGTTCCAGGACAAACTCTCATGTATCCCCCAGAATTTAGATATCTCAAGTCCTGATGATGAGACATCCAGAGCACAGTCTGGTCTAGGTGTTTTGGATGAGTTCCAGTTCAAGGACACTGTATCTTGAATGGGTGAGTTAGCGTGTGCTCAACATTCTAACTTGAGGATGTTGGGAACTGCAGCTTGTGCAAAAATGAGGCAGCCAGGGTCTAATAACAGGGACCAGATGTTCTACCATATAGCACCAATTTTGGCCCATTTGCATTGGTTGCCTATACGCTTCCAAGCCCAATCCAAGGTGCTGGTTTTAACCTATAAAGCCCTTCATGCCTTGGAACCACAATACCTGACAAACACCTCAATTTTCATCTACCCAGACACCAGAATCAAGTTCTCAGGCCTGCCTCAGACTATCACCTCTAAGAGAGGCTTGGAGAAAGGCCTTATCAGTGGTGGCTCCCCAGTTATGGAACGAACTCCCCTCTGAGGTGTACTTGGTACCAATTCACTATCTTTCAGCAACAGGTAAAGAATGTCCTCTACTACAGGGCACTGAATTGGTCTAATGGGGCTTGCTAGCAGCTAAATAGGTCTTAAGATTTTTCTTCAAATTCTTGTAATTAAGTCTGTTTTAAATATAGTTTTGGATGTTGAATCATAAGCTTTTCTATGATGTTTTATTATGGCTACATTTTATATTGTATTTTTAACATGCTGTTGTAATCCACCCATACAGCTTTGGTTGTTGGACAGTATCGAAAATAAATAATTAAAGTTACTCCAAAGTAAAGCTCATAAGGAACACAACTTGCTGGAGTAGATAAAATGCCCATTTCTTGCCCACCAGAGAGAGAAGGCTGCACCACTAATAGGAAAGAGATAATTTCTGACACACATCAGCTCCCTTCAGCTGTTATTAAACAGTAAGCTAGACACAACACTTCATGTTCTTCTAATATGCAGAGAAGCTATGTCTCCAAGCATGGGGTTGGATCTAGGATTGGCATTCAGTAAGAGAAGGAGATTTTCCATGAGAAGAAAGACAGAGATCACAGAAGGTCCCTCTGCCCTACAGGGGAAAGCCTCACACACACACAGACCCCTTGGGGTCTTCCGACTCTCTGTGCAGCATTTTCAGGTTGCTGAAGGAGCTGCTGTGGGAAGGAGTGGATGGGGAAGTCCACTTCTACTAAAGCGGTTGATTTGGTGTAACTCTAGATCCAACCCCATAATGCATTGGCTCCAGATTTAATTATACCTAAAGTAGTCCTTTTGAAAGCAATGGGACTTTAGCTAATTTAAGTCCTATTTATTTTAATGTGTGTACTCTAAGTATGACTAAATCTGGATTCACTCCATATGTTTGCAGATGTGTTAATCAGAAGGAGGTACAGTGTTCTGTTAGCTGCTGTAGAAATTCTCCAAATTAAGACAGCTGAACAATGCAGATTATCTACTGAATAATAATTGCATCTTATAAGCCTTGTTTTTTGCCTCCAAAGCAATCCAGGTGCCATCTAAGCATCTTTGTTAGCAATCCACATGTCAGGAGAAACCTGGAACAGTGGGAAAGGCTGGTACCTAGGAGCAAGCAGCAAACTGTTGCACATCCAGCCACGCAATATCATCTGATTGCAGATCTTGCATTTGCTAAATGAAGTCAACAGCTTCTAAGAGTTTATATTCTTTTTGGTACCAGGTTAAAACCTTTTTATTTAACTGTTATTTTAAAAATTAATTTAAAATTTTAATGTTTAACAGTCACTTTTATTTAACTTATTTAATTGTATTTTTGGTTAATTGTTATTTATTGCTGTTTTATTGTTGTTCTTTTTAATGATTGTAAGCTATCCCAAGATGCCATGCATAGGGACAGCATACAAAAGTTTTAAATAAATAAATAAATAAATAAAGGCAACAACCTGTAAATGCTCTGGGCACAATCCACTCAAATTCAAATGCTCTTAAGCCTCACTGATATTGGAGGGAAGAAGTAATCATGGTATACATAATCTCTCCTCTTGCATTGTCACTCCTCTTGGCTGGGTTGCCCCAATTTATGATTATCTACAATAGTTAGTCCTAGTTATCTTGTTATTTTTGACAGACTACAAAGTGGACTTAGCCTGGAAAAGAGAAGGTTAAAATGTGATCACAATCTTCAAGCAGTGGAAGAGTTGTCTTGCAGAAAATGGAGCAGAGGTCTCTGTTGCTTTGGAGGGATATGACTAGAACCAATGGGATGAAATGACAGGGAAGCAGATTTTAACTAAACTGAAAGAGTATTTTTCCTGTCTAAACATACGTAAGTTTGTGCCTAATGTGACTTTTGACAAAACATTAACTGCATACCTCCCTTGCAGAAAGTGCTGCTTCCAGTAGTGAAATTGAAACCAGACTATGTTTGGTGCAGCCTGTCTTCCATTTTATGTTGTTGGAATTTTAGAAATTCCTGTTTCTCATGTTGGTCTTTCAATTTATGGTCTTAATTTTTCATCTGCTCCTTGTTTAATGATCTAACTTTTCTTTAGATTAGTTGTTTCCGCCATCTGGCACTCAGCACAAGCTGCTGTTTCACATATTTAAAGCACAATATGGTCTTGTTTCCCTCTGCTTTACTTCTTTGATCTCTTTTTAAATTTCTGACTCATTCTCTTTTCTCGACTTATTTCTGTTTCACCACTGAAACAACTTATCACTATCTTCTGCATTATGCCAGCCTTTTCCATTTCTTCCTCTTAGTACTGATGTTCTTTGACAATCCCCAGCATGTTGCTAGCTGTGCTCTCCTTGTTTTATGAGGCTTCTAAGCATTCCCCCTCCCCAGGGGGTGGGGGGTGGGGGGCTCCAGACTAAGAACAGCCTTTACATCTGGCAATCCTATTTCCTATTTCTCCAAATCTTGAGTTTATATGATTGAGTGTCAATCATTAACAGAGACTTTTTAAAATTGTGTATCACCTAGCACAACATTAGACTGACTTTTATTCTTGTCTGGCTGGTTCCAGACTTAAGGAACAATCTTAAGGAGCATTTTTAGACAGAAAGAATATCTACAGCTCACAGCATCTCTCACTTAGCAGCTGTAGGCCCTTTTTCTGTCTGTCCATGCAAAAGACTGTGCTTTTAGTTATGCCTAGAGTACACTTGTTGAAATCAATGCTCGATTTCAATTAAATTAGTGACTACTTTGCCCGGATTTTGATAAATCTACTCCAAGTCTGACTAAATCTAGATTAAAGCCTTTATTTATTCACTTGTTTATTGGCCAACCTGACCAATACCAGAGACTATGGAGAGGTGTATTATACAAATAAATTGGAACTTGTTTTTTCTCCTTTTATACTGCAGTGCCTGCATGGTATTTGTGGAACATGGGATATCTCTGGAGTTCCACAATGGAATACCAGTTTAGATCACAATCCAGTGCTCTTCATGCTTGATGCATGTTGTGAGACACTAGTGGTGATTTATACCACACTACACTTCATCTAGATGGCTATTTTCAACAGTCTAAATCAGAGGTCTCAAACTTAACTTACCGGGGGGGCCGCTGGAAGTAGAGTCTGGGTGAGGCTGGGCCGCAGCAAGTATTCCACCACCGCGGTGGTGGTGGGCCGCTCATCCAGAGGTCGGACCGGGCGCCGCCGGCGCTTTGAAGGCTGCAGGGCCCCTCCCCCGTGCCCCGCCCATCCCGGCAATTGGCCCGCGGGCCGCGAGTTTGAGACCCCTGGTCTAAATGAAGTCCACAGAAAGAGAAGGAAGGGGACTGAGGTGTCAACTGGATAGGACATGAGCCATCAGCCCCAGCTTCCTTCCTGCTACTTGACACAGTGCTTTTTCTCTCCTCAGAGGCTGATTTTCGACCTCAAGAAAAGCAGCTGGTACCATTCTTTTCATACCAGCTCTAGGGGAAAGTTCCAGGTCAGTTCTGAGGTCATAGGACCTAGAAGTTGGAACTCCAAATAATCCTATGGCCCTCAGGCAATGTCAGAAGGCCACAGGATGGCACCCTTCCTACATCTGGTACCACTGAGCTGCACTGTTGAAAGTCTTAGGGGCATTTGGATTTCAATACGTCAATCCAAGTATTAAAATATAAGCCTCTTTTAAAAGAACTCTCTATTCTGTGAGACTGAAACTGCAACATTAAAGATCTATCATTTTTTAAAGAAATTACAATCTAAGATGAATTTGCCAAAATCCTACTGATAGTTTTTGCATTGCTCCAGTAGAAAGAACCAAGATGGGCAGGGTACATAGGAAAAAAAGAAAGAAGGGAAGATGCAGATGACAGCCTCCAAACCGTTTTTTTTTTTTTTTTGTGCCAAAGCCTGACCCTGAAGTCACTGATATTAATGAAAAGAAAGGTTTTGATCACATTTAGAGTGCCTTTGTCTTATCATTATATAACCATGGTCTGATCCCACATATTTAGGATTGGGGGGAGAATTTCCAAAAGAAAGAAGGCAGCCTTAAAGCAGGCCAGAGCCCAATGTCTTTCTTTTTTACATTGGTTTGATGTGACAGTGTCATGAAGTAAATGAACACACCTTTACAGCCTTTCTCAAAGCAGGCTGAAGACAGGTTCAAATACATATTGCAATTGTGGTGAAGGTGAAATCAGTTCTGATTGCTTTAAAGATGCAAATGATTGTATGATTTCTCCCCAGTGGAATAGCTAATGAGTTTAGCTATTGGAACGTACATCAAAATGTTGCCGTGTAGAGTGCTCCTTTATCAGATTGTGCCAGTCATGCCCCTTTCCAGGATACTCCAGTCCATCACCACCACCCTGTTTTCTGTGCCTTCCTATGGCTGTCAGCTGGCATGCACTGGCCACTGAACATGTGTAGTCCTCACTGGTGGGCCACCCATCTGCCCAACCCTCATGCCACTTACAAATCCCCTTTCTGAAGATTTGTGTAGTTCTGCAGTCTTGGTATTCCTCCAGGCTCTTGTGCATAGGTGATGCCATCCTGATTATGTAATGACTGGTACTGAACTCTGAACTGTATAGAGGGAATTATAAGGAGTTAATCTCTTGCCCGCACTGGAACATTCTTTGGTGTAACACTTTGCATGGAGTCTCTGGCTCACCTATAAACATAGATACCCTGCTCTGCGGCCAAGTTGCTACCCCAAACCCCTCAATACCCAGCATTCATATTTTTTAGATATATTAAAAAGGTGTGTGACCTTCCAATGCTTACAAAGTAACTACATGGGTCTGTTTCCACCACTTCCTCCCCTGGCAAAGGAATGCTTAGGATTTTATATTTTGGGAGTCTCCACATTCCCTCTGCCCCATTCTTGAACAAAGACTATGCTGACAAATTGCTCAGGAATATGGCCAGCCAAGCCAGTCCATCTTGAATGTATGTTGCCCCAAGTCACCCTGGCTTCTGAAAGGAAAAGGAAGAATTCTGGATTGGGCCAGACGGCTAAACCTTTTCCAGAACTTTGGCAAGAGAAAAAAGAAGGTATGCTGAAAGCATACCACCTCCCAATCAGCTACATACTGATTTTATATTCATTCATAAACATATATGGAGGAAGGGAAGTAAAACAAGTCTGGAACACATCCAGCGGAGAGATGGGGAGGGAAGCAGGGCTGTTCCACCAACCTTGCTGAAAACTTAATGTTTCACCCTCTTTCCTCCCCATTTCTTCCTTTCCCAGATTATAAGTCAGAGGGGCAAGGACTGTGGCCTTTTATTGATTATTTGCTATGGCAGAGTTTTTAACTGATGCATGGGATTAAAATAGTCTCATAAAGGCAACCATAAAACAGGGAGTTGGAGAGAGAAACCTATAATGTTTATAATACAAACAAACCGCATAAACCAAACATGCTACCCCAGAGGGACACATCTGCACTATAAATATGAACCAATCTAGAACCAGTCTAACTGCCTTGGTTTATCTAAAGAATGATAGTGATTGTAGTTTTGGGAATGTGCTAAGCATTCTCTATCAAAGGTAAAGGAATACCTCCGCAAAGCTCTATTCTTCCAGGCTTTCCAAGAACTGACTAACAGTTCAAAAAACAGGAATGTATGGCTAGTTTGCATTGGTAAAGAGAGCATTGCTCTTCCATTTCTAGCAAGAGGCAATGCTTCCTACATTTCTGAGACAGATTTGCTGCTATTGATAAGTGTGTTAGAATGCCTGAAAGGAACTATGGTGAATGATAAATCTGCCTTCCAGAGACAGTGTGGGAACAAGAACCCCTGGCTGTTGTGGGCTGACACCTGATTTGACGGCTGATTGCAGTTTGAGATTCAGGCATCTATTGTATTTTATACTAAAGTGAATAGCTCCAGTTAATTCCTATTACATGCTATCTATTCTGAGTGGAAGCCAGAGAATGATACTAAATCAATACTACAAGTCTGAGAAAAGACATGCTAGCACAGACAGAAAGTGGAAATTGACAGTAACAATCATATTCAAGAAATGGATAGTACTAAATAATCATACTGAAGAATGCCATCAAAACTGTTCATAGCCAGAAATAAAGAGCAGTTGAAGGAAGTGAAAGGGATATTCTTTTGACTTCTCAGCGAGACTGGAGTTGAAATTCGACAAGGCTACAGTTTTGCAGAGATCCAAAACCAGCCTCATTTCACACCTTGTCTGTCAAGAGCAGATGAAATCATGAGAGGATAGACAGTGAGGAAAACTTTCAGGAAGAATCTAAATCCTAGAGGTAGAGCAGACCAAGCAGAATATTAAAAAGTGAACCTGTGGATCGCCGTTTCAACAGGAACTGAGGTTTGGGCAGCAAAAGAGGTTTGGAGCTGGTTGAAGAAAGCTTGGATGGGCTGTTTGCTTGATACTGTTTTAAAGCCTGCCACTGTGGCTCCACATCCTTGAATCCGGCAGCATTGCAACTGGGCACGTTTGTGTCCACCTTTTTAAATTCATTTTCAATATCCTTGGATGCTGGCTGTCCAAAATGATTTTGAGGAAATATTGACTTGGTAGGTGTCTGGCAGCTAATTTCACTGATAGTTATTTCTAGGTCTTGAATTGTCTCTTCCAGGTTGTCCAGTCTTTGATAAGTGTCTTTGCAAATTTCATGGCTTCGTAAGGTCATGGCATCAAGAGAAAAATGTTCCTTTTGTTTCTCTTCTTGAGCAACTTTTCTCATCAACTCTGTCTCATCTTCTCCTGTGCCAGCACAAATAGGATCCAGGGATTGCTGCTTAGATACTGTGTTATATTTCATGGTTTCTTTGGGATTTTGCAAGGGAAAACACCATTTTGAAGCCTCTGTTAGATCATCTTTGTTCATCTGCGTACAAACACCACCAGAATCTTTCAATACTGGTACCTCTTCCATGGCTTGATCAGCTTCTTCATTTTTTGGTGATGCAGTGTTATTTTTGTTATCTATTTCCATGAGAATTTTATCTTCTTCCATGGATGAAGAAAAGGTCTGACAACCAAATATGACTTCAGATAGGATAGCAGCTGCTTCGTTGCCTGATGTATGGACTCCACACCTTTGGGCAGATGCTTTCCAATTACTTGTTTCCTTGTCTTCAGCATTCATCACCATGATGTCTTCTCTTCCAAGTTGAACTTTATCTTCCATTGATAATTCCATTGTTTCAAATGCCATTGATCCTCCCTCTGGCCTACGATCAGTCTCAGAAGAAAGCCCTATTCCAGGCTCTGTCAGAAATCCCCAAGTTCTCAATTTTGCTGGCAGAGAATGAGTGCATGTTGAGGCCTTACTGGATGGACCAGATGATGCATGAACCAAAGATTGCTGCATTCTTTCATTCTTGCCTAGCTTTACCAACAAGGCCTTTGGGCTTTCTTTCATTTCCACTACGGTCCCTCCAATGACTCCCAACTGTCCTTCAGTGCAATGGTGATTATGGGTCGAAGGATTGCAGATCTCCAAGCCTTTTTCTGGCTGAGAATCAGGAAATGTCAGGCTGGACACCCACTCAGAAAGGACAATATGAGGGACGTGGGATTTGATACGAGATGAAGGTTTTGAGAGTCCTGACTCCTAAGGGAAAATTCAGACAAGAATTATTGAGGCGAGAAAGTTTGCTGGGTGAACTAATGGGATCCAGAGCTACCCTGTTCAAGGTCCTAAAGGGTTTTAATAGTGTGAGAAACCTAGTTGTTCAGCATTCTTTTGAGTAAAGATGTGCATCTTAAGCAGCTGGAAAACTGGGCCAACCACATAGAGTTGAGCCAAAGCAAAATGACTCTCACTGAGTCATGAGTTATCATCGAATTTCTATATAATTTGGTATGGGTGTGGTGATTTCAAGTGGGGAAGTGATGGGTATGTAGCTGCTGATTAACTCTTTCCATGCCTGGAAATTTACCCAAATTGAGGTGAGTATGGAAGGAACAGAAACAGCTTGAGGAGAAGAGCTGTGGGAGAAGCACCCACCTTCTGCTTTTTCACTTAAATTGTCCCCTGCCATCATGACTTTAGAGGTCCTTTGAGGAGTACTTGCATTCCAAACTACCATCATCATCTACCCAGAGATGTTAACTTTCTCAGGGATATGAAAATGATACAGTAAGGCCTTTGTTGTTCACTACAAGTCCTCATAATCCTTTACTGACTCTCTTCACAGGTTTTCATGTTATTTTTAATGCTTCAGCCCTGTGCAACTTTTTTGATCAAAGATAAGCAGTGCAGCTTAGAAAAAATGGGTGCATGCATTACAGGCATCCATCATGCCAGAATCAACTTTGTTAAATATTATGGACTGCAGATTTACAGTGCAATCCTACACAGTTATACTAAGAAAGGCCTGCTTAGTTTAGTGGGATTTACCATGAATGTGAGTATAGGATTGCAATCCTAGTTGCATATTTGTATTGTATTTGTATATTTCTGGGATGGTTCTTACATAATCAAGATGCAAAGGGAGGTTATTATTAGCTCCAGGGCTGCTGATCAGAGACACAGGGTCAACACAAGACATTAAAGGCACCCCCTTTACTCACTAATTAGCAGGGGGAATATTAGCAGGGCACTCAAACAGCTTTTGATAGTCAGTGTCAGTGTAGTGTGTACAGGAACACCCCAGTTCAATCTGCCCCATGAACTCGATGTGACTGATTCACACTCTGTTGCCTTTAATGGAGCCCGAGCCCTTGAAGTGGCTACCTCACTGTGACTCCTGGTAGTATGGCCTCTGCAGAGACCAAACAAACAAACATCTTCCAGTAATGATCTATGTGTGTCTAAACTGTTGCCTAATCTTCCTTCCAACCTAGGCTAAAAATAGCCAAGTTAAACCTGAGTTGAAAGTATCCCCTCAACACACAGATCCCATGAAAAAGGGAGGAAAGGATTCAGGAACTTTCAGGAGCAAAAATTATTTTCATTTCTGCCACCATCACAGCTAATTTGGTCCAGGTCATAATTTGTCTTTCCCAAGCAAGTCACAGGTATATGACTGTCAAATTGTGCAAACTTGTGCGCTGCCATGTAATCCCTTTAGATAAACTATGAGAATCCCAAGCTCTTCCAAAAAGTGTTCTAGACGTGTCTCAAACAGAATAAAAAGGCTCCAGCTAACAATGGCCCCCAGCAATAATTCTTACGGATATCATGTATAATCTAAGCACCATCTTGAATTCATTTCTCCCAAAAGATCCAGCAAGTTGGAGCACAAGGATGACATAGAGAGTTTGGCACATCATCCATTTAAAATATGCTATCCCAATATTGTACCCCAATCTGTTGTACAAGATATGGCCTTCTACTTTCCCCATGACAAGGCCAACCTTGTAGTCTAACAGACAATGAAAAAACTTTCATTGTCTTGAAGTATAATTTACAGGGAGAGTTGAAATTATTAGGAAATCAACTTTATTTCTGATAGAACTCAAGTCCCACAAATGTAAACTAGCCTTCCCCAACTAGGTGTATTCAAGATGTGTTATATCGCAACTCTAACCATCCTCAGAAAACATATGAAACAACACTACCCACTATAACATTGAATGGCTTATTTACCCTGAATATATAATACCAGGCTGATTGTCATGGCTTCCCAAAGAATTTTGCAAATAGCTGTACAGATACCAATCCCTTTGTTCTCTCTCACAAAACTACAGCTCTCTGGAGTCATCAAAGTGAGGGAAGCTTATACTGCAGATAAGCCCATAGAGTTGTAGAAGGACTAAGAAGTCATCTAGTCCAAACCTCTGTATCAAAAGTATGCCCAGCTGCTCACAAACAGCATGCACAAATCTGCCTATACCATCCAGCCCCAGGCTTGCCACAAACAGATGGCAAACACACCCCAGGAAAAATACCTGAGGAACACATGACTCAAGCAAGAGAGTAAAGCTACATGGAGTATGAAGGAGATAAAATTCCCCAGGCCACTTCCTATATTCAGGATGGGGAACACATCTTTCTTCATCCCAAATATAAGATCCTCAAGCATGAGCATAAGAAATCCATAGTTTACCTCAAAATCATTTTGTTGGGTGTGTATAGAGTTGGACAAACCATGCTATCTCTGGTTTGTTTCAGTTCTGCAAGTGTTTATTCATAAGACTGTTCCATCCTGTTAAATTAATCTGTGCTTTGTTCTGAAAACAGCAGCACATGAAAATTGGTATTTAAGCACTTGAACAGGTATTATCACAAAATATGCACTTCTATATGTATTTTCTTTCAATGCACACATTTCTAAATGTACCCTCAAATATACCATTTTATATGCATTCAGGGATGCTGTTTTTCTGGAAGGAGCAAAATGGGTGAAGGGCAAAATCCAAAGGAAAACTGTGTTCCAGTCCATACATTAAACTAAGAAATTCAGATGTGCTTTGCTTTGACATGTGGACTGAACAAAAAATTCTTGAGCACCCTTCATGCCACTTCAGACTGTCCAACACTTCATTTCTAGGTGTGGCAGTTGCTGAATCTGCCCAAGGGGGTGATGCAAGAACCCAGTACCCCAGCAAGAGCAGAGAGTGGCATTTCCTAGTCTCAAGTTACCGTGACTGATGCATGTGAAAAGAAATCACAAAAGAATCTTCTTACATGTATCCCGCTCTACACATCAGTAAGAGTTGCATCCAACACCAGTGAGGTTCTTTGTTTCCAAGGAACATACTGCAGATTTTTTTTATACCTCTAAGAATAATTTTTAAAACTTCCTTCAATTTCCCTGGATTTATAAGGCAGGCTATCAAGCTACAATTTATACCAGAGCAGAAATCCTAAATTGGGAGGGAAAAAACAAAAAGGTTGAGCTTTGTGGCATATCCCGATTTAAGATACATGCACTTGAAAACTAGCAGTGAGAACGAGCACCCCAGCTCTGCCTAAAGGGCATGGCATGCATTGCAATCAGGAATTCCCTTCAATTATAAGTGCAAGCAAAATCGTAAGGCAGACAAAAACAGTGAAGTAACTCCCATCTAACAGTGACCAACACTCCAAATTCCACCCCCGTCTATTGCTTCCCAGCATTCTCCGCAGGAGGCCCAGACGCCTAGAAATTCTGTAAGAGCCACGCATGGTTAGTGCTCACTGGATCCCGTGTTGTGTCAGTACAACGCACGCTACTTTGTGTCAGATGGGTGATGTGGGAAGAGCGACAGAGCCGTTAGTTGGTTAACGTTCAGATAGATAGAGAAAGAGTTAACAAGGGCTGCAGAAAGGAAGAGGAATCCTGTTAGCGGGGCAGTGGTGGGTAGCCATTTGGAGGGAAGAAAGAATAGAAGGGAGTTGCGATCCATCCAAGCAACGGCTGTTACCTTCCATCCTTCGGCTGCTATGGCGGCCCCATTGGGCCACATGTCTGCGGCTGACGCAAGCTGGTCACAACGGAACTTAGGAATAAATGGAGAGCTCCTCTGAAATACCTGAGGAAGTCAGAACATGGAAGTTGGTTGTTTTGGGGAAAGGGGGCTGTACACAAATGGAAAACAAAACAGTGTGGACTACTAATTTTGGCTCAAGGAGGGAAAGTATAAGCAATTAAATGAAAAACAGAGTCTTCAAGAAAAACAATCCCAAATCGGACACTCTGATCACAAGATTTGGCCACACTCTTAGTTGGAGGAAAGGGCTGCAGTCAGATTGTCAAGGAGTGAAATCATAAGATAAGTTCTGAAATTATGGGTGCATGTGTGCACACTCACACTCACACACACACACACACACAATCATTGGTCATCTAGCTATGGAAATAACCAGTAACAAATATATAGAAATACAGTAATACATAACAACACTGCCTCTTTTGAGGCCCTGAAAGTTGCCAGAAACTCTTGAATCTTTGTTTCACAATCTGTAGCTGAAATCCTGTCATGACAATGCCCAAATTGCCTGATGGTCTTGGCCTAGCTATAATGACCATTTACCCAAAAGATATCATGCTGCTGTTTTATGAGACACAGCTAAGTTGATTACAGGGTTTCTTTTTGGCATCCTGAAATCTATCACCATTTTGGCTTCTACCCCTACAGTAGGCAAAACCCAAGAAGCATTGCTAAGAATGTAAAAGCTGCCTTTCTGAACCGGATCAAGTTCCTTTGATTGCAGCATGCTGGTCAGATGTCCCCAGGAAGTTCTCAGGAGGTAGGGGGGGGAGAATGAAAAAAAAATATGTTTCCACATTTGTCCCCAGCATCTGGTATTCAGAAGATATACTGCTTACTGACATTCAGTTTAGGCATCTTGACTAATAACCACTGATTGTAAATCATACAAGCTTCAGCTCAGCCTGTTAAATCTTTATTCTTACTCAAGTTGAACTTAAGTACATGGAGACGTCTTCATTCTACCCTTTCCCCATTTTCCTTCCCTCATCTGTTACTTTTCCTGTATCAAATTTTAGGTTTGACTCTGTAAATGCATCACACACCACAAATATGAGCAGGCAAACTGTAAGTTGCCAATTCCAGATCCTACACATTTAGTTCTATTTTTGTTTTCAGCCTATAGAAAAGCATAGGATGCTTTCAACTCCAGGTCAGCAAGTCCTTTGTGAGATACTGAAGTTGTTTCTATCACTGTTGTGCTGGAGAAATTTAGAAATATGAGTTAGGTCAATGTCGCTCTTAGGATCCCCACTAGGAGGCACCATTTTCTTGCAAACAGCTTCTAACCTCTTGTTTCTAGTGCCATTCCAAGATGGTTAGTATTATACTATGTTATCTGCATTTTATAATACTTGGATGAATTTCTGAAATGCATGGAAGTTGCACATTCTGGGAGATTTCAATTCCTCTGCTCTCCAAAGAATTTGTTAAGCCCTTGAAATTGCTTTGACAAAAGCTTTAATAACACAGCAGACAACCAACAACTTTTCTTTCCTAAAAAGCAAAAATGCTGAGAAGGGATCGTTTTGAGCAGAGATGTATGAAAGGAAAAAGGAGTTGCTAATTCCTAACACACATCACTTCTCATTTCTAAAGAAATTTATTTGTTACCTTAATATTCTGCCTCTTTACCTCTTGCAAGGAACCCAAGGTTGCATGGCCTTCCTCAGCTCTAATTTATCCTCACAACAACCATATGGGTAGGACAGGCTGAGAAGCAGTGACTGGCCCAAAGTGACCTAGGAAGCTGACAGTCAGCGACTGGCCCAGAAAGTTAGCCAGCAGGGAGTACAACCCAGATTTCCCAATTTCACTCCCAGCACCGCACCATACTGGGTCTCTCCTTTGCCTCCACATAGTTCAGAATGTGTATGTATAGCTCCACAGTAACTTTTGCTAGGACTACAATAAGTTTTTGGAACAAACGTAACCAAAAAAAAAAAATCTGATAATCAAAAAAATTAACTGACTCTCAGAAAAATAAGCAAAGTGGATATATCTGTGGATATATATTAAAATTCATCTATACACACTAAGGATAGATTAACCTATCAATTTTGGTTTTGTGCATTTTTATCTTTCCAAACTTAATGTTTGTTTTGTCCTGCTTTTGTTCATTTTTTTAAAAAAGCAAATGCTGCATGAAAATGTGTGCATTTTGTGAACATTTCTCCTAAACACCTAAAGGAAAACACCTTTTCCTAACATAATGTGTTTCTGTATGTTATTTCATCTATATATACATAACTTTTGTGCACACTTCTCCCATTTTTTATATATAATTTGGGTGGAGAACTATACAGCAACATGTGGAAAAGTGCAATTATTTTAACTTTATGTTGTGAGCCGCCCCGAGGCTTCGGCGAACAGGGCGGCATAGAAATGTTTTAATAAATAATAAATAAATAAATACATAATTACCGAAGTTTAACTGTGGTTTAGAAGGTGTGACTTAGGTAGGCTCAAATTAAAATGGGAACCAAACAAATTTCACCCATGCCCCCTAATCTATACTAATCAAAGATGATCTATATATTTTGGCCAAAAAGTCATAGCAAGAGTTTAAAATGTGAGTATTAGGGAAACTGCTGTAGACAGACATGATATGTGTGTGTGTGTGTGTGTGTGTGTGAGAGAGAGAGAGAGAGAGAGAGAGACAGACAGACAGACAGACAGACAGACACATTCTTGTTGCTTTCTTTAGTTTTATCTCTACTAATTTCATTGTTGATGGTGAGTGGGGGAAATGTAGTGCAATCCAGTCCCAGCTCAGAGGTAAGTCCTCACTAATTTTATTGGGACTTAACATCTGAGCAAGTTAAGTATAGGACTGCAACTTCAACCAAATTCAGTTGCCTTTGCACCTACCAATCTGGATGCCAAAGGTTTTTTGTGTGAAATGATAAATATTTCCAGAAGGTGCTTCATTTGTTATTTACAGTTGTAACCAAAGACTGTATGCACTTGCACTGACTCCTGTGTATCAACTGAACATGTCTAATGTTGAAACACTAAACAAAGTAATATAAATATTCCTCGGGCAGCATGGATTTAGGTAAGAAAATCAGACCAAATAATTTACAGCCATAATAAGAAAATAGGGCAAATAAAGGGAACTATTTTCATCTGACTATGTCAGCCTTCTCCAACCTTTCCAGAGGTTTCAGATTTTAATTACCTACCGGCTCCAGTAAGATTGGTCAAGAATGCTGGAAATTTTAGTCCAAAACATCTGGAAGCCATGCCGGATATTTGCAATCAGTGCATGGTTATCAAGTTCATAGCCTTTTGTGGGGGGAGGCAGGGTGAGGGAGAAGCAGACAAATTATTTATAATGTAATAAAGTAAAATACAGAATGCAGAATTGCCTCCTAATGTATTTTCAGTATTTTACAAATCAGGAGTCAAATTCAGGTAATGCAAAAGAGGACAGATGTGACAAGAAGCTTGACAAAATTTGAATAGTTCTTAATACTTCATATTACTGGTAAGAGTCTTCACAATGGAATTATGAGGGAGAATAAGCCTAAAAATTGCAAGTCTGAAGGCAAATGGAAAAGGGATTTAGAAGGGTCAGTTTCAAACTCACAGTGGGCTTACACTTGCAAAGTAAAGCCAAATTAACCTTTAGAAGTCACCTTTATAGAGAATGTTCTAAGTTGTCATATACCACCTAGTATTAGGAAAACATTAAAATACATCTGATAGTTGTTAAGCATACTTCATGCCCATGCAAATGTCATGTACATATGGAAGTCCTATAACGAAGTGTGCTTTTTATACTAGAGGAACATTATTAAAAAGATCAAATACGTAACAATTTACAATATGCCCCCAAGCATCTTAGCAATTCCCCTAGGTTATTTGAAACTGTATGTCTCCAATACATATATAGGAAATCTGTTGATATCAGCAACACAGATTCTTTTAGTAATGTATCCAAAAAGGAATTGTCACCTATAGTTGAGCTCCAGGTATGATAAGCCTTATTAATGAAAATGCTGACCTTTCATAAGCATTGGTGGGAAGGAACAAATCAGACATGACCTTCATTGCTTGATCAATGAAGATGGTTTATTGTATACTTGCATCATAATAGATCTAATGAAAATTTGTGACATATTGTCGATGGTGTTATCAATGAGGCTTAGTTTAGATTCTTGATAGTTGGATCTTTTTCTTTTGAAAAAATCCTTGCATATTGGTAAAGGTAAGCATGCTGGGGGAAATCACTTTGGAGGGACAATATGTGAAGCACAGAATAGCTTCTCTTTGTCCTGCTGCTTCTCCATTCTAAATCCACCCCCTTCCAGAAACTGTATTACTTTCTAATAAAAGTATGGGTGTGTGGCGGGGTTGAGACATACACATCCCCCCTAGTTGTTCAGCTTATTGCCTGGTTACAGATGGATAAGGAGGTCACCAAGTGCTAGAGAAACAACTCAACTTTTAAAAAATATGAAAGCAACAGCATCTGGATCATCTTTCAGTACCATATATGTTATGCAGTCACATTTCTGAAAGCCAGATGCTCACCACTACTCAGAAGGCCCTTCTTACACCTTTCCCCTCCTACCTCAAGTTCGGCTATGATCCTGTCTTCATCATCTTCATCTTTGATGGCAGAAGCAATGATGGGGGGTGTTGAGGCAGGCCTGGCCACCTCTGACACAGTTCTCCTTAGCTTCACCTGTGGTTTCTGGGTCTCTAACTCTTCCGATTCAGCTTTCTGGAATCACAAGCAGGGAAGCAAATAATGGGAAGAAGGGAGGGTTTGAGATGTAAATGGGAGGAAGTGAAAAAACCCATGGGACAAAGCTAGTCTAGTGAGTCTCTCCTGCATGACACTGGCCCACTCCTTTTCACAGGGATGGAGGGCTTCATACCTTCATAAAACTGGATTCTTTTTTGCTGGTAATGATCACCTCTCCTGTGCGGGTTGTTGTGAGACCGTGGGAAGATGGGAAACTCCGCCGTGGTGGGGGTGGGGGAGGAGACTTTGAAGGCTTCTCTGTCCGATATCTGGGCACTGTCAACTCATCTAGGGAGATGACAAAGTTAGTAAGCCATGTGTTGCATTCTGGTACACTCTGGCACAGGTAGTGATACCTATCATTAGTCTGCCTGCTGAGGCAGGGCTTTTAAAAATGTTCCATCAGACACAAAATGTACAATTCTAGAAAAAAAGTTCAGTTCTTAAAGGACATTTGCATCCTTCAAAAAGAAGTCATTAAGTTTCATTATGGTACCTGATGATAAACAAGACTTGTAACAATGCAGTCCTAGCTTTTCTGCTACCTTAGACCCTCATTCTCCTACACCTTCCAAAAACAGGGCAGGATATTTGCCCCTCTACTATGTCCTTTTGATTCCTCCTACTCACCACAGAGCATTTGCCCATATTTCAAAGATAAAGGGAATCATTTTAGAATAGGGCAGGGCAAAATGCATCACCTGGCATTCTTCACAGTTCCACTACCCCCTTGCTGAATTTCAGTGGCAAGTGCAGTGGGGGCAGTGGCCAGCTCCTGCTGAGGTCTGCAGTGGCAGTATGGTCCCTCCAATCTTGGAAGTTGCCCAGCCCTGTTCTAGAACATGGAGACTCCCTTCCTGAGAAATCACATCAAGTAGTTAATGTTATGATAATGGCAGTGCTGATGCCAGAAAATAAGCAGCAAGCTAAATCATCAAAGGGTAAAACATTCTTAAATATTCTTAAAGGTACTATTATTTTATATTCTTTTTATAGTGTATGGAATGTATAGTAAAAAGGGTATTGTTTCTTTAAGGGTTAACTACTTCCTGTTCCAGATGCTACCTGCCTCCATTATCTCAGGTGTTAGATAGGGGCCATTCCCTGCTCAGTCACTGCTCAGCAACGGAGCGCCACCTTTTACCTCACCACTAGATCTGTATTTCACATCAAAGTGGAACAAATCTCCAGTATGACACCCTGCACGGTTTAGGTGTTCAAGCAAGGCCAGAGGGCCAGTCTTCTAGTATACATACCAGGTCTGGCCAGTCCAGAGGCCTGCCAATAAACGGAAGGTGCCCATCCTGTCCCCTCCTGTGTCTGAAGAAGGCTTTGTGGCCGATGTACAAACAGACCCAGAACCAGAGTTGACTGAGCTAGACTTAAGCTCAATCTTGAAGGTTTCGCATTTAAACCCATTCTCTAACACAACCAATGCAAATGTTTGCATATGCATGGCACCATCTCACAAATAATGCACAAAGATCATATACTGAGAAGAGAAAATGGATGAGATGGGTTTACTTTATGCACATCAGCTTTCCCCAACCACCTGGCACCCTTCAGATGTTTGTATTACAGGTCCCATCAGCCCTGACTACCAGAGATTTGGTCAAGGCTGATGGGAGTTATAGTCTGAACAGCTGGAGGACACCAGGTTGGGAAAGGCTGATGCACATAGCAAGCTCCTGCAACTGCCAAGTTCTGTCAGGGCCAGATGCCACATTACGTGAAATATGTGATAACCTGTAACATGACTTTATTTGAAATATTATTTATTTATTTAAAACATTTCTGTGCCACCTAGTTATGCCACAGCACCTCTGGGCAGCTCACAATTACAAGATAAAAGAGCAGGTTTCTTGAAGACTGTGATGGGCCATGGGGGCAATGATTAAATCACTAAACCAACTCTAAATCCCCTTCACATGCATGCCAGTTTAAAGGCAATGTGCCCATCGTCTGTCCATCAGTTTTGTAAAGCTACAACCTGTCCTGAATCCCCCAGGACAGGAAGGACTTTCAATCTAAATACAATTCATCTTTCACCTCAGTCATTCATTTGCTTGCCATGTCCCACATAGGCTGTCTCTCCGCTTCTGTGCCTGTCTTACCTGACCCCCGGCGACCATTGGGGTCCATTTTGCTTGTGGTTTTCTGTGCATGCTGGGGTTTGGCAGGCTTGTGCTCTGGGGTAGAGGCTGCACTCCCACTGCCACCACTGCTGGAGGTCTGCTTGTGCTTGGCAGCAAACTCCAAGTCAGGAATGGCTTTCATCAGCTCAGCTTGGGTCTCTTCCAGGAGGCGGTTAATATCTTTAGCGCTGTACTGAGTCAAGGCTGCCCGCTTCTCCTCCCAATCACGTTCTGCAGCCTGTAAAGCAAAGTAGTCAATACAGCAGAGCTGGATTAATGGTTATGCTGATTTGCTCTGGAGCAGGCCTCCACAGCCAAATAATTCAATTCTAAAAAACGAGCTGATGGGGCTTGTTGAGGAAAGCAAAATAAGGAGGCGGTCACTGAGTGAGGAGCACTTTCTCTTTCAGGAAGTGTAGAAGGAAAACCTTGGATCTCACCATGTCTGTTGCTCAGCAGTTCTGAAAAGACCCACCCCAAGCCAAGCTGTGGTGCAATTCCTATTCACTGAGGTTGTTATTTTTTTCTTTTCTCAGCTCAGTCTATATTATATTGCACTTGTGGTAATGAAGCTTCTAACACTGACTGACTGACCCAGGAGGGTCAGTCAATAACTTTCCTATTTCTCAGGGGGAAATGCTACCAGAATGTTTGCAGTTCAGCTTTTGTTAGGGAAAGGGAAATTATTATAGGAACACCAGGAGCTGCTTTATGCAGAATCAGACCACTGATCCATGTAGCCTGGTTGTGTGAATGGCAGTGGCTCTTCATGGCTCTTTCCTCTCCTACCTTGAGGTGCCAAAAATCAAGTCTTTAACCTTCTGGATGCAAAGCTAGTGCTCTGCCACTTAGTGACAACCCCTTCCTTCTCAGCCCTCCAGTTTGGCTGGAGGAAACCTTGCATTGGTCCTTGGGATAAGAGGGCTTTGTGGGGTACTCTGAGAACTGGTAAGGGGCCTAAGGAGGTAGGTAAGTTAAGTGCCTAGCTTGCATTTGAAAAGCTGCTAGTCCATATGTGGTACTTAAGAGTGGGGAAGTTGCAGGTGGGGAAAGAGTTACGTGCATCTCTTACCACAACTTTTACATGCCAAGTCAAGCCACTTCCAAAGTGGCTGAAGGGAGAAAACAGAGAGAGGGCTACTGCTGCAAATGATAGTGCATAGTGTAATTTGGCTCTAAAAGGCAGAGAACCCAAAGGCAAAAAATAGCAAAAGGAAGGCAAAAGATTCAGGAGCCTCGGGCAAGGATAAATGGGGAGAAGGATGGATGGGAAAGAGGCTGCAGGAAGCACAATGTGAGTCCAGATGGAGGGCCCATATTACTACCACTCAAAATGAGGTAACATGCAGCTACTCTGATGTTCTCTTTTTATTGATGGCTTTGGTGTAGGAAAAAGATGGAGGAAGAGATGGGAAAGCACAGGAAGGTTCCAAGTAGAACACAACAACATCTGAACCCTTCACAAAATTTCAGTTTCTGAGGAAGGGTAATTGGGCAGTGAAAGCCTCATCTGGAAGCATTCATGAACTGAGGAGAGGAAGTGATAATGAGTAAGGGAGGCAAGGGAGACTGGAAGGGGGATCCGCTAGTCTTACCAGGGAACAGAAGCTAGATTCTTTTGTGGGGTAATCTTTTGAGGAATGCATGCTGGAAGTGGACAAGATCAGGGATGGCTTCTCTGAGAAACATGAACCTCTTGTGCTTGGAGGACATTTGGTACCACAAAGACTTGGGAGCTGAAAGGCTGATTTGGGCTTTGTGGCTTTCACTTTTAAAGCAGGTTGTGATTTATGCTTTTTTTTTGTTTGTTTTTAAAGCCAGGGTAATTCACAAAAAATTCCAGTTGCAATGTGCAGTTTGCATATATTCCAGCCACAATTGTACAAATTACAGCAGGAATTTATGCAAATTGCAGCTGCAATTTACACAACTTTTCCTGGCTTAAAACACATACACATTTCAGCCCACTTTATCAGACTGCAGGCTGGCTCTCCTCACATCAGAGTAAGCTGGTGCTAGTGCTTGTTTGACAGGCTCATGTTCAGGGGATCCAAGCTGGGACAATTGGTCAATTTTGATCCCTCAAAAGGATTCCTCACATATCTCTAGGCATGGCTAAAGCTATGAAGTATGCAGGGTCAAGCAAGAAGTGGGATGGGCTTTTCTGAGACCTCTCTACTCTCTCTGGGTAGACTCTCATGGCATGAGTAGCCATGAAGAAATCTTACCATTGTTGGTCTATTGTGCTATCCGGATAAAGTTCCAGAATTTCTGTGTGGTAGGCTTAGTCTTCTGAAACCATGGAGAGAATCAACAGACTGTTCTAAGGTTTCTATGCTTCACTGCAGGTTCTCCAATTATGTAGATCAGGGATTACCATTTTACCATTGTCAATAGGGAAACAGCATAGAGTCCTCTGGCAAGGGAAGCCACAGAGGTGGCTGCTTCTAGCCTTCGGTCTCTACTACTACTCAGGATACCATCAACGGGTGCCCCATTTCTTGCTTTATTCCCATTGGCTGAACAATGTGTCTGTTTCCTTGTTTACTTTTGGAATCAGGGAGGAAGTTGAAAATACATGGAGGGAGAAAAGTTGGAAATGCAGCAGAATTGTTATGTTTTAATTATTTTTTTAAAAAATACTCTGTGGGGGCTGGAATTGCTGCAGACATGCAAGTATACCAGAAGGGGGAAAGGGGAACCAGCCTCAAGACCACAGCAAGCCAATCAGGAGGAGGCTGCTGCTGTCCATAGCCAAGAATGGGATGCATGGTGAGTTTGGGAGGACAGAATGGGCAGCACAGAAACCAGACTGCACTCTGAATCACATAATTGCCACTGGTCAGTTCAGTGAAAAATTGGCGTGCCCCAGAAACTGTGTGGCACGGTTTTCCACAATGTGTGAGCTCAGCTTCTGTGTCACTTTCCCTCTCTTCCTTCCTACCCAGTGAGCTGTGAGGGAGGGATCTCCCTCTCTAACCTGAGCTTTTTGTCTGCATAGGCCTTTATATGTAGCTTCTGCCTCCAGCACCCTATCCCCCTCCCTCCCATGTGATAAGTATGAAGTGTTCTCACCTCTACAGACACTGATCTGTCCATGACCCGCTTGCTGGGGGTGTCAGAGCCTGTCTGGGACTTGGTAGCAACCATCTCTGAACTGCGGGAGGGGTTGCTACTCTTGGACATGTGGCTCTGCCCTTGACTTTGCCCATAACTGGTTGTGCCCAGGCTATCTGTGGAAGCAGTCAGATCATGAAGGTTCATCGGTGGACTGGTGGGGACTTCAAAATCCAAGGCCCTGTTGAAGTCACTTTCTGGTTCCACCTTCTTTGGAGACTGGCTGAGAAGGTTACTGGATGAGTCCCAGACCCCTTCATCTACTTGCCTAGCAAGAAAAGAGAAAAGGGGAGGTCAGTGGCAAGTGGAAGAAGCCAGAACCCTGGCAGAAGGTTTACAGATGGCTGCTGCACTTGTTTGCCATAAAGGGCCCATTTTTAAAACTGCACATGCATGTGTATGGATAGCAGTATTACTAAAATGATGTCTGGGAGTCTGGTGTCAGTGAAGGCAAAATAAGCTGCAGCCATCAGGAAGAAGCAAACGTGGATGCAATGGCAATAGGGGCAATGGTGGTAGCCTTGGGGGAGGGGCTCCGAGGATCAGGAGGCAGGACTTACAATAAAAGCCCCAATTACATGCCCAGACAAGGTCTGAAGGCACCTGCTGTAGTTTCCATATGAGTCTGGTCCTGGCCAAAACCTGGGAGAGAAGCAGTTTCAGAGCCCCATGGATACTGCTTTCGGTAGAGAAGGGTGAGAATTTTTAATTCAGTTTTTATCAGATTTTTCTAAAATTCACAACATTCTCCATATCTGGAACAAAAGCTTGAGATATAAAAAATACAGAATATGGAAGAAACAAACTGAGAACTTTGCCCATCCAGAAATAGGGTTTTTAATGATTTGCTCCTACATTTGAATCCCTGTGTATTCAGTCCTACTAAGGTTGAATTAAGATTGCCATCCTTTTACTGACAAGTCCCTCTGCTAAATGACAGGGAGGCCAAAAAAAAAGCCCCTCTTCACACTGGGAACAGTTGTATCAACTGAATTTGGTTGATGCAGGTAGTAAAAACTGAGTTCTGTTTTCCTAAGAATGGACCAAAAATTTAAAAAGTTCACCACATTCAGGACAAAGGAAATTTGACATTTACAAAAACAAATAAATGTGGGAGAAAGTGAAATTGACAGCTTCTCCCATCCCTGATCCTGAGCGCCTTGGAGGAAGCCAGGATACAAGTACAGCTAACAACCTGTTTCCAGATACAGCCACAGGGGCATCCTAAGAGGAAATCATGAGCATCTTTGTGGGAAAAGACTAATGTTCCAGCCTATCAGGTCCCAAGAAAAACAGCAGGGCTTCCTCACACTCCAGGGGCTCACTCACTTGCGGACTTGCGTCAGGGTGTCGGTCACTGCCTTGCACCGCTTGAATAGGCCATCCAGCCGGTGTGGCTCTTCCTTGAGGAACTTCACAGCCTCCACCTCTACACGGAGGACCACACGCATTTTGCTCTGCAGGCTGGGAAAATTAGCTGCAATGCCAGGGATGGGCAGAGAGGGAAGGGAGAGGCATGGGGGTCAGAGCAGGCTGAAGGAAGGCTTTCACCTGGGGAAAAAGGGAGGCATGGAGCCAAGAAAGGAGGCAGGCAGGTGGGATGGCGAGGCTCAGGTGAGTGAGAAGTCAGGCCTCCCCTGGACATTTCTGTTACTCAGTCTCAGAGGAAAACAGTATTCCCTCACTGTACAAACACCCAACATAATATCTCCCACCTCCCCAAGAGCAGAGCCAGTGATAAGCAAGGTAAGCAATTGTGTGTTCTGAATTAATGAATGTGGGAAAGGCCTACAAAGCCACAGCTCTCCTGGTGGCATACATCTGTGAGTATTTCTTTACTGTTTTAATGAGGACTAGCAACATAACCAAACTTAAATAAAACTGAAATGATGTTGATCTTTTTTACAAATTAAGAATAATATGGTAAGGATTTGAGGAGTAGGTGAGGAAAGGAGACACTAAGGGCTAATCCCTATTGACAGTTAGAGGAAACTCATAAAACTTGCTACAGCACACAGGAGACACCAATCCTCAAACACAACTGTCAGATTCAGACCTGGAAAGCCCTTGGTAGGACCTCAGCCATCCTTTACTGCTTTAAGTTTACTTTACCCCTCTGCTTCCCTTTGTGGTAAGTAGTCAGAATCCTGGTGAATATCAACATATGCCAGTAAAATCTTAGAAAGAAATTCTTGTGTCATGGAACTGCTTGTGTCATGGAACCCCAGAATATGAATAAATGTTCTTTTTCTGGAAATGGTAGAAATAAGACTGACCTTTGAATATTCACTGAAGGTATGCAGTTGGCTTTGACATTTCTTGGTAAATGTCAGCATTTTCTGAAACTTCCCTCTTAGTTGTACCATGGTCTTATGACTTCTTGGTAAATGCTAACATCCACCAAGCTTTTGACATTTACCGTAATGTAATATACAGTATCTTTCTCTGCAGGATTACTGGGATGGGCTTATCTTTTTCAAAGCGACACTGAAACTCAGTCGTATTAGGTTTTTGGATTGCATTGCCTCCAGGTAGTAGGTAAGTAAAGTACAGTTTGTCATCACTGTGCGTATAGACAGCCATGCATCCTTAAAATACTCATGCTTCACTGTGATGTGGAAAAATGTATTTAAAAGAAAAAGAAAAAAGAACTAAATGCTATTCTGGGTGTGCTTAACCATGGGCCTAGCTTCTGAATAAACCATGGGGCTTGCTCCTAGATAACTGGGCACAGGACTGCTACCACAATGCATGCATGTTGGGAGGAAAGCTTGGAGAATGGAGTGAGCACAGGACAATGGCAACACAAAACATTTGTCCAGATGAGCATAAAAGACCAGCCCTTGATTGAGGAAGCACCAACTTTCATGTATAATGTCACTACCAAAGTATCTGCATGTCTTGTGCCACAACATGAGGCATTTCAGCTGAGGGTCAAGAAGAAGATGGAAGAATAATTGTTCCAAGTGCCTCCTGCTGCAGCTTTGGAGAAACTGATGATGCTTTGAAGAGAGGCCATGTCCTGGCTTGAATGTAATATGCCCAGCTTCCTGAACCATAATAGAGAAAACCAGGAATGAGAACTGGGCTAGCTTACTCCCCATCTTGCTAGAGACACCTGAGAAAACTGACTTGTATTTAGTGTTCACACTTTCCAACCCTAAATGTGAGCCAGAATGGATTTTGCTGACAAAATTCATACATTTTCAAAGTGTACAATGCAGTTAAATCTGTACAAATGTGTACATTTTAAAAATGTGCACAAAATGCATAAGTTTGCACAATGTGCATAAACACTATTCAATAGGGAAAATACTCACATTTTCAGAAGTGCACGCGGAAATGCACTTTTCAGATTCTGTGTTAAAAAATGCAGATTAAAAACACACACAAAAATGCATACATATTTCCATGCAGGCTAAAAAAAGACCAAGACAGAATCAGGATAGAATGAATTTAGCATTGGGGAAAAAATGAGAACTTAAGTGAACACCCCTCACTCCTCATCTCTCTGCTTCCCTGTGCAGGCTGATTCTGGTTAGCCCAAATTTAGTTCCCCTTCATCTGAAATGGTTTAATGTCAATTTATTAATCACATGTTGAACACAGTTTAAAATTCTGATTAGTAAACTAACATGAAACTAGATCTTCCCATTTCAGTTGTAAGACTACAATTTAAGTTAACCAGGCTTGATGTACTGCAGCCCACACACAAACAGAGAAGCTTCAGGGGAGAGTAGGTGACTTTGATGCTAATTCCTAGCCTCCTAGGTGATGGTTTCAGAAGCCCAACATACCATCCAAAAGGATCCAGTGTTTTTCAGCTTAATGCTTACTCCACCTGGTTAACATATATGTTTGTAAATAAATATATCACAAATACCATCCATCTCACCCACAAGGAAACTGAACCTCTAGGTAGTCCTCTGGAATTTCTTACAGGGATGTAAAACAAATGCATCTCTACTGAGAGGGGATTTAAAGGGAGATCCCTAGCCCAATGACAAGAGGCTGTAAGGAGAAGGAGAGATTTCTATATAGTGTGTGTGCATAGGCAGGGAGAAGCAGAGGAAAAGGGAGGGCCAAGAGCCAATCTTCATACAGAAGGAGGCAAAGGAGAAAGCATGAACCGTCATGTTAGGTCATCTTGGAGTCCCCAGAATGTGTTCTGATAGGAAGCAGTAATGCAGACAAGGACACTGGCAAGCAAGCAGCAGGCAAGGGAAACACACACACACAAACACACACACAGGTTTCTGTATATGTATGATTGCCTGTGAACATAAATGGTACGGGAGCTAGCATTGCCGCCTGTGGTACAATCACACAGGTTTGTGTAACATCTTGTGAGGTTAAACAGTAAGCTCTTTGGACAAAAAAGACTAGCAGAATGAAGAATGGGGAGAAGGGGCCCCAAACACAGCAGGGCTGGATTGTCTATTAAAGAGGGGGTTCCTCTTAAAACCCGTAAATCTAGGCAGGGTTAACATTATCTAACTGCACCACTGGTATAATAATTTAAGCATAGTAGCTCTGGGCATCTCTGACTTTTGAAGACTGGCAACAAATTGCATGGGATTTGTATGCTTCCCAGTGCATCTGGCTGGCCCCCATTGGAGTGCGGGACACCAGCAGACCTTTGGTCTGAGCCAGCATCATGATTCATGTATGGTTATGACTAATATTTTGGAAAGCTCAAATTTCCTGGGACTTTTACATACAGGCTGTTCATAATCTGTATGACAAATAATGCAAAATCTGCACAGCAAAATGTCCCTTCAAAAATCAGGCATTAAGAGAAATCCATGCTTGATCATACAAAATATTCTGTTTTCTCAAAAATGTTGCCT
>NW_025336011.1:978245-1007852 GCF_004798865.1 Varanus komodoensis | reverse complement strand
GTGCATCTACTCTAAATATGACCATGCATAGGTCTAACTCATCAATTTTATCTAGTCTTTAGTCTGGCATACTTCTAACCAGCCTGCACAAGGTTGTCCTGTCAAAAGGTTATCCAAACAAATAACTGATCAAACTCTGCAGATGTAATAAAAAAACACTGCAAGTCTAATGTTCCTTCCAATGTGTGATACTGGATTATCCAAGAGAAGGTAGTAAGGCAATAAAATCTGGTAACATTGAGAAGGTTTCAAGCAGTGTGATCCAAAACCTGCATGTAAATACATCACTGTCTCTTTAGAACTTTTACAACCATGGGGCATCAGGGAGAGGATGGGAGAAGGATACATGCTGGGACAATGGCATTGGGAGATTTATACATGCTCATATGCTTTCTGCTTGGAGCCAGTATCAGGTGGTTGTGTGGCTTCTAGAGGGAAGGTGAAGAGGGAGGAGTAAATCTGCATTCCTTCCACACCATAGCTCTAAATTAAACTAGGGTGAGGGGGAGATGAACCTGCTACTACAGAAGTAAGTAAATGCCACTGTGTCTTGTGGGATTTTTCCCTTCCTAAGTGAGTTTAGGATTGCAGCCATAGACAGATGCATTGAACAAGTCTATATTTAATCCTTTTCTTCATTTGTCTAACTTTTTCCCCAATTGGCAGTTTTTGATAATGAAGCTCATTTTTAATTAGGAAAGCTAGCATAAGTAGTTTCATGCTAATATAGCATAAACATATGCTTGTTTTTTACAAGTGTAACTGAATACATTTAAAACATTAAAATTGTTAAATCCCTTCTCAACCTCTTTTTGCTCCAAGCTCTCTACTAAATCTATTCTACTTAGTTTTATGGAAACAAAACAATTTTTTCTTATTAATGGAGGATTTGGCATTATTGTCCAGTTTCACCACCTACAAAATTAACTCTATTGCTCATTCCGCTCAGCACTTGCCCTGGATAAAACATGTAGAGATTATGGATGGGGAAGGGAGATTTATTCAGTTCACATGTATTAAAGGTTGAATCCTATGCATGTTTATACAGAACAAGGTTCCACAATGTGCATAGGTTTGCACTCTCAATATAATTTAATGCAAACTTATCCAATTTCACACTTCTGAATTAGTACATAAAGTAAAACTGAGTTATCCATCAAAATTCACACTTATCCAAATTTGCAATGAGGTTTTCTAATAAAATCAAGCCATACAAAAGTGTGCACACAAGCATAAGTGTGCACAAAAATGTGCTTAATAGTGAAATTAATGTTTAAAAATGCATAAAATGAGGCAAACTGCTTCCAAAGTATATATGTTGAAGAAAAATGTATACAAAAGCAAAATTCAACATTAAAAAAGGAATCTCAAATACTGGGATGAACTCGGCCAAAGATTTTAAAAAATGAGAAATGGAGAGAAAGCAGAATTGCCAGATTTGCCCGTCCTTAGTATACCCACATAACCCTTGCAAAATCCTCACTTTAGCTGCTGGGTTATGAGATCTTCTTCGTTGAGGTAGCGGAGGCGCTCCTCCTCTACCATGGTGCGCTGCCGCTGCAAGGGATCCTCCTGTTTGCGCATAGTGTCTGTCACCCGCACACTGATCTCAGTTTCTGTCCGCCGCAGCATTGTCTTCACTGTCTCTTGGTTCTGAAGCTGAAAAGAGCAAGACAGTGACAGAAACAGAAATCAAGCTTTACAGGCATAGTCCACCAGAGAAAAGGCTAGAGAACAAGCACACCACAATCCAGCCTTGGTGTATCCAGAATAATCCAATCCAGTTGGTGTATCCAGAATAATTAGGTACTGTTTCCCTTTAGACTTTGGATTCAATTCCAACACACTTGTGTGTAAGAAATGTGCTCAGCATGGGCTGAACCCTGTTGGGATCCCCATTCATTCCAAGTTAGCATGTGTGGCATTGTTTCTCTGTGGGAGCAGCAGTATGTCTGCAGCCCCTTGTTATGCCCAGTTTGCTATGGTTTGGGATGTGGCTTCCTGCAGTGCCCCAGTGCAGCAGACAACTTCTCATGGTGCTAGCTGAGAGCCACTTGAGAGAAAACTGAACAATTGCCCTTGTTTCCACCATAGACAGCCAGGGACAATAAGGAATTTTTACAGAATGAAATTGCCAACATGTGCAGATTATGAAAACTGACAATGTTCACTAGGCAAATCTGACTCCCTTCAGATGCATCATTAAGGCACAATCTACCACAAAGTTCTCCTTTATAACCCTATCAAAACAAACACGCGCAGCGCATGAATAAGGCTCTTACATGATATGTACACCTCCAGACACACTACTTTCTAGCATGTTTTGTGCAGCGGAAATTCCCAGAAAATTGCAGTATGAAAGAGGGTTGATCTGCACTTACATTAGTATTTGCCCCAAAAGTATTATGACATGCTGAAAAGAGAATGGAGATGATGCGAATTGGGCTTGTGTGCATTACATATCTATAGTCCATGTCACAAGTTAGTGCTTAGCATATATATACATGCACAAGAATTTCATACAGTCAGACACACACACACACACTTTTCTAGCATGTGAAAACAGGGAAGAGATGACTATTAAGTATCCTGTTTTATTTTTTTAATTTCATACTTTTGTCATGTTTGAGGCAATATTCAATCCTTTAAATAGCAATTTATGCATGATTAGCCAGAACAAAGGCCTACAAGTCTCACCATGCTCCAGCACTTTACAGCAAGACACTGTATTCTGAGTACAAGATTGGATATGGTGTCTATAGAGCATTTCCTTTTTCTTCATATACAAACTGAATTGAATTAGTATATGCACATACTGGAATTATTTCAATTTTCTAGGAAACAAATTACATCCCTTTTTTGAAATTAATAATAACTGAAACATCATCATGCTTCAGAAAGGGAAATCTATCCTAGGGCTAATGATGATGAGAAGGGTAAGGATGAGTACATAGGTTGAATACAATCAGTATTATGAGAGTCAGTGAGGTATAGTGGTTAAGAGTGTGGGACTAGGACCCAGGCAATATGGGTTCTAGTACCCACTTGGCCATGGAGCCAACAGCTTGTAAAATCAAATTAACCCATACATGCCTTAGCTTAAGGCATGGGCACTGCTGAGAGTATCATCCATAACCCATAACCCAAGATGCTCCCCCAGCACTCAACTGAGTGATGCGTTCTGAAAACAATTGACACTGATAGCAAAAGGCAGTTCAGAAACCAGATATGGCAGGCTTTCCAAAGTTCAGAAGTGTCTAGGGGAGACAAAGGGGTATGAGCCAATCGGCTTTCCACCGCCCTGCACCGTTCACTGCTTTCCAGCTTCCAACAAGCTGTCTCTGTTAATTATCTCTGGAGCTAAGCAACTCAGAGGAAAACATAGGCACCTTCCGCAGTTGGGGATAGAAGAATGGATCGTTGGCGCTGGATACACAGCTGCCATCTGCTCTTGCATTTTGTGCCAGATATTCCAAAATCGTATCGCCCGTCACCAAGAGGGGTTTGTTTTGGTGAGTGTTGCTAATGAGGATTAAAGTCAACAGAAAAGAGAAAAGAAACAGAGATCAAAAAGAAAGCGAGATTTACTCTCTTTTTGGGCATCCTATTTGTTTTCTCCTAGATGCCCAAATAAAATTTGCTTCAAAAAAAAAATGAGGGAAACACATTATCCCCAACTGAAATGAAGCCTTAGAAGAAATAGGAATATAGGAAATGGTCTTATATTAAGTTGGCTTATCAGTCCCTTTAATTGAGTATCTGTTATCTGTCAGCAGCTTTCCTCGTTTTCAAGTAGGAATTTTTCCCAGATCTGCCTGGAAATGCAGGAATTGAACCAGGGACTTTTGAGAAGCAAAGCATTTGTTCTACCACTGAGTGGCAGCCCTTCTCCATACTGAATTTGTTTGCACCCTTTCTTTACACTTATACAAAACAAAAACATACAGATAATGTATAGAAAAATGTTGGGGCATTTATGGGGATGGGGAAGGGTGGAATGGATGCTATGGAGATGGGTGGGTTAGTATCAGTGAGTAAGTTTGCTTTGGCCTGTGAAAGAACTATGGAAGACAAGTACATTTTGCAGTGTGGAAAAAACTCCTGTACCATCTGTTTAACCCTTACAAAATTTAGCCAGAAATCATGCTTAGTTTAAAACAGTCCAGGATTGTTTATTTTGCACTTTATAGACCTATGTTTATCAATTCGCAACATTTTAGGGTACAGTCTAATGAGGTTGCCTGTAACACTCTGAACTCCAAGGATTACAGACATTTTATACATTGCTGAAGGAATGAGGAGACATTTCTTCTGCTATGCAAAACGCCAAGACAGCCCATTTTGGCTGTCTAAGCGTTTGGCCTGGGAGCAGGTGAGTAGGAGGACAAGCACCACCGGGATACTTTGCAAGTCTGTCCCCGAGATTGCTGTTGCAGCCTTGGCTTGGCAGTCAGCACAGCGCTTTCTGTGCCAACTGTGAGGACAGGAACAGGGTGCTCTGACTTCAGAGTTCCAGCTCCAACCCAGGAATACTTTTCTGAGGTCAGAGCTGGGACTCCGGAAAATCCTGTGGCCATCTAGACTTCGCTGAACAGCAATAGGATTTAACTGCCCAGCTATTTTACATAAGTGATTCTTGTTCTGCTAGTCCTGGGGAGCAGCACAGAATCATGCAGGGAACCATTGCTGAATGAAAGTTGAATTCAGTCACCTGTCTGGCTTCAGAGATTTCAGCAAATGCCTCCATTCACTTTTAAGCATTGATTTTCAATTGCAAGGACTAGGAATTTAGCTCTAAAAAAGCAGCTGTATTTCTTGTTAATGCACACAATGGAAGGCAGCATAAAAACAGCTCTTCTCCAACTCCAGCTTACCTGTAGTTTCTTCAACTGCTGCAATTGGTTGCGGAGGTCACTAGCATTCTGCTGTAAGTCATGAAGATGAAGCTGCATGTGCAGGCGAGTGATAGCAGTGGGCTGGCCAGCAGGTGTACCAGTTGTGGATGATGGTGGAGGTCCAGGAACTGGGGTACCTACAGTGCTTCTGCTGGGAGCTAACAGAGAAATGACAGCAAAGATCCAATAGTTTTGACAATCCTTATTTACAGAAAGAATCACACATCATCACAGTCCTTTCTTTGGACTTGCAGTTTAAAGTTGAATGGTTTTCCCTCTCTGATTTCCAATACAAAGAATGTAAGGGCAATCTCATGCTTCTTAAGCAGTAAGAAGTCCTACCACACCAGCATTCCACAGTTGGGAGCTTGGAGGCTTTTGTTGGGAGTCAGAGGGCATTTTTTTTCTGTCTAAACATGCATAGGATTGCACTGTAAGGTTTTTACTTTGTATCCAGAAAGAATCGTGGCTAAGAAAAACTGCCAGTTTCATCGCCAGTTCAGGCTGTTTGTTATTCTTTTTCTACAGTACAAGCAGCACTTCAAGGAAATAGGGGACCTGTATTTTCATGCCCAAAGAATTTTAATTAGTCAAAGTAGTCTGAAATAGCTTATGGGCACAATAAAAACCACGCAGTTTCATGAAATCTAGATCGATTTCAAACTTGCAGCTATCACTTTAAAACTCCTCAACTCTCTTTCCTCCTTATTATGATCTGATTCAAACATCAATGTCCGCCTTTCAATGATTTACCAACTTAATGGTGCACAGCCAAATGTATTAAATTCCTCCAGTGAAAATCAGTCAGTCTGAGGTCATGTGAAGCGATAAAAAAACCTGTCTGTTGAGTTTGACACAAGGGCTATGCCACATAACCCCTCACCCCACTTTGGCTTTGTGATGAAGCCAATTCATTGTGCAGTCAAGAAACATTGCTCTCACTTTGACTTGTTTTGCAACATCACACAGCCAAAACTGATCACCATGAAGTCAAATCAGATTGAAGGCAATGCTTCCTACTCTCATTCTGTCACACCTCAAAGAAAAAATGGCACAGAATAGCGAGCCAAATTGCTGCCTTCACCAGATGCATGAATAGGCAGTGAAGAAAGAAAGAAAGAAAGAAAGAAAGAA
This sequence comes from Varanus komodoensis, assembly GCF_004798865.1. Lineage (NCBI taxonomy): Eukaryota > Metazoa > Chordata > Lepidosauria > Squamata > Varanidae > Varanus > Varanus komodoensis. The sequence continues at coordinate 1,001,823 of NW_025336011.1, read as the reverse complement.
AGAAAGAAAGAAAGAAAGAAAGGAATGTTGTGCTTTTGTGGACACCCACCTGCCCCAAATCCCAAATTTTGTCAAGATAAATATGTACTTGACCTAGGCATAGCTGCAACAACAAGAGAAGGTGTAACCACTGCACTTCTTGCTCTACTGCTCCACTGGTGCACATAAGATCACTTCCCTGTCTGTGATAAGGCAACCATGAGCACATAAAGGCAAGATCTTTACTCACCTGCTGATGGAGGTGTTCCTCCATTCGTTCCTTCTGTTCTCTCACTGTGACAGAAAGCAAGGATTATACATGAAAAAGACATTTCCAGTCTTATTATGATGGGGAGGAGGTGGATATGGTAAAATCAACACTATAAAAGTGTGTGTGCTTGGTGTATATACGGAAGATGAACTTAGTAAAAAAATCTAGTTAGTGGAAAGGTCTGCTGACAAAGATACAGTCCTACACTTGTTTAAACAGAAAAGTCTGACAATTCACAGCAGGGCATGCTGGCAGTTGTAGGCCATTTTTTTTCTCTAAACGCACATAGGATTGTGCTTAAAAGGGCATTTTATATACTTCCACAAGTAAACCAGTATTCTTTTCATCCAATTACATGTGCTGAAATTTCTTCTTCTACAGTACTATCAAAATCGTGGGATTCCTGTCTTCCTTTTGCAACTAACCCCCACCCACCCACCCACCCCACCAGCCACCTAGTTAGTTTCACAGCTGAGTGGAGATTCAAGCACTTATTTCTCTGCCCAAAGTACAACACTTTTAACCATTATAGCCCAACTTTGGCTAATACAAGAGCAGAACCTGCCCAAGCTGAATCATCTGCTGGACCTATAGCTGGGTAACACTCTGTTTTACACTCACCAAAGAAAGACCTAACCAATAGACAACCCCATCATCTCTGCCAATGCCAAGAGAAGAGTAGAATGAACATGCATTACCTGCTCCCACCCTCCACAATCATACCTGGGGTTTTCTGCATCAGAGCTTCTCATCAATGCACTCTGTACCAATCCTGTGAGACTAGCAATCTGTTTCTCCATGGCTTCCATGCGTTCCCTTAATGAAAAGAGGAAAGAGCATCAGATGAAACATGGGATGGGTAGAGCATGTGTTTCTCCTGATATTCTCTGCCAAGTACAGGGGTGGGAATGTGGGACCCTCCAGATGCTGGACTGCAACTCCCATCTGTGGTGGTGTTTGGAAATGGCCTACTAAGGCTGGAGCCCTGAATCTTTCATCTGAAACCCTGGATTTCTGGAATGCCACCTATCCCCTCATTCTACTATTCATGGGCAGTTGCTGAAATAAAGGTAGGCAGGCCCTGATTATCTCTGTTGCATTTAATCTCCCTGGCTCGTTGCCAAGATATGCTTCCCCTTCTGCTACCTCCCTTAAATCCATCCTGAGGGTTCCCCCACCCCCAAAATCAAAGTCCCTCTCTCCCATTTCCATACATCCCTTTTTACAACTTGGAGTGCCCTATGGAGATAGGGTCCTTTAAAGACACACATACTCCCCCCCCCCCCCGCTTTAAAGAGCATATAAATTAACAAATGAAAAAATGGGGAGGGTTGCCCTACAGATCTGGACCTCACACCACTGATTCCCACCATCCCTCACCATTCAGCTACACTGGCAAGGTCTGAGAGGCACTGCAGTCATACAGCATCTGGAAAGCCACACGTTTCCCACCCTTATTGTAGCAGCATGGCAGCATGAGTGGACATAAAAATAATAAAAAATGTATCTCATGTTAAATGCATCTGTATTTAATACAGCCCTGTCTCTTGAGTATCCCAGTTGGCCTGCAGAAAAGCCAGGATGCTAAAATCACCTTATCAAGTAAAATACTAGAAAATAAATAACATGATCTCCCAGGGGAGTGGGGGACTGCAGATAGATTACATTTAAAAGGCAACACCTCAGCATCTGAGAAAACTCTTATCATGCCACTCCAAAGCCCTCTGGAAGAGCAGTGTCTTCAGTGTACAATGAAAACCAAGGAGCAATGGAGCAAAATGAGCTTCCTGAGGACATAAGAAATGAAAGAACAAAAGAACAGCCCAGTTGAATCAGAGTAAAGGTCCCTCTTTCTCAGTTTTCTGTTTTTCCACAATGGCCAAGCAAATGCTTTTGGGAAAATCACAACAAAAGGCAACAGCATAAATAAGGTCAGATCAAAGGGGAAGTCAAACAGTTTTAGCAAACTGAAATGGGAATGTGTGTGTGGGGGGGGAGGGGGGTCCACTCACAGACACTCATAATAAAACAGACACTTCTGATGGTTTACCTGACCCTGTAAACTCATTTTCCGAACATGGATGTTTGCCTTTTGTCAAGTAAAATGTAGCTATGGGGAAGATACAGGTCAGCAGCACCTAGTTTTCTCCCCCAAATATGCAGTGTAGGCATTAGTCCATCTGAGAAACTGCAGAGACTTGTGAAGAGGAAAGAAATAAGCTCTTTAGGTAGGTGGGTCCAATTCTAGAAGGGAATCAAATGCCATCCCCAGCCTGTTCATATAAACAGCCACTAAGCCAATAAAATTTGTATATCCTGTTAAGGTCAGTGCTGTCTGGCTAATGTGAGGTGACAGACTGCTTCTGTTTGAAGGTCATAGCCCCTGAAGTGGCAGAGGTCACCTCAGATAGGGGAAGGGAAGGGGGAAATCAGCTTCCTCATATATGATACAAAACCTGGTACAAAATGTGGCTTTGCGTCTTTGGCTACTCTCTTTAGAATATGTCCATCCCAAAGGCCCTCCTTAGTCAGCCTTCCTTGAAGGTTCCGCATTGAAGAGAAATTTCTCTCACACACTTTCCGGTACATTAACTCCTGACAGGACCACGCTTGTCATTCCTTTGACCTCTCCTGCTTGCCTTTCACTCCCCTCAGCCCCTGCGCTCGCTCACTCTCTCTTGCTGTTCCTAATCATTACTTTCTTTCTATCTTTTTGTTGTTCTAATGAGCTCTGTTCCTACCATTTCCCCAACAACTCAGCTGACAGCTCAAGAACCATCCTGGCTGTGGAGATGTAGTCACTTGGAGATTAAACACGAGATAAGGCACACATTCTCTTGCTATCTAATTTGCCAGTGTAAATCTTTAGCCAGTCCCCTAAAGAGAATGGGGGAAGGAGGCCACCCACCATGGTATCACGGAAGGGACAGGACCATTCCAGCTTCTCAGGGTGAAAGCAGCTGTTTTCTCAGCCCTTTAGTGCTGCTGGGGCATTGCTTTTCCACAATCACAGGGACAAGGAATTAAAATAGAGATCCAACAAAGTTTGTAATATAGCATTAGGTGACCAGAAATCCCATCCCCATGGCCAAAATCCTTTTTAACATCTACACAGAAACAAGAACAGATTCAGCAAAACCATTTCTGATGTCAAATTAAAAGTTTTCTGCTTCTAGATTCTTTCCATTCTATTGCTTATTGTTGATTACATTTGGGAAAGTCGTGAGGAATTATCCCTTAATTGGCCCTTGAGTAGTCTCATTTAATTGTCCCTTAATTTCAGCTACTTTTCTCACAAAGGGGAAGAGACTTAAATTTCTGCCTTCTTCTCATGTTTTTATTTTTTTATTTATTAAAACAGCATTATTTTGCTCTATAAACATGGGTTGGAAGAAATAATGGGAAGAAAACAGTAAGTAAAGCCTGTGCAGAAACAGGAATAGACATTAACTGTGCAATCTTACACACTTTTATGAGTAAGCACCATTGAGCACAGTAGGACTTAGTTCCAAGTAGACTTTCATAGGATTGTCTCTAACAGAATTTAAGAACATATAATAGGGAATTTATGTTAGCTGTTGAGGTCTAGTATCATACTGAAATTGTTTTAGCTGTCTGAATTATTTTCAGAGAAAATAATCTGCAGGCAGGGGGAGAATCTGCAGGCAGGGGTGTGTGAAATCAGGGTGGGCAGCCTGTGGACCTCCAAATGTTGCTGAGTTCCTGTTCTTAGCAACCCTAGACAGCATGGCTAATAGTGGGGAATGACAACAGTTGAAGTCAAACAACATCTGAAAGGCTCTAAGTTTCCTACCCCTAATTTAAAGATACGGTGCCCTGAACAGCATCAAAAACACTGTGACTCTACACACTGACCTTGAACAGCTGCAACTGTGTTTTTAATTTTAAAAAATCAACATAAATCAGGTCTGAAAAAGTAGAGGAGCACAACACAAAAAATAATCTGATTCAACAGTTTGTCAGCAACATAATCTGTACCATAAAAAGCAAGTGAACAAAAATGCCAAATTCTGTGAAAAAGGTAGTACAGGAGCAACCTGGTCAGCAAAAGGATGTTGACAAGCCACTTCCTTGTGACAACTTAGATGAAAGAAATACTTCAAACGGGGCTAAGGAGAGGAGATGCTGTGTGATTTTTGGGCCTGCTGGATAGCCAAAAGCTTAAAAGCATCCATAAAGTAGAGAAGTGAACTAAAAAAAAGAGGCATGGAGTAAGGATGCAAATTTGAAACAGAAAAGGAAAAAGAGTTTGCAGAAAAGGTGAGAAAGGAACATCCAATGAAAACAGACTGGAAGAAGAAATTAGGCAAGAGTGAGGGTGAAGCAGGCAACCTTTGGGCACATCTGGCATTTTGTCTTGGACAATATGGCAAAACAGCTGGCATGGGAGAAGTGACTAGTCTCAAAAGTCAAAAAATGTGCTCAAAAGACTGAATTCAAGGCAGAGGTAGAGTCTGAGCCAACTAATTGTTCTCCCTTATCTCTTTGAATCTAAGTCACCATCCATACACAAATACTCTTTCACCCCAGCTCACCCTCCTTCCCTCCCTCCCTCCCTCATTGATTCACACACACACACACACACACAAACACACACATCAGCCTTCAGTCAGTCACTCACATATGCACACACACAGTGTCCATCACATATGCAGGCAGGCAGGCAGAACATCTAACCTTGTTTCTGTATCCTTAGCAGGCACTGGTGAGCTGAATCCAGAAAGGGGACGCTCAGGTCCAGGAAACAGCTCTGGAGGCCCTGAAGAGCTGGGATTCCGTGGCTTGTTGACAGGGCTTTCCATGAAGACTGAAGAGCAAGAATCTTTGCGGAAAGACTGGCGCACCGGTGAGGACCGGCTTGGAGGCCCTGAGTAAGGGCTGTGGGGGCTTTGGCTCTGCTGAACGTCCACCAGTCGGCCATCAGCAATTTTCTGGGGGGATGACGGGGGTAAGCGAAAGCCCATTCCTGGACCATAGGTATCGCTATAGATCTGTGCATTGGGTTTATATAAGCTGTCTTCCAGTTCTGACTGAAGTGCGGCAGCTGAATAGGTGCTGAGAGAACGGACAGAGCCCCGTTTATAGAGGCCCCCAGGGTAGGCAAAGGGATCCCCCATCCCAGCCAATGACTGAGTGGATGTAATGCTCAAACGTCCCTCGTGCACCATACTGTAGGGGTCAGCGTACAGGCCTTCATTTTTCACCAACACCATGTTCTTCCCAGCCAGATCTTCATCAGGCTTGACATCCCGGCGTTCCAAGATAGCACTGGGACTTGGGGAGACACCTTGGGCTGGAGGCAAGTTGGAGAGGCGTTCACTATGGTGCACAGGGCTGCCAGCGTAGGAAGGTGGACGCCCACCACTGTAAGACATACGAGAACGGGATGGCGAGGATGACTGAAGCACTGGTGGAGGGGAGCCAGAAGTGAGGTGGGAAGCAGGGGACATACTGTTTAGGCGCCGAGTGGGAGAGGACTCCCTGGAAGTGTAGACCATCTCTCTCTGGAGGGAAAAGAAGTCAGAGAAGAAGAGAACATTAGCATGCCAGTCTGCCCATTATTGGAGAAAGAATAAGTGACAATCCTGGATTGAACCCCAGGCTTTTACTATCATATTTTTGGAGGTCTGGCAGAGAAAGCATACACCTGTTCAAAACCTGTTGTCTGCAGACTACAAGGAATTTCCCTCTCCCTTTGCTAGTCTGGTATGCTCCAGGCTTTCAGAAAGTAGGACTGAGACCAAGTGTGAAGATTATGAGGCTGCACATCTGTAGAAATATACTCCTTGCCAGAAGAGCAGCATCACAGCCACTGCTGGAAAGGTCCTTAGCAATCTGTCCCCTTCACCTACCACCACATTCTGGGGAAGATGATGACTGTTCCTTGGCAGCCCCTGTGCAACTCACTACTCTTACCCGCAAGTCACCATTGGTGATGTGGGACCCAGGAAAGGAGGCATACAGGGGCTCTTTCCGGTAGATTTTAATAATGCTTCTGTCCTGGATATCCCTGTGAAAACAAAGGCAAAAGACTTAAGTTGTTATTAATTATCGGTTCTTATTCCAAGGACTGGATAAAGCACTACCATGAAAGGAACAGACAGAGATGCACAGAGGTTACCTGATGATGTCAGGGGCCCATGCCAGCTGCTAGAGGCCTTCATGCAGGTGCAGATCAGCATCCTGCACCCTGCACATTTGGAATTTGCAAATACTCTACAGTACTCTGTAGCCTGAGCATAAAGAAAGGTGGATTTGTCCACACAATTCTTCCTGTGGCTGTTGCACACAGATGGGTTTTTGTTTTGTTTTGTGCTGGGGTGCAGCACTTTTTGTATGAATTACACACATCCCTGGTTTTTGGCACTTGCTCATAAGGTTGGGATTGAATCCCCAAAGTTCACATCAAAGGATCCTGTAAGACTACAAACAAAAATTCTCCCAAAGGCAGAAAAGTGGCTGCTTTCTGATCTATCAAAAAGGCTTGGAGGGAAGATATGCTGGGGAGGTTTATAGAAGGACTGATAACACAAGGATGACTAAGAAGCAACTTGAGAGACGTGGCTAAGAACTCTGTATAAAGCAGAGAGTGGCCAGAACTACATTTTCCTTCCTCTCACATAGCACGAAAATGCAGCATCTCCCAATTTCATTGATTGTCATTAGATTATGGGCAGACAAAAGGAAGTGATTCTTCACACAACAATTAATTAATTGATGGAATCAGTTGTCACAAGAGGCAGTGATGGTTACTGGCTTATAAATATTAGCCATAATAATGTGATCAAGCTTCCAGGTTCAGAGGCAGTAGACATCTGAATAGAAATGTTGGCAACAAGTAACAGGGGAAGACTGATGCTTTCCTGCCTAGCATGCGAATTTTCCAGAAGCTTCTGCCTAGCCAATATTGGAGACTGGGACAGATGGTATGATCCAGGAGGGCCCATTCTTAACAAAGTGAATAGGAAAAAATAGAAAACCAGAACTAAATATAACAACAGCTATCTAGCTGAAATTTATTTTTAATAAATCATTTATTGAAAGAGGCATATATATTTATAACAAGGATAATACTTTCCTACCCATCCCTCTACTTAGGCTCTTACAATTCTCCTGAAGTGAAAAGAAAAAACAGCATTTTATTCTGCATTAATGAGATTTCATTTGAAGTACTGTGTCAATTTCTGGGAGCTGCAGTTTACGAAAGATGTAGACAAATTGGAATGAGTTAGGGATGTGTGATACAGTAAAACTCAAGCTCATCAAAGTTCTTTGAATTCCATCTCAAAGCTTGTTTCGTCTTGAGTCTCTATCAGATGACAACAATTGTTTTTCTCTCCCCTTTTGCATGAAAATTCATGTTTCTTTTTCCCAATTAATTCTATGCATTGTTGAAATGCATACATTCTACTCTGGTTGATTAAAGTATATTTGAATGCATTTTTGATGTACATTTTCCAGAAGTATACTTTTTGGTCTGTGAATCACATTGCAAACATAGAAATCTACAGACTTTGACTGCAGATTATGTCTAGGTCCATGTTCAGAAGCAGGTACTCTACCACTCAGCCATGGCATCTCTCTCTAAGATGTGCTCTGTTCACTATTCACCAAAGATTTACTGCCCTCAGCAAGGTATACTGCTCACCTGACATCCTCCAGCTCATAGAATACATTGCGGGACTCATCCTTGATCAGGATGGCAGTGTTGGGGGACTTGAGCATGCCCATTGTCAGCTTCTGAGGAAACATGTGGACGATGAGGGCATGCAGAGTATCCATGCTGCTGATTTCATGGGTGATGTGAACCCGTCTCGTCTCATCTCCAAACTGCAGGAAAAGGATGCCTAGAGAAAGTTGAAGATTATGCCAGGGGAAGGCAGGGGCAGAAAGGAAACAGGACAAGAGATATACAGGACTGAGAATCAGCCAACTTTGGCAACAATGCAACTGTGAGTTTTTGAGTAATGCAGGACTCTTTCCAAGGATACATGGTTAAAATATATTCATAGCTTCAGAATGACAGAACCATCTAGCTCCAAAAAGAAGCCCCACACTGAAATGTCAAGTCAGGAGTGGTTTACTAAGTGTTTCATTTCTTTGCCTATTCACATGTCATGTTGTTTAGCATTACATGTGAAATGGGAATTCCAGCTTTTTCTTTCCCAACAACCTAGAGTCATAAACCAGTAACAATGACTCTGCTATACTGGAGAAGAGCCAAGCCAGAATTTCTAGTCCATGCATAATGGTAAACAAACCACAGGCAGAGGTCCAAGATTTGCTTAGCTGTTCTCACTTGCAGGCAGTGTGTACAAATATTCTGTTTATCAATGATAAAGCAGAATTTTCCCAACTTCATAACATATGAATCAGGCCTCTGACAGTCTAAAGAATTCCACCCAAGTCCATTTCTCCATGGCCTTCAGAGAGAACTAAATATGTTTTTAATTCCTGAGAAGTGACATTCTGGTCTCTTTCCTAGTTAGAAAATAATAAAATAAAATAAAATTAGAGCCTTTCTATAGGAGGCAATTATTGTGAGCTCATGATTCCTGACTCATTGTAATTTACAGGTGCTTTACACAATGTTGTCATTCTCCAGGGTCTTTTCCTTGTGCTTTGCAACCATTATAGTGGGGCCTGTTTTCTAATTAGGAAAGTCCAGTATTTTTATGAATGATGGCATAAAATCCCAGTGCCATTGCCTAATTTTGCGATACCACAGCACCATCTAATGGTTGTGTGATGGAATATATAAAAAGGCAGACAAAGAAACCCCCTGGAAAAGTCACATATAATGGAACCAATCCTAACCTCAACAAAAACAAAACAAAACAAAACAAAACAACCTGGAAACAGACAACTTAGTAAAGTTGTGGGTTAAAAGCCTCATGTAGAAGAGCACTTCATTTTTAACTGCACAGTGTATGTACATTTATGTATGTTTTAAAAGGCAAGTTATGAAGACAAAAAGTAAATTCATATATGTAATTTGTATGAAGTAGTTCTCACACTAAGCAAGATCCCTGGTCACCTTTAACCCTTCATAGTCTGCTCTGGCCAGCAGTGTCTAACTAAGGCAGTATTACCAAGCCTTGTGTCTTCCAAGATGTGTTGGACTACAAGTCCTATCACCTCGAGCTATCATGGTCACTAATGTCTTAAATGTTGTAGAGGGACACAGCTGAGGCACACAAGGATGAGAAAGGATCTTATCTGAGATCCTTGTAGTGAGAGAAACAGAAGATTAAATTTGGGGTCTTCCTTCATGTGATGGCTCCTCCTCTAAAAGGCGTATGGACACATGTACTCTGTGAGGCTCAAAATCATGTCCTTCAGATGATGAGGCAATCACACTGCCTACCCAGCTAGAAAGAGCACACACCTGAGTGCAGGTGTGCTTCAACAGCAGCTTAAAGCAAAACAGCTTCAATGGCAGATCCTTTCTGAGAGCACCATAGGAGAGACTTCACAACAGAAAGATCTACTTTCATGCACAAAAAGCAAGAGGAAGGTCTTTTGTCTAAAATCAGGGATGTGTTTGCTACCCAGGGACTTCTGAGTAGCAATTCCCAAAGGAGTTTACCTGGAGATCGGAGTTTTGTTTGGCTGGTGGAACGGGACAAAGGCAAGCTTTGCCGGAAGCGGTTCATCCTGTTGAACCCAATGGGCAGCTCAGCTTCAGACATGGTTTCCAGAGACTCTGCTGAAGCAAAGGAGAGTTTGGCTTGATCGGCCAGGCCAGGCTGAGAACCCTGTGAGTGCCGGGAGCTTCGGGTCTGAAAGGCAGATAGAGAAAGTTGACTCTGGTCAGGACTTTACGTTTTCTATCAATAACGAGCATTACATGTAAACCTTGAAAATGCCATCTCTTCCTCCTCATCTTTCTGTGGTAACCTAAGGGCTAATCTCCTCCTCTGTAAGAATTGTGTCAAACTTTTAGGAATGGAGTTGTTCACTATCAAAGGTGAGTTAAGAGCAAGAAGCCATGTCTGGTTTGTGCTCTACATCTTCTTTGTAAGGTGAGGCCCAGCTTACAGTATTTGAAAATGAAGATAAATATTTTCCACTATTTTATGACAGAGCATCACAGGGCCAGTGTGTAGTGTGAGGGTCCCAGACCCAGCTTAAAATGCTTCTTTAAAAGAATCATATACTTTCCTAGAGTGCTTCCAGATTTTATGGTGCAATCAATCTGCCTCATTCCAGAATTTTATGGGAGCCCAGACAATTACATCTTCCACCTCTAATCCTCCTGTGTTTTCTTCCACCTTCTTTCTTACCACAAACATCCATTTAGAAGGGAAAGCCATACAATGTCTTTCAGCTGGTAATACTAGGAGCCATTGGTAGGGAGGCACTCCTAGTTACATGATCGTGAACATACTTAGAATATCATGAAGTCCAGCAGCAGAAAGCTTCCCAGTATAGAGAGATATTTCAGGAAAAAACATACACCAAACCCCAAGAATATCTATCTTAATCTCTAGCAATGGATATAGAGATCCAAAGTAAAGTTAGAAGCTTTAATCTGTTCAGTTGATAGAGTAATCAACTAGCACTTTGCTTAGTTGATGAGGGATGGTTAATTTCAATTCATGGAGCTCTGCTACATTGAAAACCCCCTTGTTTAATTTTGCAGGCTATTTTGCTGAAACAGGGACTAAATGACAATATATTAAATGTGGCTTTTTCTTCTAAGAACAAGAGCTGCTTGTTTGGTTGGTTTTTAAAAAATAATTATGCTTTTTAATCCTTCCTTCAATCTTTGTCCTTCTATTTCTGTGTCCTGACCCCACTGTGGGCTAAAGGTTTGAGTGACCCCAAGGTATCAGTAGGCCAGGTCCAGATTTGCTTATTGAAAGAACAAGCAACCTACTCTGAAGAGCTAGCTTTTAGCAAGCAAGAGTGCTCAGCATGAGCAAGCCTGCTAGGAGACTCCAGTCAGCTGGAAACAGATGGTCAGGGAAGCCCACTTGAGGGTGTTTCGTGTACAAACTGCACCCACCTTACAGGATTTGAATATAAATATTTTCCACTATTTTATGACAGAGCATCACAGGGCCAGTGTGTTGTGTGACGGTTAGTCTTTATAGACTACTCATAGGAAAGGGGCTGGTTGTTACACAGGAGCAGGGACTAAGCAGTGTGAAGCTACCTGTTTACCTCATAAGCACACCCAAATGTATACCGAATGCAGCTTCCCACCATTGGACTCCATAGGACCTAAAGATTTCCATCTTGTTAATGTGTCACCAGCCATAACAGTGGCTGTTTCCCATCACGGCCAATACAAATATTCCCACTCCATGCATCAACATAATAGGATGTAATACCAAATAAGCCAATTAAGCCAAGCTTACAACAAGGCATAAGCTTGTTAAACTAATCAATAACCCCAAGCAGAAGCACCTTAGCTGGTTCAGTAAGGTGGAATCCCAGGCCAAACACAGTTGCGTGTTTAGTCCTTCAGTCTTCCTTAGGACCTGAAAACTTTAACTACTTTAATTAGGTAGACAAAGTTCCTGTGCAGCATGGCACTAATGCCAAGCAAGGCCTAAACTTTAGGAACCAAAGAGCCAGGCCTGGATTTTACGTCCCAGGTTCAATACACTCTCTCAAAAAGATTGCCCAACACTGAGGTTTTTGCATGATGCAAAATGATATAAATAAATTGGATGGCTGTTTTATTAAAAGACAGAAGATTAATGAAGTAAAGTTTCCTTAATAGGTCAACAGCCCTCACTGGGCTGAATTTCTGCTTCATAAACAGAGTCCACCTCAATTAATCTAGCTGCCAATGGTCATCCAATTTCTTCTTAAAGACACCTAGTAATGCTGATTATTTACACACACACACACACACACATGTATTTACTTACTCCTCTCAGCAACATGTCACCATCAGTGTGTTACCTTGAATCCACACCCAGCACCTCTTTCTTAACTCCTTTCGGTCCCTGTAACCTCCTGCCCCTCTCTTCCATCTCTGCCACCTTTCTAATTTGTTCAAGGGGGCTTATAAAATGAATAGTTAAGATGTTTGTATTTACACTCCATATACTTGAAGGGTGGAAGAGAAATTCCTTGTAAGCACTCCAGCTTGTCATGTGAAGATGCAGATTGGAGTGTTTACTTGAGTGTACATCTAATCTGTTGTTGGAAAGAACCCAGAACACCTCATTTAACAAGCAAGAGCCTTTCCTCACAAGGAAGAAAGTAAGAAGAGTCCTGTCAGAATACATCAAAGGCCCATCTGGTCTATCAGTCTGGTTCCCACACTGTCCAACTAGATATCTATGAGTCCACAAGCACAACTTGTAAATAATACACCTCCATCCTGTTGTTGTTGCTCCTCAGAGCTGGAATTCAGTTACTGCACCCACTCCTTCCGGTGCCTAGACGTTACATGTATTAATCATGGATTGTGTCTGACCATGTCCCCTTTCCCACAGAGATGCTAAGTACCAAAAAGATTCCCTGGGGCTCAGGCACAGAGAGCAGGACTAAAAATAAAATAAAAAAAAAACATTGCATATGTTTTCCATCATAGTACCTCGACTATATAGAAATTAATCCTGCTGGACAACAGCCTGGCACCATCTCTCTTTTCTTTAAGATGCCATCTAAATACGTTCTTATTCTGTTGCTATTTTGGTGGGTGAATCTGTTGGCTTGTGATTTAATGACCATTTTTAATTATTTTTAATCATCAAGTGCTGCTGCCATTTTTATGAATTTATGGTAGAGATATGCTATTAATTAATTATACCTTAATTGGTTTAATATGTCCCCTTTTATCTTTTTTGACCTTATGTTATATTTATTCATTTATATCATAGTCTTACTTATTTTATTGGTTATTATATTTAATGATTTTATTGTTATTATTGGGTTATTATAAATCACACATTTCATTGTATTGTTGTTTTAATTATGTTGTAAGCCACCCAGGGAGCCTTGAGGCTAATAGGGTGGCAAATAAATCAAATAAATAGATAAATATTCTATTCTGTATATGTAAATGCCTTCAAAGGATCTTGTCTCCAAAGGACAAACTTATTTTTAAAGGCAATGTATGGACCAAGGAGAGGGAAGCATTTAGTTTCGGGGGGGGGGGGGGGGAATGGAAGCAGACAAGATTTAAGAGCGGTTTAGCAGGAGGCGAAGCATGTGTGAGCAGCAGAGTTGGAGGGGAAATAGCCTCCCAGTGACTCAAGGCTCTACCTCTAGTTAGCTACACCCAAACATCATCTCTGTCCTCCCTGCAGGCCCCAGATCTTTCCTGGAGGTTTGGGAAGACTCCTCCAGAGCAGATTTGGGAAGTGTGTAGAGGATTGGGGAAGGGAAAGTCCTGTTGCTCCACACAGTAGTCACTGACAGAACTCTCCTCCATTAATGTGCTTATAGCTGTATATACTAGAAGCCATCACCACATTGAATTCCACCAAGTTATTACATGCTGCAGTCTAGCCACTGTAATTTCCTAGGCAAAATGGGATAGAGGAGCAGTTCTTTTCCACTCATCTCATCAAACACTTACAGGCTCAAGACTGCTTTGTCCTTAGGAGTAAAGCTGATGCCAATCAATGCACAGATCAATGCAAGTAAGCAAGTAAGCTATGCAACATTTATTTTATTATTATTTATTAGATTTTTATCCTGCCCCATTAGCCATAAGGCTCCATGTCATTTCCATGGTCCTCTCTGAAATACCACTGAAATCTCATTGGAATTGCAAGGAACTTTGCAGGGGAACTGAACACTCCAGAAGGGCAAATGCAGATGTACATGAAAAAGGTGCTCATGGTTTTGTGTAGGAAGTGATGTCCATAGTTTAATTATAGTCTATGTGAACAAGTACTTCCTTTATCTCTCATGAATCTTCCACCAAACAGCTGCATGGATGACCCCGATTTCCAGTATTATGAGAGAGGGAGAAAAGTGTCTCCCTATTCACTTTCTCCACGCCACACATAATTTTGTACAGCCCTGTCCTGTCTCTTCTCACTCACCCACTCACACACCTCTCAGATGTTATAAGCTATTGCACTTTTCCCAACACTGCAATATCCTATTTTGATGCAGTAATTAGTACCATATACCATATCATTGTAAAAAAGGGAATATGATATTGGCAGTTTTGTTTTTCAATTCCTTTCCTAATTATGCTTAAGCAACCTACTCCTGTTGAACACAAAGCTGGGCTTCTATACCTTAGACCAGAGCAAGTGTCTGCGGACACCTTGATGGCCTTGGTACTCATTTCCTCTTGCCCTGTCAATAACAACGGGAAAAGCAAAATTAGTCAGAGCACTGGGATAACCTTTGAAATTACAGGAGGCTGCCTATCCATTATGCCAGAGAAACAGCTCTGGGGAGACATAAAGGGGCCCATCATGATTCTAGAAGGGAAGCAGCAGCAAGTTTAATGGCTGCACAAAGCAGGAAAAAGTAATGGGCATGGAGTCCCAGCGGTAAAAATGATAATATGCCAAGAGTCCCATTTCACATGAATGACCATATATCATCCCAGTACAAAGGTGCCATTTGCACAGATGGGTGCAATGGGTAAGAGTGCTGCTATGTGCAATGCACTGAAACAGTTCACTGACTCAGTAAATAATACTAAATGTTAGTTTCTTTGTCTATTCGAGGCCAGTTTCTGCGAACAGCAGAATAACATCCCTCTTGAACTAAGCCATTCTGTCCTACAAGTGGTGGTGTAGGTTGTAATGGGGAATACATGGAGGACAATTCTCATATTAAAGGTGAAATGGGGGGGGGGCTGAATTCTCCTATATGCTGCCAATTTGCCACCTCATGCTGGAAAGCCCATTATGTGCATAATAGGTTTGTCTTCTTACTTGCAAAGGTATTATTCCAGTGATAAGATCTGTAGCCTCCTTAACAGCCTTACTCTACTCACTGCACAGACCGTCTGCACTGGCCATTTCTGACACTATTGATTTCCCTGCACAGGAAATGTACAGAATTAAACTATACGGAAAAAGGTGCACGAGAACAGCAAATTTACAACAAATAATTTCTTACTTTCTACATTGTGGACTCCTCCCCACAGAATCAGTCATTTTGGCCAATGGTGAGAGATAATGGAAGCTGCAATCCAGCAATACTCAGAGAGCTATAGATTCTCCTCCCCAGGGTATAAAGAATACTTGGTGGAATTTCAGAAGGGACATTTTGGCATTCAGGGTTTGAGAGTTTTATGCACTACATAATTCTCTGGAATTCCTCTTGAGTACTAGGAGAAAAGTACTATGCAAAGTCAGCAAACCTGACAAATGGGTTCATTTTGCATAAACTAAACATGGCACAATTTTTTTTGGTGTGTCCATACAAAATTATAACTCCTTATAACTTTAGATTAAGCCAACACCTTAAAAATAAAGTCAGCTTTGAAATCTCTTCAAAGCAAGATACTACAAATGTCTACACAGTACAGTGGTTGAACACAGGTGTATGGGCATGCCTGTGTGTGTGTGCCAAGGGAGCTGTATTTGGGCTCTAACCATTTGGCTGGTTTTTGTTCAGATACAAGTTGATGCATACCATGCATGTTTAGACAAAAAAAAATCTGGCAACTCTCAGGATTCCTCAGCTGGCATGGAGTTCTTCCGGACAAGGCTTTTACTGTACAATCTCCCTGCCTTATTGGTGGAATTTCACAGGACTTCTACTTGTAAAACTCCTATGTCTTCCTACAATTTCTTCCATCTTTTTTCATTCTGCAGGAAAGCCATCAGAGGAAACAGCAGAAAACATGCATGCTGCTTTTTATTGGTATAGCACTGGAAGCCACTTGTTTGGAGATACTTCCCAATGGTGGGCTACTAGAGCTACCAGGGCATTGTGCGGCTATTCCATCTTTTCCTCCTTAATGGGCTTTCTGTAATACAAAAAAGAAAGACTGGGACATGGGTGGGACATGGGTGGACATTAAGAGTGGAAGATAATCCCCCAATCCACGAAATCATAGGATAGTTAGGAAGCCACAGTGGCTTGTTTGCATGTCATAGCCTCTGGAAATGGCTTTCTGTGATGACAGCCGGTGGCAGCCATCCAAAGTGCTCAAGCTGCACACTAGAGGGGCTGTCACTGGTTCACTTTTCCCTTTTTCATTTTTTTAAACACAAAAGTGCATACTTTCATTACCTTGAAAAAAATCAGTAGGACTTGTGCAAGAAAAATGTTTGTATTTGAGAGAGTCTAAAATGGGAAGCCTAGCCTGAGTAATGGTCATGGTCGGGGGGGGGGGGGCATGCTGTTAAAGTGCAGCAGACACCAACCATGGACATTTATTTAGAAAGGCTGCAAATACCTTAAAAAAAACCCTTTGCATTCCTTTGGTAAGGGAAGCTGTCGTGACCAACTATAGCACCACCACAACAATGGGAAATTATTTTCATCTAAAAAAGAAGATAATGATGGGGTGAACCATTGGCAGACCCATTAATGAACTACTTAGAGGCTTTGGAGTAGCTGTAACTGGCTGTCAGGAAGGAGAGAAGAAAAAGAAAGGGAGGAAGGGGGAAAGCACCAGAGCTAGCAAAAAAAAAAAAAAACAGTCCCATTATTGTGATAGAGAAAGGATACAAGGGATTGGGCCCATTTCCCCCAAATTATAACATTCCAAGGTAGAGATTTGAGAATTCCAGGATTTGAGAATTCCAGGAAGAGGCAGGTCAGACTATGCATCAGAAATGCCATGGTTAATGATCTGTGAGATACACCAAGTGGCTGGTGAGAACCAGACTGCTTCTGGTCTGTAGAGGAGACACTATACAGCCAGGAGGGTCAGAGGGGGCAGGATGCAAATTTATCAGTCCAGGGTTTTGTCATCAACTGAGACAAGCAGACCAGTTAAGTAACATTCAGTATTCTACCATCTGGCCCACAAGCAGCACAAATCTCCATCAGGCTAAAGCCAGTTTCATTTGGAGGGAAAAGGAGGAAGGGAATTCTGTTTGGAACCAACTTCCAACATGGGCAAGAACTAACTCCATAAATTGGAGAGATCATTCATTTGATGAATGCTTCTTGTAAACAACTTTATTATTTCTCACGCTCAATGGCAAAGCCAGCCCCAGTAGGCTAGCCTAGCTCAATAGAAGGATGTATGTAGAATCCTGCTGATCACAGTAAATGGAAAGTGGAGAGATGTTTTCATGACAGCCAAGTCCTCTGGGATAATGGCTGGAGAATCAAGGGGAAAGGGAGGGGGGACCCTATGGTGAGTTTCATTGTGTGCCTGGCACAGCATGGATTTTTTTGTGACCAACCAACCCGCCATGGGTTATTCTCAGGATGGTTTAGCATGATGTGTATATGTGACCTGTGTGCCAGTAGACAAAAGTGTTCAGTGTGGCTGAGCTTGAAGACTGTTTGTGCTGTCCAGCTGGACACTAATGGTAACTTAAACTATTTCCCATGTAATGCTGTTTACCACCTTATGTAGATTCAATTATTGATCTTTATTTTTATGTTTCTATGAATTGTTT
Source organism: Varanus komodoensis (assembly GCF_004798865.1). Lineage (NCBI taxonomy): Eukaryota > Metazoa > Chordata > Lepidosauria > Squamata > Varanidae > Varanus > Varanus komodoensis. The sequence continues at coordinate 984,027 of NW_025336011.1, read as the reverse complement.
ACACACTCTGACATTTTGAGATATAAATGGTTTATAAACGTTGTTATGTGCTGCCAAGTCATCTCCAACTTATGATGACTCTATGAATAAATGCCTTCCAAAATGTCATGTCCTTCACAGCCCTGCTAAGCTCTCATAATCTCAAGGCTGTGGCTTCCTTTATGGAATTGATCCATTTCATATTTGGTCTTCTGCTTCTGCCTTTGACTTTCCCTAACATAACTGTCTTCACCAGTGAGACTTGCCTTCTCATCATGTGCCCAAAGTATGACAGCTTCAGTTTTGTCATTTTTCCTTCCACATAATGCTCTGGTGTGATTTGATCTAGGACTTTCTGTCATCTTTCTGTCAGTCCAGGGTATTCACAAAGCTCTTGTACAGCTCAATTTTTGAATGCATAAATTTTCTTCTTTTCAGTTTTCTTCACTGTTCGGTTTTCACACCCATATGCAGTGATCAGGAATGTAATAGTGTGGAAGATCTTGGCCTCGGTCTCCAGTGAAACATCACTTGATAAACTTCTCTACTTCCTTCAATACTTCCTTTCCAAGGCTCAGTCTTCTTTTAATTTCTTGGTTGCAATCTCCATTTGAATTGATGACTGAGCCAAGGTATAAGCAGGTTGCTTACCTGTAACTGATGTTCTTTGAGTGGCCATCTGTGCAGTCACACATATGGGTGCTGCGCCTGCGCAGTGCCTAGGCTGGAAAGGTCGAAAGCTAACGGTTTTGGCAGGAAAAACTCCGCTCCCCCTCCCCTCGGTAGTATATATAGAGTGGAGTGTCCGCCATTTTCTCCAGTCTTTGGAGACCGTATGTTCACCACCTCATGGAAGAAGATGGCATAACAACCTAGTATGTACCGATACATTCCCTTTCGGTACCAATGTTACAAGTATGAGGTACCAAAGCAGTATTATACAGTACCGATGATGAAAACCACTCACCAATACCAAGCGGGGCCGGCAGATGGGTTGTGCGACTGCACAGATGGCCACTCAAAGAACATCAATTACAGGTAAGCAACCTGCTTTTCTTCGTCGTGGCCTCTGTGCATCACACATATGGGTGAATAGCAAGCTTACCAGAAACGGTGGCGGGAGGTGTCGCTATTGAAGAACGGCAGAAAGAACAGCCCTCCCGAATGAGCAGTTTCTTCTGGCACACACATCAAGACGATAGTGCTTCATGAAAGTACAAGGTGTAGCCCAAGCTGCTGCCTTACAGACATCCTGGATCGGGACACCCGCAGCGAACACGGAGGAAGCTGAGACTGCTCTAGCGGAATGGCCCCTTGGAACAACAGGTAAGTCCAGCTTTGAGAGTTGGTAAGCTAACTAAATGGTTTGAACAATCCATTTGACAGTCTCTGAGACGAAACAGGCAATCCTTGGTCTCACTCAGAATACTTTACAAAAAGTTTATTGGAACGTCGAACAGATTCCGTGCGCAATCTATAAAAAGCCAGGCATCGTCTAACATCTAAGGTGTGCAAGGACCTCTCGACCAGGTTCGACGGCGACGGGAAAAAGGCAGGCAACACAATTTCTTGGTTCAGGTGAAATGGTGTGACAACTTTAGGCAAAAATGTAGGGTCCATCCTCAGGACCACCTTTTCCTTATGGAAGTTTAAATAAGGTGGATCAATTCGAAGAGCACAAAGTTCACTGGCTCTACGAGCTGAAGTAACTGCAACTAAAAAAGTCGTTTTCCATGAAACAAGGCGTAAATCGACAGTGGCTAACGGTTTGAACGGTGGTTTTGTAAGCGCCTGTACGACAACTGAGAGACTCCACGTCGGCATAAATGGCCAAATAGACGGGTGGAGATTCTGCAGGCCTTTAAGAAATTTCCGAATAAGCGGCTGTGAAAACACCGACAGCCCTTGTACTACACCACGATAATGTGATACTGCAGCTGCATAAACCTTAATTGAGGAGGGTTTCAGTCCCGAGTGATGCAGGTGCAGCAAAAACTGAAGAATATTCTCAACCGACGCCGTAAGCGGGTTAAACGAGCTAGATTCCGCGAAGGATGAAAAACGATGCCACTTCGCCGCATAGGACTTTTGGGTGGACGGTCTTAGTGCAGACTCGAGAATCCTTACAACCTCCGGATCCAAAGAACCCGGTCCCGACAATATTCCCGTCGGTACCGAGTCAGTGAAGGGGTCCGACTGATCATGAGTTGAGGTACCCAGTGATCTAGATCTCTGTTCCAAAACAGTCCCTTGAGTCAATGAATCCTCCACGCAGTGAGGTTCAATGACGACAGGTCCGGGTGCCGGACGGCACTGTTTTGTTGGGTTAGCAAATCTTGTGTGAGCGGAAGGCGAAGGAAATTGCCCTTCAAGATCTGAAGAGGAGTGGAGAACCATGCTTGACAAGGCCACCAAGGTGCTATGAGTATTCCCGTGGCATCGTTGTGCACGATCTTTGAGTCGATTTTGGTCAGCAGAGGAATAGGTGGGAATGCGTAGAACCTGAGGTTTGTCCATGTAATCATAAGGGCATCTCCCATTGATCCCGGTCCTATTCCCGCCCTGGAGCAGAACCTTTTGCACACCTTGTTTCTGTGGGTGGCAAAGAGATCTATGTCCGAATGTCCCCACAGTTGGAACAATTGGGTGCAAACTTGGTGGTTTAGTTCCCATTCGTGGGTGATCGACATGTGTCTGCTCAAGAAGTCTGCCTCTTCGTTGTCGGTCCCAGCCAAATTGACCGCCAAAAGGGTTATGCCTCTCGGGATACACCACTTCCAAATGTCCACGGACAGGCGGGCCAGGGCGGTGGATTTTGTGCCGCCCTGCTTGTTGATACAGAATACCATCACTATGCTGTCTGATGTGAGCTGTATCACTCGTTGGTGAAGAATGGTTTCGAAGGACCGTAGTGCTTTGAAAATCGCTAACAGCTCGAGGTAATGTATGTGGCTCAGCGATTCCTGGCGGTTCCACATGCCTTGGGATTGAAGCCCTGCGCATACCGCACCCCACCCGACCAACGAAGCATCGGTGTATAGAGTCCTCGTCGGGTGAGGTGAGGGGTAATGAATGGGGTCCCCACATTCAGATTGGGTGGGGATACCCACCAAGTCAATGTCTGTAAAACAGTGCAGGAGTATACGAAGAAGTTTGTACGGTGAATCTCTTTGAGGACGAAAGTTCTTGTTGAACCAGAGTTGAAGTGGACAAAACTTCAACCTGGCATGTGGGACAATGGCAACTGTGGCTGCCATGTGACCCAAAAGTCTTTGTATGGAAAGCGCTGTGACTACGCGGTCTCGTCGAATCCAAGAGATGCAGGCATGGAGGCTGTTCTGATGAGCTTGGGGGAGGAATGCCCTCGCCACCGTAGAATCGAGACGAGCTCCGATGAAGTCTATCACCTGAATAGGAACAAGGGATGATTTTTCACTGTTAATGCAAAGTCCAATAATGTATAAACAGCATGAACAGGTGACAGTAGGGTTTCATGGGTCTCTGACACTATAAGCCAGTCATCCAGGTAAGGGTAGGCTTGGAAGCTGTGAAGTCGAAGATGAACACAGACTGGAGCCATACATTTCGTGAAGACCCTCAGAGCCGTGGCCAAGCCAAATGGAAGGACATTAAACTCGTAAATGTCAGTTCCGACGGTGAAACGCAGAAGACACCTATGACTTTGGTAAATCGAAATATGGAAATAGGCATCCTTTAAGTCAAGGGAGGCAAACCAATCCTCTCTCCTCAGCAGCGGAAGAATATTTTGGAGGGTATCCGCAATTTCTTTGGTTTGATAAATTTGCTGATATTCCGGAGGTCCAAAATCGGACAAAGACCACCGTCTCATTTCGGAACCGTAAAATATCTAGAGTAGAATCTGTGCAGTCCCTCGGAACTGGAAACCTGTCGAATCGCTCCCTTATGAAGCAGTTGTCACACTTCGCTCACTAACATCGGTCCATAATAAATCTTCCCTCATCCATGACTTGATTGTGGATGAGGGGGCCGACCTGGCTTGCATAACAGAGACCTGGGCGTGGGGGGGGATGCCGCCCTCTCTCAAATGTGCCCGCCTGGGTATCTGGTTCAGCACCGTCCATGCCTGGAGGGGAGGGGAGGGGGGTCACTTTGGTTTACCGAGCCTCCATCTCCCTCACGGGACTTCCAGTCCCTTCGAGGCCAGGGCTGGAGTGCCTCTACTTAGTGTTGGGCGACCGAGACAGATTGGGGATTCTGTTGGTGTACCATGCACCCTTCTGCCCAACAGACTCCCTGCCTAAGCTGATGGAGATCGTCTCGGACCTGGTGTTGAGGACCCCCAGGATGTTGGTCCTGGGGGACTTCAATCTCCATGCCGAGACTGGTCTGACCAGGGTGGCTCAGGACTTCATGGCCCCCATGATGGCCATGGGGCTGTCTCAACATGTCACAGGCCTGACCCATGAACGTGGACACACTCTGAACCTGGTTTTCTCGACAGGGCAGGAAGAGGGTGGTCTGAGGGTGAGGAATTTATGTCTGACACCCCTGTCATGGTCAGATCACTTCCTCGTGAGGTTTGTGCTCGAGAGTGGCCTCTCCCTCTGTAAGGTTGCAGACCCGATTGTGTGGGTCTGCCTCTGGAGCCAGATGGATCCAGACGGATTCCTGAAGGCCCTGGGGGAGTTTCCGGCTGACAAGACTGGTGCTCCTGTCGAGGCTCTGGTCGAACTATGGAATGGGGAGATGACTAGGGCTGTTGACACGATCGTTCCTAAGCGTCCTCTCCCGCCACGCAGAGCCCACTCTTCCCCTTGGTATACATCTGAATTGCAGGCGATGAAGCAGGCCAGGAGACGGCTAGAGTGTAGGTGGAGGAGATCACAGGATGAATCTGACCGAACACACTTAAGAAACCATTATCAGGCCTATGCTGTGGCCGAGAGGGCGGCGAAAAAGAAATTCTTCTCCGTTTCCATTGCCTCCTCAAAATGCAGTCCGGCGGAGCTTTTTTGGGTGGTACAAGGGCTGGTCCGTCCTGGCCCTAAGAAAGATCTGGTTCCACCCTCGAAGGCCCGCTGTGACGACTTTGCCAAGCATTTCAGGGAGAAAATCGCTCAGATTCATCACGAGCTAGACTCTACTAGCGATTCAGAGGCTTCTGGGGAGATACCAATGTCACTGTCTGGTCCAAAATTAATGGATGAATTTCAGTTATTGCGGCCTGATGATGTGGACAAGGTGCTTGGACGAGTATGTCCCACCACTTGGACCCTTGCCCATCTTGGTTAATAAACAACGCCAAGCACGGGATTGGGACCTGGATCTTGGAAGTGGTTAACGCTTCTCTGAGGGAGGGCCTTTAAAGGAGGCGGTAGTCCGACCAGTCCTGAAGAAAGCATCACTGGATCCAGAGATGGCCACTAACTATAGACCAGTGGCCAACATCCCATTTCTGGGCAAGGTGTTGGAGTGGGTGGTGGCGGGACAACTCTAAGCACTCTTGGATGAAACTGATTATCTGGACCCATTTCAGTCTGGCTTCAGACCCGGGTACGGTACTGTATCTGCCTTGGTCGCCCTGTACAATGACCTGTGCAGGGAGAAGGACAGGGGGAGTGCTTCCCTGTTGGTTCTTCTGGACCTCTCAGCGGCTTTCGATACCATCAACCATGGTATCCTTCTGGATAGGCTAGCGGGATTGGGGGTTGGAGGCACTGCTTTGCAGTGGTTCCGCTCCTATCTCAATGGCCGATTCCAGAAGGTGGTGCTGGGGGACTATGGCTCTGCACCATGGCATAGCTGCCATGGTGCAGAGCCA